>NC_137960.1:45067687-45572485 GCF_963924665.1 Micromys minutus | reverse complement strand
AGCTACACACCTGATAGAGGGCTAATATTTGAAATATATAAAGAGCTAAAACAAAAGCTCAATTAATGTCTATAAACAACTCAATTAAAAAGTGGAGCAGACATACTTAAACATAGCAAAACTTGAGGCAATCCCACTAAAATTAGGGACTAGACAAGGCTGCCCACTCTCCCCCTACCTATTCATTATAGTACTTGAAGTACTAGCCAGAGCAATAAGACAACAAAAAGAAGTCAAAGGGTTACAAATTGGAAAGAAAGAAGTCAAAATATCATTAATTGCAGATGATAGCTTAGTATACTTAAGTGACCCAAAAAATTTCACCAGAGAACTTCTACAGCTGATATAGAACTTCAGCAAAGTAGCTGGATATAAAATTAAATCGAACAAATCAGTAGCCTTCCTCTTCTCAATTGATAAAAAATTGAGAAAGAAATCAGGGAATCAACACCCTTCACAATAGTCATAAAAAATATGAAATATCTTGGTGTGAGCCTAGCCAAGCAAGTGAAGGATCTGTATGGCAAGAACTTTAATTCTTTGAAGAAGTAATTAAAGAAGACCTCAGAAGGTGGAAAGATCTCCCATTCTCATAGATTGGAAGGATCAACATAGTAAAAATGACCATCATGCCTAAAGTAATTTATAGATTTGATGTAATCCCCATCAAAATTTCAACTCAATTCCTCATAGAGTTTTAAAGAACAATTTGCAAATTCATTTGGAATAATAAAAAACCCAGGATAGCAAAAAACATTCTCAACAACAACAATAACAACAACAACAACAACAAAAACTTCTGGGGCAATCACTATTCATGACCTCAAGCTGTGTTTCAAATCAATTGTGGTAAAACAGCATGGTATTGGTACAGAGACAGACAGGTAGATCAATGGAATAGAATTGAAGACTCAGAAATGAACCCACACACCCATGGTCACTTGATCTTTGAAAAAGGAGCTAAAAATATTTAATGGAAAAAGGACAGCCTCTTCAACAAATGGTGCTAGTTCAACTGGCAGTCAGCATGCAGAAGAATGCAAATCTATCCTCTTATCACCTTATAGAAAACTCAAGTTCAAGTGGATTAAAGACCTCCATATAAAGTCAGGTACACAAAACAAGTAGAACAGAAAGTGGAGAAGGGCTTAGAACACATAGGCAGGCACATCAGAAAATTTTCTGAACAAAACGCCAATTGCTTATGCTCTAAGCTTAAGAATCACCAAATCTGACCTCATGAAATTGCAAGGCTTTACTCTCAAAAGGCAAAAATAGCAACTAACAAATTGGAAAAAGATCTTTATCAATCCTATGACTGATAGATGGCTAGTATCCAATATATACAAAAAAACCTCAAGAAGTGAGACTCTAGAGAATCAAATAATCCTATTAAAAATGGGGTACAGAGCTAAACAAAGTGTTGAAGGGGTTTTCAACCCTCTAGGTAGAATACAATATCAACCAACCTGACTTGCCAAAGTTCTTAGAAACTAAACCACTAACCAAAAAGACACATGAACAGACCCATTGCTCCAGCCATGCATGTAGCAGAGGATGTCTTTATCAGACATCAAGGAGAGGAGTGGCCCTTGGCCCTTTGAAGGCTCAAATGGCTAGTGTAGGGGAATGCCAGGGGCTGGGGAGATGAGAAGGAGTGTGTGGGTAGGTAAGGGAACACTCTCATAGAGTCATCAGGAAGGGGAACAGGGTAGGGGAATTCCAGAGGGGAAACCAGAAAAGGGAGTAACATTTAAAATGTAAGTAAAGAAAATATCCAATTTAAAAAAAGTAAATAAATAAATAGATTACATTACTAGAACTTGAATTTTTCTATGCTGTCTGGTAATATTAACCACTTTACAGACACTTATAGAATAAATAATATCATTATTACAAAACAAACTTATTTTTATACAATTCTCTTTGACAGAATACATGGACTCGGTTCATCTAAAATAAAACAAAGCTATTTAGACATGTATCTAAAGCATGACAAGCCAAGACAGTTATCTTTTATTCTACTTAAAAGTGGAGACTGTTCCCACCCACAGAAATTCTGTCAATAATGAAGAGTGGGAGTTGAACTGAATTCATAATTCATTCTGTGATAAATTTACAGGATTTGGAGCATAGATATTTTATTTCTGTGGAATCAGCAGTATTTCCCATATCATGATACAGATAAGTCTTTACAGTGACTTCTCAGAAATATTTTGCAATCTTGTATCTTACTGCAAAAATGAGAGTTAAGACATCCTCTCCTGTATACTGGAGACAATTTGTCATGTGTAACGATTTCTGAGCTACTAAATGCTGGCAGAGATAACATATTTGAAAACATCCAATCATCATTCAATCAACATCACTTTGTTTTTTAATCATCCTGAAAGTTTAGAGTTTAGCAATATTCACAAATCATACAAGAGCCCGAAAGACAGGTCATCAAGGCCATACAGAAGATAAAATAAGGTAAACACAAAAAAAGTGTGTGCGTGTGTGTGTGGGGGGTATGTCTATCATTCTGTCTGCATTTTATTTAAGGATGCCAGAATTTCTGACCTCTAAAAGTTCTACCAGATTCAACCTCTTTCACTTTCACATTATGTAGCTTTTCTTTAATTTAATAAATAAACATTAATCTCTGACACAATTAGCTGCTTGTACTCATCTGAGAGAAATAAAAAATGAGCAGGACTAATAGTCTTTAAAGTAACTCACATAAGCTACTATTATAAACCATAACTAAATATGCAACACAGAGCTTTAAAAATGGATGTTCTAGAGAACACAAGTGTATTAGCCATAGTTCTCCAAACAATGACCCATGATCTCAGAAAAAGAATTGGAAATGGTCAGTATTCATCCTTAGACATGCAATAACACAAAGTAACTAAAAATTCCAGAACAACATACAGTAAAAAGGTACTTTATACCTTCAGGCCATGAATTTACCTGATGCCTTTTTTCTTTGCATAGCCTTTAATCATAAACCAGCTTCACACAGACAAAAAAAGAAGCGATAAAATACAAAAAAAAAAAAAAAAAAAAAAAAAAAGACACAAGATTTCCTCAAAGTAGAGAGAAAAAAATAGCTGCAATTCAACCTGATAGAAGCAGAAAACAATAATATGGGAAAGAAAGATACTCTACAGTAGAAAAACATTTCATAGAATATTAGGCCTTCTGATATGTTAAGAAAACCCACATTACTCATGTCTAAAAAAGCGATTCAAGATAAACTCTGCTTCCATAATTTCAAATGTGAATTTATTCTGTTTCTAAAAATTCTTTAGTACTTTCTACAAAATTACGAGCAAGACACTGACCTAGAAGTATGGCAGAATGTCATTAGTAGTCATTTTGTGGCAACATTGCTTTAGCAGGACAGTAGTGTTTGGTTTTCCTTTATGTCCATGGCACATCTAGTCTTAGATTCTTGACCACCTGACAAATGTCAGGGATGAGACCCACACCATGGAGTGGGACTAAAATCCAATCAATATTGCTTGGTTACCGCCACAACTTAATGCCATTAATGTTCTAGTGCATCTAGAAGGCATGTCACAACTGTAGAAGAAAATTTACAGCTGGGTTTGATGTTTAGCTTTCTCCTTTGGTGGCATGCACTATACCTTCTAGTACCATGAACTCTAGTCGGTAAATACAAAAGCTCAGCATAGGCAACCAGCTCAACTTCTCCGTGTTCAATGATTTTTGTAGGTGTTATCTTCAGCAATAGGGCCCTACCATCCACTTGTCGAAAAGGACCAATGGCTTTGCAATAGCTTGGGATGTTTGAGGGTTCCTCTGGGGCCTCTTTGTCCAAAAATTCAACTAGAGTTACCAGTTCCTAGAATTGGAGCCTTCTGTTGATATGAGAAATGTCCAGTGGGGGCTTTTTTTCCTCCATTATTTGATAACTTTACTTATATCAATTTCACATGTGTATTTATTTTGAGATGCTTCTGGTGTATCAGATTTCCATATGACCCCACGGATGGCTCTTAGTTTTAGCTGTCTCAGCCCATATTCCTTCATTTGTCCTCATTTCTCTGCTTCACCATTTGATCTTGTGGATCTAGTTCTGCCTCATTCATCTTTAAATACCTATTGTGTTTTATTTTCAATACTCCCCCCTTCTCTTTCTTCATACCTAGCTTCTGCAGTTATATGAATTGTGTTCTGTTCATCAATGACTAAATAGGAATGTCCCCTTATAAGAGACTATTTACCATATTCATCTGTTTGAGTCTGGATTATTACACTTAGGATGACTGTTTTTCCAACTCTATCCATTTGCCTGCAATTTAATTATTTCAGTTTAGCAGTTGAGTATTATTCTGTGATGTAATTACATCATATTTTCTTTATATATTCTTCCACTTATGGCGATCTAGACTGTTCCCAAGTTCTGGCTATTATGAACACAACAGAAATGAAAATAGCTGAATAAGTACCTCTGTAGTGGAATATAAAATTTTTTGGGTTTATGTTCAGAAGGAGTATATCTGGATCTTGAAGTAAATCTATGTACCGCTTCCTCAAAAACCAACACACTGATTACTGTAGTTACTGTTCAAGTTTACACTCTGATAATAAATGGATGAGAGTTTCCCTTATACCACATTCTGGCCAGCATGAGTTATCAAAATTTTTTTTTCTTAATCTTGGCCGTACTGTCTGGTATAAAATATCAAAGTAGTTTTGATTGTGTTTTTCTTTTTCTTTTTTTAACAATTTTATTTTACAAAACAAAGATAAATGTACAGATTTCAAGCATTTTTTTTGCGTAAAATTATACAATACATTTTTGTCAGTACATTTTTTTCAGATTTTAAAATAATTTTTACATAAATCTATATGAATAGTCAGTACTTGATCTTTTTAAAGGTTTGACAGTATGCATCAAAAACCCAATAGTTACAATGAGCACAAAGTACATGCAAAACAAAATGTAACATGGAAATAGTCAAAGGTTTCTTGTTGTGTAAAGATTTTTATGTTTTGTTTTGTTTTGTTTTCTTTATTTCTTGGACATCATACAGTCTGTGAGTTGTTTCTGGGGCAGTGCGAGCCTCCGGGGTGAGCATCCCATTATCAGTAACTGCATATTATGTCTGTTCTTTTGTGACTGGGTTATCTCACTCAGAATATATTCTCTAGATGCAGCCATTTCCTTAAGAATTTGGTCAAGTCCTTGTTTCTGGTGGCTGAGTAGTATTCCATTATGTAAAGGTACCACAATTTTTGTATCCATTCATCTTCTGAAGGGCATCTGGGTTCTTTCCAGCTTCTGGCTATTATAAATAGAGCTTCTGTGAACATTGTGGTGCATATATCTTTGTTGTGTAATAAGGAGTCTCTGGGGTATATGCACAGAAGTGGAATAGCTGGGTCTTCAGGTAGTATTCTGTCCAATTTTCTGAGGTATCGCCAGACTGATTTCCAGAGTGGTTGTATTAGTTTGCAACCCCACCAACAGTGGAGAAGTGTTCCTCTATCTCTGAAACCTCGCCAGCATCTGTTGTCATCTGAGTTTTGGATCTTGGCCAATCTGACTGGTGTGAGGTGGAATCTCAGGGTTGTTTTGATTTGCATTTCCCTGATGGCTAAGGATGTCGAGCACTTCCTCAGATGTTTCTCAGCCATTCGATATTCCTCAACGGAGAACGTTTTGTTTAGTTCTGTACCCCATTTTTATAGGGTTATTTGATTCTCTGATGTCTAGCTTTTTGAGTTCTTTGTATACCTTAGATACTAGGCCTCTATCTGATGTGGAGTTGGTAAAGATCTTTTCCCATTCTGTTGGCTGCCGTTTTGTTTTCTTGACAATGTCCTTAGCCTTACAGAAACTTTGCAATCACATTAAGTCCCATTTGTTAATCTTTGACCTTAGAGCTTGAACCATTGGTGTTTTGTTCAGAAAATTTTCTCCTGTGCCTATATGTTCTAAAGTTTTACCTACTTTCTTATCTAATAGTTTCAGTGTATCTGTTTTAATGTGGAGATCTTTGATCCACTTACACTTGAGCTTTGTACAAGGAGATAAGAAAGGGTCTATTTTCATTATTTTGCATGCTGAGTGCCAGTTGGACCAGCACCAATTGTTGAATAGGCTGTGTTTTTTCCATTGAATGTTTACTGCTCCTTTGTCAAAAATCAGGTGACCATATACATGAGGGCTCATTTCTGAATCTTCTATTCTATTCCATTGATCCACATGCCTATTTCTGTACCAGTACCATGCAGTTTTCAGCACAATTGCCTTGTAATATAGCTTGAGGTCAGGGATAGTGATTCCCGCAGATGTTTTCTTGTTGTTGAGGATGGATTTCGCTATTCTGGGTCTTTTGTTGTTCTGTATGAAATTGCACATTGATCTTTCCAATTCCATGAAGAACTGTGTTGGAATTTTGATGGGGACTGCGTTGAATCTGTAGATTGCTTTTGATAGAATGGCCATTTTTAAAATGTTGATCTTTCCAATCCATGAGAAAGGGAGATCTTTCCATTTTCTGAGATCCTCCTCAATTTCCTTCTTTAGAGGTTTGAAGTTCTTGTCATACAGGTCCTTCACTTGCTTAGTTATAGTCACACCAAGGTATTTCATAGTTTTTGTGACGAATGTGAAGGGTACCTTTTCCCTAATTTCTTTCCCTACATGTTTGTCCTTTGAGTATAGGAGGGCTACTGATTTGTTTGAGTTAATTTTGTATCTAGCCACTTTGCGGAACTTGTTTGTCAGCTGTAGGAGTTCTCTGGTGGAATTTTTGGGGTCACTTAAGTACACTATCATGTCATCGGCAAAGAGTGATGTTTTTATCTCTTCCTTTCTGATTTGTATCCCCTTGATCTCCTTTTGTTGTCTAATTGCTCCAGCCAGGACTTCCAGTACTATGTTGAATAGGTAGGGGGAGAGGGGGCAGCCTTGTCGAGTCCCTGATTTCAGTGGGATTGCTTCAAGTTTCCCACCATTAAGTTTGATGTTGGCTGTTGGTTTGCTGTATATTGATTTTTATTATGTTTAAGTATGGGCCTTGGATTCCTGTTCTTTCCAGGAGTTTTAACATGAAGGGGTGTTGGATATTGTCAAATGCTTTCTCAGCATCTACTGAGATGACCATGTGGTTTTGTTCTTTGAGTTTGTTTATATGGTGGATTACATTGATGGATTTCCATATATTAAACCATCCCTGCATCCCAGGAATGAAGCCTACTTGGTCATGATGAATGATCGTTTTGATGTGTTCTTGGATTCGGTTTGCAAGGATTTAGTTGAGTATTTTTGCATCAATGTTCATAAGTGAAAATGGTCTGAAGTTCTTGTGTGGTTTAGGTACTAGGGTTATTCTAGCCTCAAAAAATGAGTTAGGTAGTATTCCATCTGATTCTATCTTTTGGAATAGTTTGGAGAGTATTGGTGTTATGTCCGCAATAAATATCTGATAAAATTCTGTACTGAACCTGTCTGGACCTGGGCTTTTTTTGGTTGGGAGGCTTTTGATGACTTCTTTTATTTCTTTAGGTTTTATAGGGTTATTTAGATGGTTTACTTGGTCCTGGTTTAACTTTAGGACCTTGTATCTGTCTAGGAATTCGTCCATTTCCTCCAGATTTTCCAATTTTGTGGAGTATAAGTTTTTGTAGTAGGATCTGATGATTTCTTGAATTTTCTCAGTTTCAGTTGTTATGACTCCACTTTCCTTTCTGATTTTGTTAATTTGTATACTCTCTCTTTGCCCTCTAGTTAGTCTGGCTAGGCGTTTATCAATCTTGTTGATTTTCTCAAAGAACCAACTCTTGGTTATGTTGATTTTTTCAATGGTTCTTTTTGTTTCTATTTGGTCTATTTCTGCCCTAAGTTTGATTATTTCTTGCCGTTTACTCTTCTTGGGTATATCTGCTTCCCTTTGTTCTAGGGCTTTTAGCTGTGCTGTCAGGTTGCTGATGTAAGCTCTCTTCAGTTTCTTTTTGGAAGCACTTAGGGCTATGAGTTTTCCTCTCAGTAATGCTTTCATTGCATCCCATAGGTTTGGGTATGTTGTGTTTTCTTTTTCATTGAATTCTAGAAAATCCTTAATTTCATTGTTTATTTCTTCTTTGACCCTGCTATCGTTTAACAGAGCCTTGTTTAGTTTCCATGTGTATGTGGGCTTTTTGTTGTCTTTGTTTTTGTTAAAGACCAGCCGTAGACCATGGTTATCTGAGAGGATGCATGGGAGTATTTCAATCTTCTTATATCGATTGAGGCTCAATCTGTGTCCAATTATTTGGTCAATTTTTGAGAAGGTGCCATGGGGTCCTGAGAAGAATTTGTATTCTTTTACTCTAGGATGATATGTTCTGTATATATCTATTAATTCTAGTTGGTTCAAAGTTTCTGCTAACTTTGCAGTGTCCTTGTTCAGTTTCTGTTTCCCTGATCTGTCCATTGGTGAGAGTGGGGTATTAAAGTCTCCCACTATTATTGTGTGGGGTGAAATATATTTTTTGAGCTTTAGTAGAGTTTGTTTTATGAATGTGGGTGCTTTTTTATTTGGAGCATATATGTTAAGGATTGAGAGTTCCTCCTGACAGATTTCTCCGGTAATGAGTAAAAAGTGTCTTTCTTTATCTTTTTTGATAACTTTTGGTTGTAAATTTACTTTATTTGATATTAGAATAGCCACTCCAGCTTGCTTCTTGGAGCTGTTTTTTTGGAAGTTTTTTTCCCACCCTTTTACTCTGAGATAGTGTCTGTCTTTGTCTCTGAGATGAGTTTCCTGTATAGCAAAAGGCTGGATTTTGTTTATGTATCCAGTCTGATAGCCTATGTCTCTTTATTGGGGATTTGAGTCCCTTTATGTTAATAGATATCAAGGAATAGTTGTTTCTGTTTCCTGGCATTATTGCTTTTGTGGGCTGAGTTGTGTCTGTGTCTTTTTCTTCTTTTAGTTTTCTTTTTTTAGGAGTTTTCTTGTTTTTACTAGGCTGTATTTTCCCTCATTTTATTGGTTTTTCCACCTAAAATTCGTTGTAGTGCTGGGTTTATGGTCAGATATTGTGTAAATTTTGATTTGTCTTGAAATATCTTCATCTCTCCATCTATGGTGATTGATAGTTTTGCTGGGTATAGCAGCTTTTTCTGGCACTTGTGCTCTCTTAGGGTGTGCATAATGTCTGTCCAGGCTCTTCTAGCTTCATAGTCTCTGTTGAGAAATAGGGTGTGATTCTGATTGGTTTGTCTTTATACGTTACCTGACACTTTTCCCTTACTGCTTTTAGTATTCTTTCTTTGCTTTGGGCATTTGTTGTTTTTACTATTATGTGTCGGGAGGTATTTCTTTTCTGGTCCAACCTATTTAGCGTTCTGAATGCTTCCTTTATGCTGAAGGTCATCTCATTCTTGAGGGTAGGAAAGTTTTCTTCTACGATTTTGTTGAAGATATTTACTGTGCCTCTTAGTTGATACTCTTCTCCCTCTTCTATTCCTATTATCCTTAGGTTCGGTCTTCTCATTGTGTCCTGGATTTCCTGGACATTTTGGGAGAGGAGCTTTTTCTTTTTTGCATCTTCTCTGGCTGTTTTGTTTATGTTTACAATGTTGTCTTCTGCCCCTGAGATTCTCTCTTCCATCTCTTGTAATCTATTGGAAATGCTTGCTTCTGTGACTCATGATTTCTTTTTTAGGTGTTCTACCTCTAGGGTTATCTCTTTTAGTGTTTTCTTTATTGTGTCAATTTCCGTTTTAAATTCCCTCTTCCATTTCTTCGTCTCTTTGGTTGTGTTTTCCACTACTTCTTTGAATTCTTTGAGTGTTTTTCTTGTTTCCTTCTTAAAAGCATCTGAATCTTTTTGCTTTTCCTCCCGTTCTTGTTTAAGTATCTCTATCAGCATCTTTAGGAATAGTTTCAGGTCTGTGTCTTCTTTTTCTGGAGTGTTTGGCATTCCAATGTTTGCTCTTATGGTAGAGCTGGGTTCTGGAGTTGCCAGGTTGTCTTGGTTTCCTTGTGATATACTCTTTCACTTTCCTCTTGCCATTTTGTTGTCAGTGATATGTTCTTACCTTTCCTTTGTATCTGGTCTTTGTCCCTGGATCTCCACTGGTCCAGGTGGCAGATGGGCCGAGCGCTGTTCTATGCCTCAGAGTCGCCGGGTGGGAACAGAAGTTCCAAAGTTCTGTTCCTGGTCCCTGGATCAGGCAGGGCTGGGGGTGCACTTACAGTGTGCACTCTTCAGAGATCTCTCTGCTCCCTGGCTGCCCAGATCTCCTACTCACCAGTCTTTAAAGCTTTAGGAGCTCTGATTGTGTTTTTCTGATCCCCAATGATACTGAACTGAACATTTATTTATTTCTTAGCCATTTGTATTTTTTCTTTTGAGAAGTCTGTTTAGTGCTCTACCCCAATTTCCCCCCTTTTTATTGTGTATTTTCTGTATTTACTTTTCAGTTATTAACACCTTTCCCCTCATCTCATCCCCCTGGCCCTTCCCATTACCTCCATGTAGGTGCTCCCTCTCCAAACCACCCTCTTTCACCTCAACAGCTTTGACATTCCCCAATACTGGGAAAAAGAGTATTCACTGGACCAAAGACCCCTCCACCAATTGACCCCAGAGAATTCTATCTTCTGCTACATATACACCTGGAGCGATGAGTCTCTCTATGCAAACTTGTTGGTTGGTGTTTTAATTCCTGGGAGCTGTTGTGGATTTCGTTAGTTGATAATTTTGTTCTTCCCATATGATTGCAAACCCTTTCAGATTCTTCAGTCCTTTCTCTAGCTCCTTCATTATGGTCCCTGTGTTGAGTCTGATGCTTAGCTACAAGCATTCTCCTCTGTATCAGTATGGCTCTGGCAGAGCCTCTGATGAGGCATCCATATCAGATTCCTGCCAGTAAGCACTACATGTCATCAGCAATAGTGTATGTTTAGTGGCTACATATGGGATGTATTTCCTGGTGACGCTGTCTCTGGATGATCTTTTCTCCAATCTCTGCTCCTATAATTATCTCATTATTTTATCCCTTGAGTGTTTTGTACTCCCCTCTAGGAAGGACTGAGGCATCCACCTTCTGGCCTTCCTTCTGTTTGAGCTCCATAATTTCTGTGAGTTGTTTCAAGGGTATTCTGAAACTTTTGAGTATCTGCTTATTAGTGAGTACATACCATGAGTGTTCTTTTGTGATTGGGTTACCACACTCAGGAAGATAGTTTCAAGTTCCATCCATCTGCCTAGGAATTTCATGGAGTCATTGTTTTAAATAGCTGAGTAGTACTTCATTGTGTATGTGCCACAATTTATGTATCCATTCCTCTGTTCAAGAACATCTGGTTTGTTTCCAGCTTCTGGCTATTATAAATAAGGCTTTATGAATATAGTGAAGCATGTGTCCTTGTTGTATTTTAGAGAATCTTTTGGGTATACATCCAGGAGTGGTATAGCTGGGTCCTCAGGTAGTACTATGTTTAATTTTTTGAAGAATTGCCAGACTAATCTCCAGAATGGATGCACTCGCTTACAACCCTACCAAGAGTGGAGGAGTGTTCCTCTTTCACCACATCCTCACAAGCATCTGCTGTTACCTGAGTTTTTGATCTTAGCCATTCTGAGTAGTGTGAGGTAAAAATCTCAGGGTTGTTTTGATTTGCATTTCCCTGATGACTAGGGATGTTATGCATTTCTTTAGGTGCTTCTCAGCCATTCAGTATTCTTCAGTTGAGAATTCTTTGTTTAGCTCTGTACCTCATTTCTCAATAAAATTATTTGATTCTCTAAGAGTCTAACTTCTTGATTTCTTTTTATCTATTGAATTCTAGCCCTCTATCAGATGTAGGACTGGTAAATATCTTTTCCCAATCTGTTGGTTGCTGTTTTTTCTTTTGACGGTGTCCTTTGGCTTACAGAGGTTTTGCAATTTCGTAAAGTCCCTTTTGTTGATTCTTAGAGCATAAGCCATTGGTGTTCTGTTTAGGAAATTTTCCATTGTGCCTATGTGTTCTAAGCTCTTATCCACTTGCTGTTCTACTAGTTTTGTGTACCTGGCTTAATGTGAAGGTCTTTGGTCCACTTGGACTTGAGCTTTGTACAAGATGATAAGAGAAAATCGATTTGCATTCTTCTGCATGCTGACTACTATTTGAACCAGAACCATTTGTTGAAGAGACTGTCCTTTTTCCATTGAATGTTTTTAGCTTCTCTGTCAATGATCAAGTGACCATAGGTGTGTGGGTTCATTTCTGAGTCTTCAATTCTATTCCATTGATCTACCTGCCTGTCTCTGTACCAATACCACGCAGTTTTATCACAATTGATTTGTAATACAGCTTGAGGTCAGGATATGGTGATTTCCTCGGAATTTTTTTTATTGTTGAGAATAGTTTTTGCAATTCTGGGTTTTTTATTATTCCAAATAAATTTGCAAATTGCTCTTTATAAATCTATGAAGAATTGAGTTAGAATTTTGATGCACCGAATCTTCTTTGATTTCTTTCTTCAGAGACTTGAAGTCCTTTTCATACAGATCTTGCAATTGCTCAGTTAAAGTCACATTACGATATCTTATATTATTTGTGACTATTGTGAATGGTGTTGTTTCTCTAATTTCTCAGCCTGTCTGTTCTTTGAGTTGAAGATGAGTACTGATTTGTTTGAGTTAATTTTATATCCAGCCACATTGCTGAAGCTATTTATCTGGTTTAGGAGTTCTCAAGTTAAATTTTGGGAGTCACTTAATTATCCTAGTATATCATATGCAAATAGTGAAAATTTTACTTCTTCCTCTCTAATTTGTATGTCTTTGACCTCTTTTTGTTGACTAATTGCTCTAGATAGGACTTCCAGTCCTATATTGAATAGGCAGGGAGGAGTTGGTAGCCTTGTCTAGTCCCTGATTTTAATGAAGTTTTTTTCCCATTTAGTTTGATGTTGGTTACTGTTTTAATGTACATTGGTTTTATTATGTTTAGGTATGGGCCTTAAATTCCTTATCTTTCCAAGATTTTTAACATGAAGGGTATTGAATTTTGTCAAATGCTTTCTCAGCTTCTAATGAGATGATCATGTGGTTTATTTTATCTTTGAGTTTGTTTATATAGTAGATTAGTTTGATAGAATTCCAAATATTAAACCATCCCAACATCTCTGGGATGAAACCTACTTGATCATGAAGGATAATTGTTTTTATGTGTTCTTAGATTCAGTTTTCAAGAATTTTATTGAGTATTTTTGCAATGAAATTCATAAAGGAAATTGGTCTGAAGTTTTTTTGTTGGATCTTTGTGAAGTTTAAGTGTAATTTATAGAATGAATTGTGTAGAGTTTCTTTTGTTTCTATTTTTTTTTTGGAATAGTTTGAAGATTATTGGTATTAGGTCTTCTTTGAAAGTTTCATAGAATTCTGTACTAAATCCATCCGGTCTTGGGCTTTTTTTGGGTTGTGAGACTTTTAATTACTTCTATTTCTTTGGCTATTATGGGACTGTTTAGATGGTTTATCTGACATGATTTAACTTTGGTACCTCTTACCTGTATAGAAAATTGTCCATTTCCTCTAGTTTTCATGTTTTGTTGAGTATATGCTTTTGTAGTAGGATCTGATAATTTTTTGAATTTTCTCACTTTCTGTTGCTATATCTTCATTTTCATTTCTGTTTCTGTTAATTTGGATACTATCCTGGGCTTTCTGTGTATTCTGGCTAAGGGTTTACCTATCTTGTTGATTTTTGAAAAGAACCAGTTGCTAGTTTTGTTGATTATTTGTGTAGAAATTTTTGTTTCTGTTTGGTTGGTTTTGGCCCTATGTTTGATTACTTCTTGCCTTCCTCTCCTCTTGGGTTTATTTGCTTATTTTTTTCTTGAGAGTTCAGTTGGGCTGTCAAGCTGCTGGTGTATGTTCTTACACGTTTCTTTCTGGAGGCACTAAGAGCTATGAGTTTTCTGCTTAGGACTGCTTTCATTGAGTATCATAAATTGAGGCATGTTGTGCTTCATTTTCATTAACTTCTAGAAAGTCTTTAATTTATTTCTTTATTTCTTCCTTGAGTAAGTTATCATTGAGTAGAGCATTTTTGAGTTTCTATGTGTATGTGGGCTTATTGTTGTTTTTATTGTTATTGAAGACCAGTTAGTTTAGTCCATGGTGATCTGATCTGATGCATGGGATTATTTCAATCTTGTATCTATTGAGGCCTGTTTTGTGAACAAATTATATGGTCAGTCTTGGAGAAGGTACCGTGACTTGCTGAGAAGAAATTATATTCTTTTGTTTTAGAAAGAACTGTCCTATAGATATCTGTCAACTCTGTTTGGTCCATAACTACTGTTAGTTTTACTGTGTCTCTGTTAAGTTTCTGTTTCCAAAATCTGTTCATTGATGAGAATGGGGTGTTGAAGCCTCCCACTATTATTATATGTGCTGTATTGTATGCTTTGAGCTTTAGTAGAGTTTTTTCTATGAATGTGGGTGCCTTTGTATTTGGAACATAGATGCTTAGAATTTAGAGTTCATCTTGATAGATTTATTCTTTGATGTATATGATATGCACTTCCCTATGTTTTGTGATATCTTTCACCTGAAAGTTAACTTTATTTGATATTAGCATTGTTACTCCAGCTTATTTCTTGAGACCATTTGCTTGAAATTTTTTCCCCAACCTTTTACTCTTAGGTAGTGTCTGTCTTTGTCTCTGAGATGAGTTTCCTGTATGCCGCAAAATGCTGGATCCTGTTTATATATCCATTCTGATAGTCTATGGCTTTTTATTAGGGAATTGAGTCCATTGATGTTAACAGATATTAAGGAATAGTCGTTGCTGTTTTCTGCTATATTTTGCTTTTAGAGGTAGAATTATGTCTGTGTGTCCTTCTTCCTTTGGTTTTCTTGCTTAGTTATTTTCCTGCATTTTCCTAGGGTGTAATTTCCTCCTTGTGTTGGGTTTTCCA
Organism: Micromys minutus; assembly: GCF_963924665.1. Classification (NCBI taxonomy): domain Eukaryota; kingdom Metazoa; phylum Chordata; class Mammalia; order Rodentia; family Muridae; genus Micromys; species Micromys minutus. The sequence goes on along the minus strand of NC_137960.1, from coordinate 45,557,557 downwards.
TCTACTATCTTTTGCAGGGCTATATTTGTGGTCAGATAGTGTGTAAATTTAGTTTTGTCCTGGAATATCTTGGTCTCACCATCTGTGGTAATTGAGAGTTTTGTTGGATATAGTAACCTGGGCTGACATTCGTATTCTCTTAGGGTCTGTATGATGTCTATCCAGGATCTTCTAGCTTTCATACTCTCTGCTAAGAAGTCTGGTGTAATTCTAACCAGTCTGCATTTATATGTTACTTGTCCATTTTTCCTTACTGCATTTAGTATTCTTTCTATGTTTTGAACATTTGGTGTTTTGAATATTATGTGTTGGGAAAAATTTTTTTTCTGGTCCAATCTTTTTGGAGTTCTGTAGGCTTCATGTATGTTCATGGTCATATTGTTCTTAAGGGTAGGGAAATTTTCTTTTGCGATTTTCTTGAAGATATTTACTGTGTAATTTAGTTGATATTCCTCACCCTCTTCTACACCTATTATCTTTTGGTTTGGTCTTCTCATTGTGTCCTGGATCTCCTGGACATTTTGGGTTATGAAATTTTTGGGTTTTGCATCTTCTCTGACTATATTGTCTAGGTTTTCTGTGTTGTCTTCAGCCCCTGAGATCCTCTATTTTATCTCTTGTAGTCTATTGCTAATGTTTGTATTTATGACTTCTGATTTCTTTCTTAGGTTTTCTATCTCCAGGGTTGTTCCTTTTTGTGGTTTTTTTATTTTATCTATTTCCACATTCAATTCCTTTACTTGTTTGATTGTGTTTTCCTGTAGTTTTTAAGTAATTTCTCCTGGTTTTCCTGTAATTGTTTAAGGGAGTTATTTATGAGCTTCTCCAAGATCTCCTTCATCATCATGAAGTATGATTTTAAGTCTAAATCTTGTTTTTCTGGAGTGTTGGGAAATCCAGTATTTGTTCTGGTGGGAGAACTGGGTTCTGATGTTGCCAGGTTGTCTTGGTTTCCTTTGATTGGGTTCTTGTGCTTTCCTCTTGCCATCTTGTTGTCAGTGATTGCAGGTGATCTTTTGGTTTCTGACTGGTGCTTGTCTCTTCTGTGTGTCTGTAGCCTGTGGGATCAGGAGGCAGATTGCTCCTGGGTGTTCAGCTCTTTGTGGTCAGGCAGTGAATTCCGATGGCAGTGATTCAATTTTGTCTTTGTGGGTTGAAGAATGCCTGTGCAGCTGTTCTGGGAGTTCAGCCTTCAGTAGACAGATTCTAAGGTCTGATTATAGAGACATGGCCCTCTCTGTGGGCTGGAACGGACCCTTCTGCAGATAGCACCATGCTTCTTGCACTTGGAGAGCTCCCTGTGTTTTCTCCCTGGGCCTAGGTTTCAGGCTTACCCCAGGTTTGGTCTTTTGATTGTGTCCTGAATTTCTTGGATGTTTTGGATTAGAAGCTTTTTGCATTGTACATTTTCTTTTCCTATTCTGTTAGTGTTTTCTGTGGTATCTTCTGCACCTGAGATTCTCTCTTGTATTCCTTGTATTCTCTGGTGATACTTGCATCTATCATTCCTGATTTCTTTCCTATGTTTTCTTTCTCCAGGGTTGCCTTCTTTGTCATTTTTTTGTTATTTTTATTTCATTTTTTTGATCCTAAATAGTTTAGTTCAGTTTCTTCACCTGTTTGTTCTTGTTCTCTTTTATTTCCTTAAGGGAGGTTTTCATGCCCTTCTTATAGTACTCTTCCATTCTCATAAGATATAGTTTTAAATTCTAATCTTGCTTTTCAGGTGTGAGGGGGTATGAGAATTGGGTTCTGATGATGCCAAGTATCCTTGGTTTCTGTTGCTTATGTTCTTGTGCTTGCCTTTTGCCTCTCTGGTTTTCTCTAGTGCTACCTGCCCTACCTGTCTCTGACTGGAGCCTGTATACCTACACAAGCAGAAATAACTCAAAGGTATCTACAACACCAAACCTCACCTCTAAAGTAGTAACATCTAACAAAAGCTGAGAACCTGGATCATACTGCACAACCTACAGGCAGCTTAATGTGTTGGGCAGTGTCCCATCTAAGTGACTCTGAAGTAAATCTCTTCCAGGCACTTATTCCAGGCAGTAGCCCTGGTCTCTTACAGTTTTCTTGCAGCCTGGCACATCTGAGAGTTACCCTCAGCACATTGGATTGTTAATTCTGGCAGGGAGGGACTCATAGAATCTATCTGTTTCAGGGACTTCCTGAAGCTATTTTCAGTTGTTTGTTTTCCTTCTTAGGAAATTTCCCTGTAGGAAGAAATGTTTCCATCTCAGAAAAAGAAGTGTTACACAACAGAGGTATGGCCTTGCTGAAGGAAGTGGTGGTTTTAAAAGCTTATGCTATCACCAGTGTGTCTCCCTTTTTCTCCTGCTTGGTGATTAAGCTCCCAGTTGTTTCTACAGCAATGCCTTTGTCTACCACCATGAACTCAAACCCTCTGAAAGCCTAACTACAATTAAATATTTACTCTTGGAAGTTACTTTGTTCATAGTGTTTTATCACTGCAATGGAGAAGTAAATAAAAAAGTTCTTAAATTAAAATTATGAGTTTCTTGAGATGTGGTGGGGTGTGCAGAGACCAGGGAGCTAGAACTGAACATATGTTGAATTACATGACACTGAAAGGTTGAATAGACTTGTTGCAAGGTTTTTTGCTAGCTTCTTATAGAGGTGGAATGATAACACATTTTAGAGTAACAAAAGCCAAAGAAAATTAATATGCAGGGAAATAACAAGGTTATATTAAAGACCTTCAGGTGGTTGGACAATGAGCAATGTTTCTTGTTATCAAAAATGTGCTAAGGCAACAGAATTAGGTAGGAAGAACAGGAAATCTTTTTTTTAATTGAACAAATTTATTTAAAAAAGCAAAGATAAATATATAGATTTTAAGCATTTTTGCATAAAAGTATACAAATACATTTTTTGTCAGTACTTAATTTTTTTAAAGGTTTGATAGTATGCATTAAAATCTTACTAGTTACAATGAGCATAAAGTACATGCAAAACAAAATGTAACCTGGAGCAGAATGGGCGCTCAAACCATCCACCACCAAGAACAGTGGCGATCCAGGGACACAGGCCTGGTGAGAAGGCGTTCCGACCAGCTGGGGTACACAGAGATCTCTACAGAGAGATCTCTGCTGAGCATGGGGAAAGTGTTCACCCCCCCCCCCCAGTTTGGTTCATGGAACCAGTAACCCAGCATCCGGTTATTCCCAGTTCGAGGACTTTGAGTGCAGAACGGGTGCTCAGACCATCCGCCACCTAGAACAGCGGAGATCCAGGGACACAGGCCTGGTGAGAAGGCGTTCCGAGTATATATGAGGGCTCATTTCTGAATTTTCTATTGTATTCCATTGATCCATGTGCTTATCTCTGTACCAGTACCATGCAGTTTTTAGCACAATTGCCTTGTAATATAGCTTGAGGTTAGGGATAGTGATTACTGCAGATGTTTTCTTAGAACAGGAAATCTTGAGAGAGGACTCAATATCTCATTGTGATGATCTTGAAAGAGGTAAAAAAAACAATCTGCTTAGGGCAACAGCAATAGCATTTACCTATAAGAATGTTGCCATGAGAAGGAAGAATTAAAGGGACTCTGGCCAGCTCAAGCATAGGGAGTGTGATTGTCAGACCTTGTCCTTTTTTCCAGTTCCCTCTACCATTCTAAAAACTGTTAGATTACATTTCTATACCCGCATTTTCCTATGTGCCATATCTGTCTTCTCTATATCTAGAAGCAGTCCTTTGCCCCTTGGGTCAAATGCTCTTACTCCCTCTCCTTTGTTCTCTTCCCCTTTTGTCTCATGTCTTTGTCTCTTATTTTCTGCCCTCTATCTCTCCAGGGCAAATTAATCTCCTTTATCCTGAGATATTGGTCTTGAGTGTTTTGAACAAGATAGATACATGTTTTTGTGTGGCCGTATTAATTAGCTTTGACATTATTAGGACAGATAAGTTGGTGTTGATTAAGTAGAGCTAAGATAACTCAAAAATACTCACATAAATGAAAATGAGAACAGAGAGGAGATTCATGCATGTACAATGAGACAAGGCATAGATATGTGCTGGGCATACAGGATGAATGAGGACCAGAAACCGCCATTTGGAAAATTAGAAAAAGGATCAAATAGTAAATCAAATTCATGAGTAAAATGATTTGAAGTGATGAGATGGTAGTAGTAGAGTTACCTAGAAGAACATGACTCATTGTAGTTTTTAGTCTAGAAGACACTGGGAACATTTGTGATACAATTTCACTGAATCAAAAGGAATAAGATATAAAATGAGTTGGAGAATAGATAGAATGGGGAAAGTAGACATATTTCCTAAATCTTCAAGAAGATTTTCAGTGGAAGTTGACAGGATGAGGCAAAGAAATAAAATGAAGAAAAGGCTGGACTGAGGAGAATGCTTCATTTTTCATAATACAGTAGAAAATTAAACTTATTTCTTAGAGGAAAAAATTCAGCAGAGACTTAGAAGCAGATCAATCTGTTGGTCATCATTGAAGAAAGAGTTCACACCTCCTGGAAACGATTTTTGACAGTTATCTTCCAGTATTCAATGTTCCTTTTTCTTAGTTTAAATTTTTCAGTAATATTTTGGTAAAATATTCTACTTTGCTGATGTATAGATAGACTTGAATTCTATTAGCAATTTCATTTTACAAAACAGAGATTTCTAACTATTCTTATTTCTTCAATGTTTACCCCTCCAATTTTTCACCATTATTAACAACTTGCATTTGCGTAATTGATAAATTAATGATAAATTCTCAGTCTATTAATTTTTGGTTTTTATTTCTTCTTAAGAAGTTAAACTTGTTTGCTAATATCAGCAATAACCATACTTTTGCTTCCATGGTACAATCCTGTTTCTGTGTAGAGTTCTCCTTTTTGTATGTTTTGATGCAGTCATCCTTCAAGGAATAGCTTTGAGTTATTCCAGAGAGCTAAGAATAGGATCTCAAAGCCTATCTCGAAAATGACACACCTCCTTCAACAAGGCCAGAACTCCAAGAGTGCCACTGCACCATCCACCCCCTGCCTCAATGAGAGTGTTTCCTTCACCCACCCACTCCCTCCCATCTACCTGTATTGGCATTCCCCTACACTGGCATAGAGAGCCTTTACAGGGCCAAGGACTTCTCCTTTCATTGCTGGAACCCTGCGTGTCTCCATGTGTATTCTTTGGTAGGTGCTTTAGTATATAGGAACTCTGGGAGGTCTGGTTGATTGATAATATTTTTCTTCCTGTCTGGTTGCAAACCCCTTCAGCTCCTTTAGGCCTATTTTTAAACACATACATGGGGGGACACCATTCTTATATCCTGTACAAAGCTCAACTCCAAGTGGATTAAAGACCTCCACATAAAACCGGACATACTGAAACTAATAGAAGAGAAATGGAGAAGAGGTTAGAACACATAGGTACAGGGGAAAATTTCATGAACAGAACACCAATGGCTTATGCTCTAAGAACAAGAATCAACAAATGGGACCTCATAAAATTATAAAGGTTCCGTAAGACAAAGGACACTATCAAGAGGACAAAACAGCAACCAACAGATTGGTAAAATATCTCTATCGATCCTACATCTGACAGAGGACTGATATCTAATATATACAAAGAAATGAAAAAGTTAGACTTTAGAGAATCAAATAATACTATTTAAAAATGGGATACAGAGCTAAACAAAGAATCCTCAACTGAGGAATACTGAATGGCTGAGAAGCACCTAAAGAAATGCTCAACATCTCTAGTCATCAGGGAAATGCAAATCAAAACAACACTGAGATTGCACCTCACACTACTCAGAATGGCTAAGATAAAAAACTCAGGTGACAGCAGGTGCTGGTGAAGATATGATGAAAGAGGAACACTCCTCTTTGTTGCTGGGATTGCAAGCTGATACAAGTACTCTGGAAATCTGTCTGGTTGTTCCTTAGAAAATTGAACATAGTAGTACCTGAGGACCCAGCTATACCCCTTCTGGGCATATACCCAAAAGATGCTCTAACATCTAACAAAGACACATGCTCCACCATGTTCAGTCTTATTTATAATGACCAGAATCTGGAAAGAACCCAGATGTCCTTCAACAGAAGAATGAATATAGAAAATGTGGTACATTTACACAATGGAATATTTCTCAGTATTAAAAACAATGACTTCATGAATTAGTAGGCAAATGCATGGAAAGAGAAAATATCATCCTGAGTGAGGTAACCCAGTTAAAAGCACAGATGGTGTGCACTTATTGATAAGTGGATACTAGTCCAAAAAGCTCAGAATACCCAGGAAATAATTCACAGAACCTAAATCTCAAAAAGAAGGAAGGCCAGAATGTGAATGTCTTAGTCCTTCTTAAAAGAAAGAACAAAACACTCATGGGAGGAAATATAGAGATAAATGGAGCAGGGATTGAAGAAAAGATCCATAGACAGCCTCACCTGGGATCCATCTTATATGCAGCCACCAAATCCAAGTACTATTGCTGGTGCCAAGAAGTGCTTACTGGCAGAGCCTGATATGGATGTCTCCTCAGGGGCTCTGTCAGAACCATACTGATACAAAGGAGGATGCTTGCAGCTAACCATTGGACTGGGCTAAGGGACCTCAATGAAGGAGCTAGAGAAAGGACTGAAGGATCTGAAAGGGTTTGCAAACCCATAGGAAGGACAACATTATCAACCAACTAAACCCTCTGGAGCACCCAGGGACTAAAACACCAACCAATGAGTTCACAGGGAGAGACTCATGGCTCCAGTTGCACCTGTAGCAGAGGATAGCATTGTCTGGCATCAATGGGAGGAAAGGCCTTTGGTCCAGTGAAGGCTTGTTTTCCCACTGTAGGGGAACACCAAAGTGCTGAGGTGGGAGAGGGGCGTTGGGAGAGGGAGCACCTTCATGGTGACAGATGAAGCACATTCATGGAGGCAATGGGAGGGTGAGGGGAATGGGAATGGGGGGAAGGGAAAAACATTTGAAATATAAATACAGAAAATATCCAATAAAAAATAACAAACAACCAAACAAACAAAAAGACTTTTCTTAGTTAGCATTCTAATACTGTGAACAGATAACATGACCAAGGCAATTCTCATAAAGGACAAATTTAACTATTGTTCATAGTTTCAGTCCATTATCATCAAAGTGGGAGCACGGCATCATCGAGGCAGGCATGGTGCAGAAGAATCTGAGTTCTACATCTTCATCTGAAGGCTGCTAGCAGAATACTGGCCTCCAGGCAGGTAGGATGAGAGCCTTAAAGCCCATCCCACAGTGACACACCTTCTAATATTTCTACTTTCTGGGCTGTGCATATACAAATCACAGGCTTCTTGCAATAAGACAAGTAGAATTTCAGGAGCCCTGGTTAGGATGGAAATTCCATCATAAATGTAAGACAAGCTCAATATAGGGCAAATCTTGAAAATTCCTGTAGGCCTACACCAGAATTCACTGCCCTTTTTTCCCTTGCCATCTTCTCAATTGAAGAATGACTTGCAAAATGGAGCTGAGCTTCAGGTTGCACTGTGGACCAGGGTACTCCGCAATAATTCCAGAAGACCCATGGGTCTCTAAGAGAAACCCCTTTATCAGACTGCCAAATTTTACTAGTTTTCCATGGAATGTTATAGAAAGTTATTTGAGTAATTCATATAAAACATACCTTGTGGTAAAAAGCAGTGTATTTAACCACTGTAGAGGATTAACAGTGTACGGAGGAGGTGAATGATTAAATTGAAACAGGAAAATGACTGCTCCGTAATATAATGAAAGAAGAAGTGATAAAGCTGTCAAGTGGAAGGTTACACATCATTTCATAAGTGTGTAGAAAGGAAAGCACTGTGGGACTGAGGCTAAGTCAGAAAACATACTTCCTGGCAGTGAGCTGTTAACACTTCAGGGCATGGAGGGAACGTGCTAGTCTGAGAAGACTTCCAAGGGCAGAAGATCTTCACATGTATGGGAGGGTGTGAACTTGCCTACAGGCTGTGGATGGAGTGCATGACCTTTAAAGAGCACCACGGGTTGTTCTCTAATTCTATTAGTGAATTTAGAAGTAGAAAATTCATCCTGTGAGCTAGAAATTGCAATAAAAATGTTAAATCTGACACAGGGTGATAATCAGTGAAATATTTCATGTTCTAGAAGGCAGGAGCAACCTTGCAGCTCTTTGTGAGCCTAGTGCTGTGGAGTGATAGCTTCCTCAGAAGTCTGATGTGCAGGCTGGGCTCATTCACACTAGTTTGAGAGCTAATATCTGCCTCGGAAACTTCAGATTTGACATTCAAATGATAATTTGCTATTTGTGTGGTGATAGGCCATGAATCAACATCCTTGGCACTGATAGTTCTGAATAATATGCTTCATAATATTGTGTTATTGTGCCTTCTATTATATATATATATATATATATATATATATATATATATATATATATATATACATACATATATGTATGTATATATATATATACATGTATATTCAATCTGAATTATGGTGTATGAGATCCACAATTAAGTTTTAAAGTAGAGACTTGTTAGTGTTGTTCTGCATTTGTTGCATATGTAGTTGCTTCTGTACTGGACAACATGACTTTAAATGCAAAGAAATAAAGGCAGAAAAGGTTAGCGTGTTTCCCATAATTGTGTGAGCAATGATGGATCATTGGGGTTGGGATGTGTAATCAAGGGAGTCCTGCTTGTATATGCAGGGTATGGGGGGAATGTGCCTATGGTCTCTGATATCGGGGACACCAAGGCAGGGAGGTTATGAGCCCAGAAGTTCCTGACCAGTGTGAGAAACATGGAACTCTTATTTCTAAAGCTTCACACCAAACAAATACCAAATGAAGAAAAGAAAGGGAAAACAATTGCTGTACACCATGTAAAGATCCAGAAACTGCCCATAGATAATAAGCAGAAATGTCATGTGATGACCACTATAGGTTCACTCAGGGAAGCACATTCTGGGGAAATCAACAGGGAAATGGTGGTGGTGGTTATTGGCATGTAGGAGGCTGATAGTCTGGACTCCTTTTCTGCTGAAAAGCAGATGCCAAGAGGAAGCTGTGGAGCAGCCATGTTTGTCAGACTGCCTGCAGGGAACTTTTTGCTGGTCAGATAGAGCTCAGAATTTAAACTAGACCATAACCAACAGCCAAATGGAAGCCAGTAGGCACAGGATGATCAAGGAAGGGGAATATCTGTATTCACAGGGACAGATTTTTTGGCATAGATGGTAGGAGTGGAACTAGCAAACATCCAGCTTTTTTGTTTGTTGACTGTGTAACTTTACCTAAATTAACCAGAGACCTGCATTTTCCCCACATTTGTAATGCAGTGACAATGTGATTTAATATATCTGGTTGCTATGATATTATATAAAAATATAGTGTACATATGTAAGTATTCAATGATGCCCATATAATACATACGTGTATGTACATGAACACACAATCTCTCTCACACAGAATTACAGAGAGAAAAATAAGAGAGAGAGAGAAAGCAAGAGAGAAAGAGAGAGAGAGAGAGAGAGGGGAGAGAGAGAGAGAGAGAGAGAGAGAGAGAGAGAGAGAGAGAGAGAGACAGACAGACAGAAAGACAGACAGAGACAGACAGACAAGACAAAATTATAGAGGCAGACAAACAGAAATAGACAGGGAGACAACGACAGAGACACAGTGGTAGAGACAGTTTGATTTTAAATCAGGTGAGTGAGAGAGAGAGACAGAGACAGAGACAGGGTCAGAGACTCAAGTGCATATTTGTACGAGATTTATATGAAGAGCAGAGAACAGCTTTGAGTGGCCTTCAGCAAGTTTGTACTTTAATTTTTAATTTTTAAATTATTTCTAGACAGTATCTCAAATCTTTTGGAAATCCCTAAATGCACTATGATGACTGAGCAGAGAGTCCAGAGAGCCCAGAGATACTCCTGTCTGAACCTCCCCCATACAGAGATTGCAAGTGTGCAGCAGTATGCCTGGATTTTTTTTTAATGTGAATTTTGGTGACTGAATTTAGGTTCTCATAACTGAACAGCCAGCTACTGACTGAGTTATTTGTCTAGATTCTTGGAACTGATTTCTGTCGTGAGAACAATTATGGGTATCATTTACTTGGTAAACAAGTTTGAGTTTTAGTAGTTCTAAATTCACAAGCTCGAGTCATCCCCCATCGAGTGATTACTTCACTGATTGTTCTTGGTGCCTGTCCATTGCCTGCATACACTGGAAGGACACTGTGTCTTTTCTGGACTCAAGACAAAATTTTCTCAGATTTGAGGTAATTTCCTACCTTGCTTCTGTTTGTGGATGCTTATATATAAATTAGTCTTTCCTGTGTTTTAAATTGGTGCATCTTTAAAATTCTGTCAACCTTTTTAGGGCCTGCTAACTATATTAATTAGTAGCCTTTAACTTGTCTTTTTTTCTGAAACTGTCTTTAACATCTCCTAAAATAACCACAATAATGATTAAATTTTCTTCTGTATTGCCGAAGATTTTACTTGTCTGAAGTTTTAAATACTTGTTTTTTTAGAATATTGATACAAAGTTTACAGGATCAACTGGTATTAATAAAACACATTGCCTTCCAGACAGCTCACATAGTTGTTAGGTGACAAAATTTTCATAATCTCTAACTATGCCACTACTACATCAAGTAAGCTAATTGTAGAGTTAACAATACTAAAAATACTGAAGTAGTTTTATAATGAGGTGTCTTTAAATTCATTTTCTTGCAGATGAGTAAGGTGAGGTTCAGGGAGACTAAAATAAGCTCATGAAGGCCTTCCAAACTGTGTCCATGTAAACTTGGATTCCGTAGAATTCCAATCTTCACTAGAACCCCGCTCTCATGCCCAGTACCCCACCCAGGCCTTCACTCTTGTCAAATCCCATTTCGCTTATATAGTACCTGTGCATCTTGTTCATGTATGTTACATGTTCATTTCCCCTTCTCTGCAATAAGTACAAGTCTAAAATGTGCAGGATCCTGTTTTATAATTTTTTTGCAAGGAAAATATTCAGTTCTGCTCTTGAGAGATCATGTGTTCCACATCCAGTTTTGGCGATTAAAATCACAGCTTCTAGTAAGATTTCTATGCATTATGAAATCAACATTTTTATGCCCTTGAGTAGAGGTGTTTCAACAAACGTGAAAACTTCGAGATGAGTTTTTTTTTAACCCACATGTTTCTTTATGCTCTGTCTTTACATCCAAACCCTGCAGAAAAAAAGGCATCCCAGTGAATTGTTTCTTGGCTGCTGAATGAACAGTTGTAGAAAGACCATATCAAATGTTGAACACTCTGTAACTGGAGAGGTTATGCGGGGAAAGAAGCTGGAGGATCGAAGAAGAGGTAGGAGGCAGAGATTGATGAAAAAGGAGATGGAGGCCAATGTGTATGTACCTCTTGGTGCATCTCTAGCTTAATGAGGCTGTTATGATTATTTCTAAGGGTTTCTATGGGTCTAATTTATCTTTTCTTGATGGGCAGTTTGTATCTTTATCCACTGGTTGTAAGCTTATTGTGTACAGAGTTTGTGGATTGAGAATTTAACCTATAAACCTGGTTGATAAATTACTGGACTGTTTGTTATTTATGTTTGTACTGGGCGCTGGAGGTGAGAAACACGATGGGACGTTTGTATAAACCTGGAACCGAAGCAACAGGGGTGGAGGAGTGGCCCTTGCTTGAGTTCTTAGAGGTGGCCTGGAGTGTTAGAGTTCCTGAAGCGCTATGGTGCCCATGGGAGCTGCTACTAGCATGGGATATAAGTCAAGCCACTTTTTAATATTTACCACAGCAGATGATTATTACAATTTATTAACACTAATAAAGTATTGAGAGAATTCTTTAAACAACTACAATTGAGTGTGGAAAGGTGGCCCTCAGGTGTAAAGAAAATAACTTGTGTTTGGAGGTAGTACCATTTGATGGCCCATAGCTTGGGCCTATGGCTTAGGCAGGAAATAGAAGGTGAGACATCAGAAGGAGGCAAAAAATTCAAGAATAGAGCCATGGGCCAACGATTTGCCTGGGAAGGTGTAAAGAGACAGAAGCATGGTATCTGAGTTCAGGTAACCAGTTACATGACAGAATGCAGATTAGAATAACTAGGTTACTTTAAGTTATGAAATAGTCAGAGATGAGTCTAGCTATATGGCCGAGGTATTTGTAAATTATTATGAGTCTGTGTCTTATTTCTGGGAGCATGGTGCTAGGAAGAAGAACCAGACTGAATTTGTAAGAATAAAGATTTTTGGAAGACTTGCTTTTATTTCCTGTGTGTTTTTAGGACAGGCATTGTGATATCAGAATATTTATAAAATAGATATTCTTTTCTTGCTTATCTCAGGGACTTTGAAACTGTATGTGTATGTCTATGCATGCCTCTTGGTAAAAAATGTTACAGAGTAATATTTTTGTTATTAGAGTGATTTTCAGAAGTGATATGATATCAGGAGAATATAAAATTTGATCTTATTTCTGGTAAGCTACCAGCAAGTCTTCCCTGGATAGTTCAAGAAAACTGATGGATAAATAAAAGGGTTGAACTGGACCATGAGCCACAGACCTCCAATGTACTGGGAGAGTGTGTCTGCATCATCAGAGATAGAGCTGTCAGCATCATTAAATCCATTAATTCTCTATAGTGAATTTCAGCTGGTCAAGGAAGGCCCTGGTCTATCCTCAGACACTGGCTGAATGTGGAAGCTGATAATTGGTGCTCTGCCAACGGCTGGCAGAGAACCTGAACTGGGCAAACAGCTGTTTCTTAAAGTGACTAACAAAGGTTTGGTGGTTGCTTATATCTGCCAGTTTTCTGCCAAATTGCAAATGGTAAAATTCCATCTCTTGTGTGGATATGTGATGGCTATGTCAGAGCATAAGTTTAGCTTTAAAAGCTATGTGGTTCTATGTGAGATTTTATAGTTTATTTTTCAATTCTGAATTTAGCATCAGAGGAAGTTGCTCATAGACGTGTGTTCTCTGGCGTCTCTGACTTGAATTTTTGCTCCTTTTACATGCATGCCAATTTAATGCTTTTTTATGAAAACAACAACAAAAAAAATAAATATTTTGGGGGCAATATTGTTAAGAAACATTCAACAATTCTTTAGGCTCTGGTGACAAAGGAGGTTTTCCTTTACTCCTGAGCTTTGGGTTCTTATTCTGCATGCTTTTTCCCTGAGATTAAACAACTGTGAATTGGCTTAGAAAATAGGAAGCTGTTAGACAGTCAAGACTTTCCTCTCCTCTCTGCAGTACTCACGGTGTTTGTATACGAATGTTCCAGTTTAGAGGAGAGACAGAGACCACTTCACAAACATAGGTGTATGAGAGTTACACACAGAGGGAGAATGCAAGGTTATGAAAACAGCCAGGGCTGGCAGGATAGAGAGCGTAGGAAGACAGAGACTATGACCCCAAGAGCTAGCAGCTGGTCTACCGTGTAGAGAATGGAAAAGTAAGAAGGGTGCAGCCGACAAAGAAAGACAAAGAGCCGGAAGATTGAATTATAACAAAAATAATCAGAGCGTGATGTTGTAAAGAAAAAATAAATTAACTGGAAGAGAGTATCAGGTAAGCTTTCTAACACTTTGACTAAGAAGCTTTTATTTCACACAGGTATAGCTGCTGACGTTTAACACATTAGGGATTAGAATAGAGAAATAATTAAGATATGCATTTCATAACTTAAAGGTAGTGGAAAATAAATGAACATAAACACTTTTATGAAACATTAGTTTTTAAAACAAAAAAAATATGAAGAACGGGGTCATTGTTTTGTATTTTGCAACACATTTAAGTGTGTGACTGATAGAAGACAGCTACATTCTCTTGTTGGTTTCTGCACTCAGTCTGTGTTGCCTCCTTGTGTTTCTTCTAGTACTGTTATAAGACCTGGAAAAGCGGGTGGCACATGCCTTTGACCCTCCATCCCTTACTAATGAGAGGAATTCTAGCTTTTACTAAGTTGCTTGCATGCTGTATGAAAAAATATACTGTTGTTTTACATTTAAATGATTGTAGAGGACTTGTCTCCTTAATTATATATTTCTGGCCCCTTTCTCCTAATAAAGAGGCTATAAACACACACACACACACACACACACACACACACAATGAAAATGAAGTAAAACGAAAAGCTGTTTGTTTGATTTGATTTGATTTTTTGTATCCAGTGTTGTGCATCTGTTTAATTTCACATGTGAAGAATGTGGTTGGACTTTCACAGTTCAAAGCATTTTAAGGTATAGAGAATGAGAGTAAAATGAGGAGTGTGAACAAAATTTCAATTAGGATTATTAGCATAACGTGTCCTATGAGCTAAACTGACAAGGGTGTGGATTTAATCAGTTAGGAGGTTCATGCAAAGTGAAAAGGGGTGGGGCTGGGTGGTCAATGAATTTGAGGTCACATTTTATGTATTTTATTTTGGGCATTAAAGGGAAGCAGCGGTTCACTGTCAAGATTTAAATGCTGAAGACTGTCAAAGAAGTTTATGTCAGTTCTCAGACTGTGTATTTGTGCCAACTTCTTTTCTACTATTAACTCTGTAGAAGCTATATGAGGATATATTATTCTTTCCTTCAAGACCTCAAGTGCTGGACTTAGTTCTTTTGTCTCTGCTAATGGGAACTCTAGGATGCTCTGCAGAACTGCCACCTTGGTGGGTGTTTTTAAAGGAGAATACTGTGTGAAGATGACAGAACCAGTGTTGTGAAGTTTTGGCTTACATCTATATGCCATTGCAACCACTAATGGTGATGAAATATGCCATATGAACATGTAAATAATCACTAAGTGTTAAGAAGAAAAGAGGCTCAATTGTGAGGGAATAAAGTACCTGAGAATATAGCATGTTTTAGGTTAATCTTATTGATTAGAGAGGATTGTTGGGCAGGACGGAAATGAGGACTACATCTTGCTTATATATTGAAATCAGATGGCATTTGGTTTCTGGGACACTAGCCAAGAAACAATAAAGGAAAGTGATGTAGAGTGAATGAGCCTAGTTTGTTAAGAATCATGGGGCTGGAGGGTTGGTTCAGTGATTAAAAGTGCTTAATGTTCAATCCTTGAAATTGAGTTTAATCTTTTGGATCAACATGAAGGTAGAAGAAGTCCACAACATTGTCTTTTGAGTCCATCCTCATGCTGTGGCTAGTTTGCTCATATATAAACATCACAGACACACACAGAGACAGACACAGAGATACACAGACATACACTTTAGCCAGGCAGATTGAAGATCAAAATAATGGCTATCCGACAGTATGGTAAAGCAAAGCTTCAGAAAATCATCATATTGATCTGGTTAGAGCTTGCTTGGTTGCAACAGTGGGACAAAGAACTTCTGCCCACGAGGCATTGTGATAGGCAGTCACCAGAACTTAACTTTATCATTGGAATTTATGAACTGGAATTTTGGGTTTACCACTGATAAAACTTAAAAATAACCAACACAAGTAGCATATCATTTAATTTCCAGATATTTGAATAAAGTGATTAGTCTGGTTAACTTTAGAAGTTTTATGGTACTTTCAAAGCAACAAAGGTCCTTTCCTCTCAAGAAGGTCTTACAGCTATTTCTAGAGGTCATATGTGCGGTATACAATTTCTCACAGTCTTTTAAGTAATTATTGTTTGTTTATCCAACATTTCCTGAAAAAAACAATAGAAATGGGGAGTATCAGAAGGTCCAATTTGAAAACAATAGTTCAATAATTTACTGGTCTACACATCCTTGTTGGGAGATGCTTAGGAAATGATACTGTCCAGGGTCAGCAAATCTACATGTGCAGTAGAGAATGCTTTAATATGCACGAAAATATATTGGTAATCATGAAAAGCCTCAAAATTCATATGCTTGGCAGTGAAAATTTATAGTGAGAAGGACAATTTCAAATAAAAAAGGTATCCTCTAGTATTGTGTCACTTTGCTATGTTTGATAAATGGCACAGAGCACAATATGCAAGCACTTCTTACAGTATAGCACTCAAATTGTTTGAGTAACATTAAAGACAAGATGAAAGGACTTTCATTGTTATTATGAAGCCACGAGTATCAAAAGGATGTGCATAGTAGCCAAGAGAACTAAATTGGCACAATAACAGTGGTTCCGCTGCATGGGGGGGGGGGGGGAGATGGCTGGTAGTTACTTAATCTCTGCAGTTTTCCTCCGAAATTCTCCATGTGATGATTGTTGGATAGTAAAAAAATACACACTATTTACAACCAAATAAAAAGGTAGCCCTCTAAAGCAATGATGATGAGAAACTGCATATCATGCCTGGCCTCTAGACATCACTAGAAGACCTTCTTGAGAGAAAAAGGCCTTTGTTGCTTTGCAAGGCTTTAGAAGGAGTCACTTGAGTTGACAGGTAGTAATTGAATACTTTGTTTGTTTTAAAGTTTGTATAAATATTCCACCCTCCACCAAAACCAATTTGCCACAACTGCAACAGCAGCTGTGTAATTGAGCAAACATAATTAGTAGAAAGCAGAGGGGTCTTAGACAATTGTCATCTCTGCTCCATTCAAAGGCTTTCAGCTAGATGCCCCTAACCCAGTTGTAAATGCTCTGCCACTCACATGACGGTTTGAGAAAGGCAAGTGGCTTTTGACTTGTCATTTTGCAATCACAAATCTAGGATTCCTTATTTCTATTACTGGTTACAGAAAATGATTACACAATCTCCTACATGAGATGAAACTTCTGATGTGCCTACTTAGTGCTTGCAGATGTAGGAAGGCACCAGGTGTTCATACTCTTTCTGTTAACTGAAAGTAGAAAAATTAGACCTGTATTTTATTAAAGTACGTTGTGTATTTCTCCACTAGATTCCAACTATGATAAGACAGTGGGTTAACTTCCAAAATTGTGGGTTTTTTCCTCAAAAGACTTTCAGTCTTTTATGCTTGGAAGCTAAATTTGCTTTGTTATTTCAGATTAAATTTGCACTGTGCCCTGGAACAACAGAATTATTCTTTTATAGAAAATTAGTCTTCTGATGATGCATTAAGAAGTACTTTTAGGAGACTGTACACTTTTAAGATTGGATTAAGTCCCAGTATATTTGAAATTAGTGTAAGTAATAGTTTGAATGTCTCCAATAGTGATTTTAAATGACACCAAGTAGCAGGCTTAATGGAAACAGACTTAAGGAACATGAAGTCCAGGACCCCTTAGGAGCAAACTGTCATGCTTAAGATGCTATCAGGACTTTCAGCCTACCCACAGAGAGCTG
The DNA here is from genome assembly GCF_963924665.1 of Micromys minutus. NCBI lineage: Eukaryota > Metazoa > Chordata > Mammalia > Rodentia > Muridae > Micromys > Micromys minutus. The sequence continues at coordinate 45,540,304 of NC_137960.1, read as the reverse complement.
AACACCCAGAGAAGAAACAGGAGAACTTCCCCTCCTGCGCCCACAGGTGAGCCCACACTCTCCACCAACTGTCTGGGGAAATGCTGCCAGGAACTCTTAGGGGGCAGGGATCACAGTGCATACTGGGAAATGACTGGTACGGCCTCCATCTGTGCCCAGAGCCACAGGCAGAGCCTGCACACAGCCATCAGGACTTGCGTCTTGCCTGCAGAGAGCTGAGCACCCAGAATAGACACAGGAAAGGTCCCCCTCCTGAGACCACAGGTGAGCCATCACTCTCTCTCCACTGGCTATCTGGGGAAAGACCACCAGGAACTCTCAAGGCCCAGGAATCTAGTTACGGCTTGGGTCTGTACCCTTCAGGTCCAGAGCTAGAGATGGCCCATCGCCATCGGAACTTACAACCTGCCCGTAGAGAGCTGAACACACAGGACCGATCTCCCTGCAGAGCCCACAGGCCCACAGACACACATGAGTGACAAGCTCCATTCTGAGACAAGATCAAATAACATCAATGATGATGAGATGGCAAGAGGCAAGTTCAAGAATCTAAGCAACAGAAATCAAGACAACCTGGCAACATCAGAACCCAGCTCTCCCACCACAGCAAGTAGTGTATATCAAAACACACCAGAAAAACAAGAGTTGGACTTAAAATTATGCCTCATGTTTATGATGGAAGGCCTCTAGAAGCACATAAATAACTCTCTTAAAGAAGTACAGGAGAACACAGATAAACAAGTACAAGCCCTTAGAGAAAAACAGGAAAACACAAGCAAACAGGTGACAGAATTGAACAAAACCATCCACGATCTAAAAACAGAAATGGAAACAATAAAGAAAACACAAAGAGAGACAACCCTGGAGATAGAAAACATAGGAAAGAGGTTGGGAGTCATAGACACAAGCATCACCAACAGAATGCAAGAGATGGAAGAGAGAATCTCAGGGGCAGAGGATAACATAGAAATCATTGACACATCACTCAGAAAAAAATGTAAAAATTGAAAAGCTCCTAACCTAAACACCCAGGAAATCCAGGACTCAATGAGAAGACCAAACCTAAGGGTAATAGGTGAAGAGTGTGAAGACTCTTAAATAAAAGGCATAGTAAATATCTTCAACAAAATTATAAAAGAAAGCTTCCTTAGTCTAAAGAAAAACCCATGAACATATAAGAATCCTACAAAACTCCAAATAGATTGGACCAGAAAAGAAACTCCTCCAGATACATAATAGTCCAAACACCAAATGTCCAAAACAAAGAAAGTAAACTAAAAACAGTATGAGAAACAGGACAAGTAACATAGAAAGGCAGACAAATCAGAATTACACCAGACTTCTCAACAGAAATTATAAAAGCTAGAAGATCCTGGACAGACATCATACAGACCCTAAGAGACCACAAATGCCAGCCTAGGTTATTATATCTAGCAAAGTCTCTCTTACTATAGATGGAGAACCCAAAATATTCCAGTACAAGACCAAATTTACACAATATCTGTCCACAAATCCAGTCCTACAAATGATAATAGATGAAAAACTCCAATACATGGAAACTACACCCTAGGAAAAGCAAGAAAATAATCCTCTTGCAAGAAAAGCAAAAGAAAAAAAAAAACACACAAAATAATTCTACCTCTAACAACAACAACAAAACAGGAAATGACAATCACTATTCATTAATATCTTTTAACATCAAGAGTCTCAATTCCCCCCCAAAAAAACATAGACAATGAGACTGGATATATAAACAGGATCCAGCATTTTGCTGCATTTAGGAAACTCAGCTAAGCAACAAAAGCAGACACTACCACAGAGTAAAAGGCTGGGAAAAATCTTTCCAAACAAATAGTTCCAAGAAAAAAGCTGGAGTCACTATCCTAATATCAAATAAATAGATTTTCAAAAAAAAAGGTCAACAAAAAAGATAAAGAAGGAAGGTTACTTTTTACTCATTAAGGGAAAATTTTATCAAGATGAACACTCAGTTATGAACATCTATGCTCCAAATACAAGGGCACCCACATTCATAAAAGAAACTCTACTAAAGCTCAGAGCATATATTATACCACACACAATAATAGTGGAAGACTTCAACACCCTGTTCTCATTAATAGACAGATCATGGAAGCAGAAACTGAACAAAGACATAGTGAAACTAACCGAAGTAATGAACCAAATAGACATCTATAGAACATTTCATCCTAAAAATATATATATATTCTTCTCAGCATCTCGCAGTACCGTCTCCAAAACTGACCATATATTGGTCACTAAACAGGACTCAACAGATATAGGAATATTGAAATAATCCCATGCATCATGAAAGATAACCATGGACTAAGGTTGGTTTTTAATAACAACAAAAACAACAAAAAACATATATACACATGGAAGCTGAACAATGCTCTACTCAGTGATAACTTGTTCAAGGAAGAAGTACAGAAAGAGATGAAAGATATTTTAGAATTTAATAAAAATGAAGGCAAAACATACCCAAATCTATGGGATTCAGTGAAAGCAGTGCTAACTTGAAAACTCATAGCTCTGAGTGCCTCCAAAAAGAAACTTGATAGAGCATACAGCACACCTAAATGCTCTAAAAAAAAAAAAAAAAAAAAAAAAAAGAAGCAGATACACCCAAGAGGGATAGATAGCATGACGTAATTGAACTCAAAGCTAAAATCAAACAAGTAGAAACAAATAGAAGTATAAAAAAGGATCAACAAGAGTTCTTTGAGAAAATTAACAAGATTGATAAACCCTGAGACAGACTAACTAGTGGGCAAAGAAAGAAAAATCCAAATTAACAAAATCAGAAATGACAGTGGAAACATAACAACAGAAACTGAGAAAATTCAAGAAATCATGAGATCCTACTTAAAAAGTCTATTCTCAACCAAACAGGAATATTTAGAAGAAATGGACAATTTTCTGGACAGATACCAGGTTCCAAAGTTAAATCAGGATCAGATAAACAATACAAACAGCTTCATAACCCCTAAAGAAATAGAAGCAGTAATCAAAAGCCTACCAACCAAACAAAAAAAAAAAAAAAATTAAAAAGAGGAAAAAAAAAAAAAAAAAGAGCCCAGCAGCAGATGGGTTGTGTGTAGAATTCTATCATACCTTCATAGAAGACCTAATACCAATACTCTTGAAATGATTTCACAAAATAGAAACATAGGAAACATTACCCAACTTATACTTTGAAACCACAAGTATGATCATACCTAAACCATACAAAAACTATACAAAGAAAGAGAACTTTAGACCAATTTCTCTCACAAACATCAATTAAAAAAAATAAAATCTTGCAAACTGAATTCAAGAACACATGAAAATGATCATGCACCACGATCAGGTAGGCTTCATTCCAGGGATGGAGGGATGGTTCAATATATGGAAATCCATCAGTGTAATATACTATATAAAGAAACTTAAAGATAGAAAAACCACAATATCATCTCATTAGATGCTCTGAAAACATTTGAAAAAACTAAACACTCTTTCATGTTAAAAGTTTTGGAAAGATCAGTCATTTAAGGCTCGTACCTAAACATAGTAAAAGTAATATACAGCAAACCAGTAGCCAACATAAAACTAAATGGGAAGAAAGTTGAAGCAATCTCACTAAAATCAGAGACTGGACAAAGTTGACCACTCTCTCCTTACTGATTTAGTTTAGTACTGGAAATACTAACCAAAGCAATCAGAGAGCAAATATAGTCAAAGGGATATGCATTGGAAGGGAAGAAGTGAAAATATCACTATTTGCAGTTGATCTAATAGTGTAATTAAGTCACCCTAAAAATTCCATTAGAGTACTTCTACAGCTGATAAAAAACTTCAGCAAAGTGGCTGAATATAAAATTAACTCAAGCAAATCAGTATCCCTCCTGTATTCAAAGGATACACAGGCTGAGAATGAAATTAGGAAATCAACACCCTTCATAATAGTCACACATAATAAAAATACCTTGGTGTGACCTGAAACAATCAAGTGAAAGATCTGTAGGACAAGAACTTCATGTCACTGAAGAAGGGAATTGAAGAAGATCTCAGAAGGTGGAAAGATCTCCCATCCTTATGGATTCAAAGGATCAACATATTAAAAATAGTCATCTTGCAAATAGCAATCTACAGATTCGGTTCAATCCCCATCAAAATTCCAACACAACTCTTTATAGAATTAAGAAGAGCAATTTGCAAATTCATTTAGATTAACAAAAATCCATAGTAACAAAAACTATTCTTTTTTTTAAACAACTTTATTTTACAAAACAAAGATAAATGTACAGATTTTAAACATGTTTTGCTTAAAATTATACATTTTTGTTGGTACTTTTTTTCAGATTTTAACATAATTTTTATATAAAACTATATGAATATATTTTTTAGTCAGTACTTGATTTTTTTCAAGGTTTGATAGTATGCCTTGAAAACTTAATAGTTACAATGAGCATAAAGTTCATGTAAAACAAAATGTAACATGGAAATAGTTAAAGTTTTCTTGTTTTGTAAATATTTTTTGTTTTGTTTTGTTTTCTTTATTTCTTGGACTTCATACAGTCTGTGAGTTGTTTCTGGGGGAGTGCAAGCCTCTGGGGTTAGCATCCCACTATCAGTGACTGCATATTATGTCTGTTCTTTTGTGACTGGGTTATCTCACTCAGGATGATATTCTCTAGATGCAGCCATTTTCTTAAGAATTTGGTTAAGTCATTGTTTCTGGTGGCTGAGTAGTATTCCATTGTGTATATGTACCACAATTTTTGTATCCATTCATCTTCTGAAGGACATCTAGGTTCCTTCCAGCTTCTGGCTATTATAAATAGAGCCGCTATGAACATTGTGGTGCATATAGCTTTGTTGTGTATTAAAGTGTCTCTGGGGTATATTCCCAGAAGTGGAATAGCTGGGTCGACAAAAACTATTCTTAACAATAAAAGAATTTATGAGGAAATCACTATTTCTGATCTCAAGCTATCTTAAGCTATACTACAGATAAGTCGTGATAAAAACCAAATGGTATTGGTACAGAGACAGGCAGGTAGATCAATGGAACAGAATTGGAGATTCAGAAATGAACCCACACACTGTTGGTTACATGATCTTTGACAAAGGATCTAATAACACTCAATGGAACAATTACAGACTCTTCACAAAATGGTTCTGGTTCAACTGGCAGTCAGCATACAGAAGAATGCAAATCGATCCATTCTTATCTCCTTGTACAAAGTTCAAATCCAAGTGGATCAAAGACCTCCACATAAAACCAGATACACTGAAACTAATAGAAGAGAAACTGGTGAAGAACTTAGAACACATAGGCACGGGGGAAAATTTCCTGAACAGAATATCAATAGCTTATGCTCTAAGATCAAGAGTCAACAAATATGACCTCTTGAAATTGCAAAGCTTCTGTAAGCCAAAGCACAAGGTTAAGAGGACAAAATAGCAACCAAGATATTAGGAAAGGATCTTTTCTAGTCCTACATCTGCTAGAGGGCTAATATCCAATATATACCGAGAACTAAAGAAGTTAGACTTCAGGGAATCAAATAATCCTATTTTTAAATGGTGGTATAGAGCTAAAAAAAGAATTCTCAACTGAATAATACTGAATGGCAGAGAAGCTCCTAAAGAAAAGAAATACTTAACATTCCTAGTCATCAGGGAAATACAAATCAAAATAACCCTCAGGTTCTAGCTCACACCAATCGGAATGGCTAAGAATAAAATCTCAGATGACAGGAGATGTTGGCAAGAATGTGGAGAAAGAGGAACACTCTTCCATTGTTGGTGGGATTGCAAGCTGGTACAACCACGTTGGAAATTAGTCTGCTGGTTCATCAGAAAATTGGACATAGTACTACCTGACGACCCAGCTATACCACTCCTGAGCATATACCTAAAAGACACAACATATAACAAGGACACAAGTTCTACCATGTTCATAGCAGGCTTATTTATAATAGTCAGAAGCTGGAAAAAAAATCCCAGATGTCCATCAACAGAATGAATGGATACAGATATTACAGTACATTTACACAATGGAGTACTACTCAACTATAAGCAAACTTCCTTTATGAAATTTCTAGGCAAATGATGGAGCTAGAAGCTATCATCTATAGTGAGGTAACCCAATCACAAAAGAACACACATGGCATGCACTCACTGATAAGTGGATACTAGTCACTGAAAAGCTCTGGAACCAAGAAACAATTCACAGACCTTATGAAACTCACAAAGAAGAAAGGCCAGAATATGGATGCCTCAGTTCTTAGTAGGGAGAACAAAATACTCAGGGGAGAAAGTACAGAGATAAATGGAGGAGTAGGGATTGAAGAAAAAAATCTATACATGGCTTCGCCTGGCAATCTACCCCATATGCAGCCCTCAAACCCAGGCACTAATTATGATGCCAAGAAATAGTTACTGGCAGGAGCCTGATATTAATGCTTCCTTGGAGGCTCTGCCAGAGTCATACAGATACAGTTGAGGATGCTTGCATATCACCATCGGACGGAGCTCAGGGATCCCAATGGGGTTGCTGAAGAAAGAACTGAAGGAGCAAAAAGGGTTTACAACCCCATGGTAAGAACAACATTATCAACCAACCAAGTCCTCCAGAACTAAAGTAGGAACCAATGAGCACACATGGAGAGACCCATGGCTCCAGATGCATATGTAGGAGAGGATAGCATCATCTGGCATCAAAGAGAGAAAAGGCCTTTGGTTCAGAGAAGGCAGGTTCTCCCATTGTAGGGAAATGCCAAAAGCTTAGCTTGGAGAGGGGGGTTAGACTAGGAAGCACCTTAATGAAATAAAGTAGAGGGGGGAATGGGAGTTGGGGAAAAGGGGATAACATTTGATATGTAAATACAATAAAAAAAGTAAAAAAAAAAAAAAATCAGTGACCAGCGTCTCTAACAGATTTCTTCTGGAGATTAGTTGTGACAGTTCGGTGGTGATTTTCTTAAAAGCAACACAATGTTTTAAACCATGCTTCTAAAATTTTATTTTGATCGAACAAAAGCGTGTAAATTTTGCTCTCTATAATCTTTTTTTCTTTCCTTCTCTTTGTCTCTGTTTCTCTTTTTGTGTCTCTCTGTCTATATCTGTCTCTCATTTTCTCTTTCTGTTCCTTTCTGTTTCTCTGTCCTTCTGTTTGTCTCTCTCTCTCTCTCTGTCTCCCTCTTTGTCTCTTTTTCTCTCCCAGGCTCTATGTCTGTCTGTATGTCTTCTCTCTCCCTCTCCCTCCCTCCCTTCTCCCCTCTTTCTTTCCCCCTCTTTTCCAACTCCCTGAGGTGAGATGCTCTCATGCTTAGCAAGTATTATCACTAACTCTGTGAACACTACTTCCATATTAATAGAGCCCCAGATGGTTTGTGAGACTGCCCATGAAGGGCGTAGATGAGAAAGTCACAAACTGCTGTTATGTTGAAGAAGTGTTTTATAAACATTGGGAACTATTGTACAGTTATATTTTAAAAAATATTTTAAAAAAGCATTTTTTATTGAGTTCAATATAGTAATGTGTGTACTAGCTAGCAACTGATAACTGGGTAAAATTGCCTAAATGTATTCACCTAAAATCTAAACATTGGCTTTAAGTGAAGCAAATAACAATATGCCAAGTAATCAGATAATGCCCTTTGATTCTTATGCTTCACAGAGACCCTTGTCTGTTCTGCTGCAAGTTTTCCATCTTCTTGTTATTGTTGAGGTCAATCCACAAGGACGTAAGGATGACATGGTGCCAGCCAGCTCTGCTCTCTACTTTCAATCATCCCTGGTGGCATCACTATAAATGGGTAAATATTCACATTCCAAGGTTCAGAGACCTGTCGACATGGCTGAAGGGCAAAATTGAGGGGGCATCAGAGCCCCAGTCATTGTCTTTGACTTGATTATGTATCCTGAGCTCATTTTTTATTCTAATTTGAGCAGATATAAAAAACAGGCATACAGGTTAGTCGACACTGTTGGTCTTCCTGTGGAGTTTCTGTTCCATTTGGGGGTCCCTCAATCCTTCTCCTTACTCTTCAACAAGACTCCCCAGGATCCTTCTATTGTTTGGTTGTGGATCATCTCAGAGTATGGGTATTCTAGACTCCTGCCTGCAAGCATAACAGAGCATCATTAGTAGTGTCAGGGATTGTTTCTGGCCCATGGGATAGGTCTCAAGTTGGGTCAGTCATTGGTTGGCAATTCTGTCAGTCTCTGCTTCATCCCTGAACATTTTATAGGCAGGACACATTTTGTGTCAAAGCTTTTGTGGGTGGACTAGTGTCCTTATCTTTCCAGTAGTCGTCCTGCCTGGATGAATGAGTAGGCCACTTCAGGTACCATGTCCTTCACTGCTAGGAGTCTCAGCTAGAGTCACCCCATGGATTTCCTGGAGCCTTTCCAATCCCAGATCTCTGTCATGTCCTAGAAATGCAAACCCCTGCTATTCTCGATTTCTGTTCTCTCTTCCCTGCTCTCCCTACACATGATCCCTTCCCCTCCCATTCCCTTCTTTATCCTTTTTCCCACCTAGAAGACCAGTGGTGTCACCAACCTTCAAGGCTCTCAGAGACTGAACGACCAACCAAAGAGTGTACACAGGCTGGACCTAGGCTTCCAACACATATGTAACAAATGTGAAACTAAATCTTCATGTGAGCCCCCCAACAACTGCAGCAGCTCTGCCCGCCTGTGAATCCTGTTATCCTAACTAAACCACCATGCCTATCCTCAGTAGAAAGGGGTGCACCTAGTCCTGCAGTGACTTGATGTGCCAGGGTGTATTGATACTGGGGTGGGCTAGGGTAGAAGGTAGAAGTCCCTCTTTTCCTTTTAAGAGAAGGGGGATGAGCTTTGTGAGGAAAGAATAGGGAAGGGGGATGCAATCAAAAAGTAAAGTTAATTAATTAATTAATTAAGGAAAACAAAGCAAAACAAAACAGTAACAAAACCCATCATACAGGTACACTCCAATCCTGTAAATTGGCCTGAAAATAATCATTTAAATTTAGAGAAGGAATTAGAGAGGAATTTTGGTTCTGGGTTTTAGCTGAACCTTCTAAGACTTAGTAAGCTTAAAAACAGTTTTCTAATTCTATCTTGTTCTATTTTTTCTTTGACAGAAGCTCAGTAAGTATCTCCATTTTGGCAAGAGTGTAGATGATCATAAGGAAAGGTTTATGTTTAGTGCTTCTTCATGCCAGTCCTACATTAAGCATAATGCGAGGTTTATGAAATGGGGGAAAATAAAGAAATCAGTGTTACCTGGATGAATACTCTGCTACAGACTGTCTGGAAATAGTCATGAGGAAGGACAGCGATGGCAGCTGGAGCTTTGTTTGGAGTGATTCAAAGTCACAAAGTCACAACTGAGATGCTGATGGGTAGAAAAGAAGGAGGCACAGATCTCCTTTTGTGTTGATCCTCTGACCACATCGTTCCCTTGGTAGAAACCACCACAGCACCTTCTCCTGCATGATGACAAATACCCAAGCACTTTGACTTATGAGGCTGCTCATAGTCTGCTATCCATTTATTCACCCAGTCTAATTTTATAGGCCCACTCTTGGGCCACTAATTCAATTTGCTATAATGTGAGAGAACTAAAAGGTTCAGGAGAAAAGTGAATTCTCAGGAGGGGCTTCGTCTTAGGTGGTAGTCATACCAATTAGAAACCTTTGGCATGGAGTCACTGCTCTGAAGACTGCGTGGCTTTAGATTGCCGGCAGTTTCTGGAAAAGCACATGATCATATTGGCATATAAGCACACTTACATTCTTAGTGCAGTTCTTGTGCATAACTATGATCATAAAACCATACCACATTACTTATACCAAGGACCTGGCTTACTGAGCTTCATTCAAGATAACTTATATTTTTCATTGTAGGATTTTTGTGATTGAGTTGCTTAAAATTTCCAGAAAGGTGGTGGTGTTAATTCAGGCTTAGGATAAGATTTGGCATTGGGTAAAAAATATTTTGAAAATAAATTTAATGTTGGAAGGGATTTGAGAAGATGCCTCAGTCATTGCAACACTTGCCACACAAGCACTAACATCTGAGCTAGGATTCCCAGCATGTGGTGGCACATGCCTGCGAACCTTGTGCTGGGCAGGCAAAAGACGAGAATCTTTGGAGGCTGCTGGCCAGCTTGGAGAATGATGAAGGAAGACATCCTATATAACTTTGATTTCCAGACAATGCACATATGTGAATTGGCAAGGTCTGTGAGCACACGCAAACATATACATATGTGTGCACCATACTCCACTCGGCACACATATTCAAATAAAGTAAAAGGTTAAAAGTTTAAAATAATAAAACAGACTGAGCCTGAGTCTTAATTTGAACAAATTTGACACATCATGAAAAAAGAGCACAGAAGGGGCCAAGATGTTAATTTGTCTACAGTAGGTAAAATGGGCTTCAGTTCAAGGTTAATTTACATTTGAGGAATACTGATTGCTTTCCACTCCGAATAGCTGAACTTTTCCACACTGTATTTATTTACCCAAAAATGTATTACAATAAATGGAGAAAATTACTGCTTTGCTTGATGCTTCTTATTAGCTATAGTGAGACTGATACAATAACATCCAATATTATTGAGCCTTCATTTTGTGCCAGGCCCCATCCACAAAGAGTTACACAGTTGCAGCTCACCACAGATGAATAATATGTTCATTATTCTACCCCCAGAGAAGGAACTGGCACTCAATGAAAGCAGTTAATTTGCCCAAATATGAAACAAGCAGTTGTATAATTGAGATTTTAACTCAGACAGTGGAGTCAAAGCTGTGTACTCTTAACCACGGCACCAATCCTTCCTCCCCCGATACAGGAAAGTTTTATCTTCCATTTAAACATCAATGTTTTTTCATTTGTCTAGAATGACTTTCAGAGTCAAAGTATTAAGGATGAAGGTGAATCCAAAGAAACTCTAATCCTACTATTTACAGAGACAACTGCAGCTTTTTTGGATGAAAGGTATTTTGGACATTGTACCAAGACAGTGAGAGTGTACAGTCTCTGGCTTTCAACTTTGCCCTTTTTATTTTAGCCAAGCCACATATATTAAGAGTTGTTATTTTGAGGCTGAAGACAATAAAAACAAAAATCACATTACATTTTAATTTTAATCTTATGCATGCATAAGTGTTTATATACAATACAGACATATATGCATTGCTGTACACTGTTGTACATATATACATTATTATAATTACATATGCTTATATGTTAAGTGTAAGTGTGTACATATTCATATTAAATATGTGTGTGTGTGTGTGTATGTATGTATCCATTATACTATAGGGCTTCTGAAACTAGAATAACCTTGTGTGTCCTTCCACCCAGCCCTCTCTCCTATATGAGTACATCTGTTGTGGCTAGGATTTTTTATATTCTTGTTGGTTTCACTGTGGGCCATGGCTTCCATGACCTCAGGACCACCCATCCATCTATTCACCTACCCACCTACCTACCCACCCATTTATACATCCATCTGTCCATCCATCCATCCATCCGTCTGTCCATCTGTTCGTCCATCCATCCATCCATCCATCCATCCATCCATCCATCCATCCATCCATCCATCTATCCATCCATCCATCCATTCATCCGTCCATCTTTCCTTTGGAGTTGAAGAGATTAAGAGCTCTGAATGACTTGAAGCCCCTTTCTTTCATACGTCAGTGCTTTGTAGCAAGGTTTGCATTTAACACACTTCTACTTGAAAGAAATGATCAGTAAGTACAGCTTCCTCTCCCATGTCAAGAGAACAAAATAAAAATTTGTTACTTGTTTTTTTTAAAGAAGTAAATCTATGTTGTATATTTGTCATATTGAGGATATTTATTTAATTCTTCTTACTGTAAATGCCTATTTTTTTTATGTGATACTTCTATAGGATGTTAGGTCTTTATATTGTGCACTGTACCCAGGCAACAGTGTATGCAGTTTTACTGTTTTATTGCATATGTCCATTAGAATGTTCATTCCCTCTCTTCTCACTTCTTATTCATTCTGTCTGAATCTAACACCTTCCTTCTATCTCAATAGAAAGTAAACAGGCTCTTAAGGAATAATATATATAAAATATATATATATATATATATACATATATTATATATAATATATATAATATATATATAATAAGATAAAACAAAAATTAACACATTAGAATTGGACAAAACAAAAAGAAAGAAAAGAGCCCAAGAGAAGACACAAAAATTAGAAATCAACCCATTTTGCACATGCAGGAATCCCATAAAAATACTAAATTGGAATATAATAAAATATATGCAGAAGACCTAGTAGATACCTGTGAAGACCTGTCTGCTGTCTTTGGGCAAACTTTGGTAGTTCTAGAGAAAGGGGTTTTATGTAAAAAAATCAAACTGAGAATATGTAGAGATCTTTGCTTATAACTCACATATGAGTGATTTCTGTAAAACACAGTCCTGCCACGGTTGTCAAGCCATGAGGTAACCAAGCCAAGAGGCATCCTCCATCATTAACTCTGCATTATGTTGTTGAGAGTTTGAACTTGCAGAACGGTGAACTAAATAAACTTTTCTTGCTAGTAGTTCTTTCAAGCATTTGGCATGATGAAAAAAAAAAAAAAACCTGCCACATCAGAGTAGAGGTGATGAAGAGTTTCTGAAGAAAAAGTATTTACAAGAAATCTCTATTTTTATTGCCCCTCACTCCCCTCATTCAGATTTTCAGCAATTAAAGTGGATTCTCTCTGTCAGTAATTTCTCTTTTGTACTTTGGCCATGTTGCCTGGCAACTTTATTATTACAACTTGCAACAGTCTCAGGCCGTTTCTGTCTTGCTATAGTATTTCTACTATAGCACCAGCAGAGTGACCCTTTGAAACAGATGTCAGGTCATGTAAATGAACCATCTGTACTTAGGAGAAACACAAACTCCACTTATGCCTGACACGGCCTTACGGGGACTGGAATCAGCCCATGTCTCAACAACCTCCCATTTCCAGCCACCCTAGACATTCCAATTATTCTCTGTCTAAGATGGTTTTCTTCATCTTGGTTTTTCCTTTCTTCTATTATTCTCTTTCATCTTTCTTCTTCTTTTTCTCTTCACTTTTCACCTTCTCACTTTTGGGCACTACAGGCCACAGTGTCTGTCTCTTCGTAGATAACTTTGCTGTTCACAGTCAAGTGCTACCACGTTAAAAAATTAGTTAAAAATTTCTATTCTAAGTTTTTTTTCCTTTTTTTAAAGATTTCTTTATTTATTTTATGTGAGTACACTGTAGCTATTTTCAGATACACCAGAAGAGGGCATAGGACCCCATTACAGATGGTTGTGAGCCACCATGTTATTGCTGAGAATTGGACTCAGGACCTAAGAGCAGTCAGTGCTCTTAACCACTGAGCCATCTCTCCAGCCCTATTTTAAATTTTCGATGTTCATAAAAATATAAAATTAATTCAGAGATAATGTTATCCATAGCCAAACAGGAATTCCTTTCTCCCCCACTCCCTGCCTTTGGTTAAAGCACAAGAAATAACAAGTTGAACTTGGATAGCTTTTAATTGCTGTGTGCAGGTTTGCAACTAAATATAGACCCATTCATATTTTATATGACTTGCATTTAAAACTCTACTTTTTATTGCTAATAATGGTACTAGCCACGAAATTAATGAATTTCCTCATCATATTCAATATGACCTATATGAAATTCTAAGTGAAATTCGAGGAATATATATCTATATATATGTATGTATGTATGTATGTATGTATGTATGCATGTATGTATTTGTTGATGAAAAACAGACTAAGAGAATTCCTGTTGCATAGTGAGTTAATAAGTAGTTGAGGCCAGAACTCATTGGCTCATACATGCTCTAGCCACAGACTCATTATACCCTGAAGCTGATCTGTCCTGCCTCACTGAAGGAGAAGACTTTATAGACCATATGTTTTCTAAAATGCTATTCTGTGTGCTTTCAACTCTATTATACGTGGTTTCAGATTTTCTAATTCACTTTCCTTTTTTGCTCAAGTGCTTCAGGTTTTGACTTGACCCCACACACCTGTAAAGAACTTTATCAGAGTACAAAGCTTATGCCTTTCTTGGTTTACTATGCAAATACTGAGGTGTTGATAATAAAAATAAAGATAATACCATTTATACCATTTTTCTTTCTATAGTAACAAATAAACTTTAGTAGTATAAAATAAACTAATGACTTTCTCCCATACTGCTGTTTAATTTCCCCCCTTCCTTCCTTCCTTCCTTCCTTCCTTCCTTCCTTCCTTCTTTTCTTCCTTCCTTCTTTTCTTCCTTCCTTCTTTCCTTCCTTTCTTCTTTCCTTCCTTCCTTCTTTTCTTTCTTCCTTCCTTCCTTCTTTCCTTCCTTCCTTCTTTCTTTTTCAGAGATAAGGTTGGAAGTTCACATTTCCCATGTGGCCTTGAAAAGCTTATTGTGTGTCCAAGTATGACTCTGACCTTCTTGACTGTCTTGTCTTCTCAGTGTTGGGATAACAGGTGTGTACTAATATTAGGTTTATGTGGTGCTGAGGATAGGTCAATGCATGCAAACATATACTACCAACTAACAAAATTCCAAAATTCTTAGTTTCCTATGCTTAAGGGAATTATTAAAAATAATGAATATTATGATCAATAGTGCATGTTTTCTATTCACAATACATTGAATAGTGAGCACATAATTTCTCTTTGCAAAGCTGTGGCTCCAAGGGCATTAAATTTATCAAAAGCTCATGGAATACATACAGTATTATTACCTCAAATATGCAACAGCTTCTTGCATATTTTAAATGATATGTGAAATGGTAGTTTAGGCAATACAGGCATTTCATATTTTAAAAGTAGCATTTACAATGTCACAGTTATTTATAACCTGAGACTATAGCAAAATATATTAATACTAAATCGAAATAAGAAATTAATATATATATTATAAATATATCAATAGATTAAGTTGCATCTATCAGACATCAATGATTTTCTGGTGTCACTGCTAGCTCTTCCTTCATACCCAGCTTCTTTCCTGTTCTCCCTGCAGTGTTATTATGTTTATAGCCTAAGCTCAGTGATTCTTCTTGCATGTCAGAAAATAAATCAGACCTGAGGCACAAGAGAGGAAGACACCATGTAACCCTCCTCTCATTTCAGGTTATCTGGTCATTAGCAATCCTGTGCTCCTCGTGCCTGAACAACAAGACTAGAATAACTCCTTTTGTTTGAGCTTTTCTGGCTGTTGAACTGTAGCACATTTTTCCCCTTGAACACTTTAGAAAATAAGGTATTTAAGGGTAGTTCTGTGATCTTTATTGTTTCTAAAGGTCATCTGCTCTGGCCGGAAAGGTTTCTAGGCAATGAGAAATTGATTTACCCTCAAAACAGTCAGCCTCATCTTTAACTCTTCCTAATAGTCTTGACTGGGGAATTAGTGCTTCCTCTGCAACAAGGCTGACATGGGCAGGCAGAGATGGGGGTCGAGCTGCATTATAAACATGTTAGTGTCTGGACTGAGAATCACTCATTACCTAGATGAAAGCTTGTTACCCTACCTGGCAGGCACTTGTCACAGCATAGAGAAGACCTGCTTATCATTCATGTGGTCACTTCCATTACCTTTGCCCAGACTGGGTTGACCTGCTATTAGTGACTCTAATTTAATTTCCCTCACCAGTGTCATGGGTTATTTCTTCCATTACTTGAGAGATTTAATTTACAGGGTAAACTCTATCACATGAGAGGAAAGATTTTTTTCATGACAGTAGGAACAAGTTCCTTTTAAAGACCAAGATGATGCTAGCGATTTATCTTGGTCATCTCCATAGCTGGCAGTTGAAACTTCATTGAATGGTAATATATTCCCATATTGATGGTGTCTCTGACAGGCATTAAAAAAATCAGTATGTTTTACTGATTTTTGTGGAAGTGCTTTTGGTGCTATTCATTGAGAGAATCTTAACTAACAGATATCTTAGAATTTCTGAAGAGTAGAAAAAAAAATAAAGAGCAATTTCTACCACTGTTCTTCACATTTTTATTTTAAAAGCAGAAAAGGTTGGGGGAACTGCTCACTTGTTCAAGATCACATAAATCTTGAAAGCTGTAATTTCCCCTCTTTATTCACAGAAATGTTTGGTAATGGGCTCCTTCTGCATATGAACAAGAGAGGTAGACAGCATGGCACAGCATACATAGTAGGGTGTGGGAAAATATTGGAGTGTAATCATTATTTTGCTTTTCTTACACAACTTATCATTAATTTTCAGAACATCTGAGCATTCTCAAATATTTCTTTGAATTTCCCAATTTCAGAAGCCAGCTTAGATAATTTATTTTTTATCTGCTGTTTGGCTTTTAGACACTCACATGTGAGCGCCACTCTCTTTGGGCTGTGCTCTGATAACAGTAGCTGGTGCTTAAAGAATCCTAATAAAGAGAACAAGAATCAAACAATTTTTGTAGGGCTAGAAGTTGGTGAACAGCACAGCTTATTCATTGCAGTTCACACACTACTGTTAGTAGTTCAGATTCAAGCTTGGGCTCATCCTTTAACCTTGGTTTGGATTTAATCCTTTAGGAAATATTCTGGAATGTGACTCTTTTTCCCAGATAGGACTTTTTTTGTGGGGGGAGGTACAAAATTAGGCATCTGCTGAGTTCTCTTGGAGAATGTCAGTCTCATTTTTAATTCTAATGCTCTCTTTTGTTTTGAATTATGATAAGGTCTTGAAGACTGGTCACAACAAAAGGTTTGACCTGGGATCCTGACAATGACAAGCCAACAGGTTAAGAGAAGAGCCTGAGTCTGGGGGAGGCACTGTTGAATGATTGAATCATCAGATTGTAGTCTCTGGAGTTCTAATTAGATGCATAATGGCCATGGAACTGAATTTAATTGTTCTGGTTACTTTAGCTCATGACCCAGAAGAAAACCCATTTCAATTTAATGTACTTTCATGGCTTTTGGCTTCAGATTTATAACATGAAAATCCTCCCCCCCCCTTTTTTTTTTACTCAGACTCCCCAGCACTTCCTTTGCCTAAGGTGCTCCTGGAAAGTACACCATGATCATTACACTTCACTACTAGAAAAATTCAAGCTCCATTTTCTAGATCACGACTTTCTATTTTTCTGGCTATAATGTCTTTTCTAGATAGGTCTTCAACTGTAACTGTTTATTCTACTCACCACCATGTGAGGTTAGAATCAGCCTGAATGCTTGAAGTAATTTTTAGATTTATAGCGATTATTCCTTCTATATGATAAAATGCATACCAATAAATCTTGTCAATATTCAATTACAACGTTATTGTAAAGAACTTTTAAAACCGAAATTCCAAAGATGTAACATAGTGAGATTAACCAGGTTCTCAAGTAATTCTTCTATACAGTTAAAATAGCCATTCAGAAGCTGTAGAGCCTCACACTGGATTTTACATGTTCATCATCATTTATATTTTTATATAATTATTCACCATACAAAAACTGAAAACTCGGTGGCAGAGTTAAGACTAGAAAATCAGCCAATTTTATGTTCATTTTCATGACTTGTGTGTCTATGAGTGAGTCCATCCTTATTCATTATCGAATACTGTACTCACATCTACATTTTTACACATATATTCACATATGGATATACATATAAGTATATATAAAGGTATTATAAATTATATATAGAATGTATATTAAAGGCTTTATGAGAAAGATGCAGTTTTTTTCTGATTGTGTGACCTCACTTAATGTTACATATTCTAAGTTCATTTATTTTCTGTAAATTTTGTGTTTTCTTCCTTTTTTATCAGAGCAAATAGTGTACCATATTATATATGTATCAGATTCTCGTTATCCATTCACCTGTTGGACAGCTAAGCTGGTCCCATTTCCTTTCTTTTGTGTTTCAGGCAGCAATAAACATGTCAGTGAAAATATCTCTGTAAAGATATGCGGTTCTCTGGGTATTTCCATGAATGAAAGAGCTGAGTAATGTCATATCTCTGTTTTTAATTTTTTCAAGGTACCTCCAAATTGACTTCCATGGTGACTGTGTTATTTTGTATCTCCATCAGTAGGCAGTATAGCTTCCTCTTTTTCCTCATCTTTCCCAACATTTGGTGTCAGATTTCTTGATGTTATTAATTATGAGTGGGTTGAAGTGCTATCTCAATGTAATTTTAATTTGCATTTTCTTTTCAGCTAGGAATATTGAAAACTTCTAAGAGTAGTTATTGGCCATTTGTTTTTATTTTAAAAAAACTTATGTATTCTATCCCTTAGTCTATTTGTCGATTTACATTTTATTTCTTTGGTATTTAATTGCAGAAACTTTTCATAAATCCTGGATGTTATCTTTTTGTCTGAAGTGCAGCTGGTAAAGATTTTCTCCTATTCTGTGGAAGGTCTGTGTGCTGGGCTTAGAGTTCTCACTGTGCAAAAATTTTTTTATGGTTGTGTAGTCCCATCTTTTGATATTGGGGACTAGCTTCTGCACTGTTGATGTTCTCTTTGGAAAGTTCTTGCCCAACCCAATATTTTGAAGCATATCCTTTACAGTTCATTTTTAAGTTCAAGTATTTTATGCTTTATGTTATGGTTTTGATCCATATTGACTTGATCTTTGTACAAAGTGAAATATAGGAATCTAACTTGATTCTTTTGCAGGTAAAAATCCAGTTTTAATGGCACCATTTGTTGAATAGGCTATCATTTTTTTTCTCATATATGATTCTGCCCCCTTTGTCTTGATCTTTGATTTCCTTTCTTTGATCTTTCTGTCTATCTTTATGCCAGTACCAGGCTGTCTTTACCAATATAACACTGTAGAATATTTCAATGTCAGGTAGTGTCATAATTCTGGCATTGTATTTATTTTTTACAATTGCTCTGGCTACTGGAAATATTTGCAGGTTCCATATGAATTCTTGAATGTTTCAAAAAAAAATGTACAATATGGCTTCAGTATCTTGACAAATATCGCATCATTTCTGCAGATTAAATTTGATGACATTGTTGTTTTCACCATACTAATCTTTCCCATCGAGGAATATGGAAGGGCTCTCCGTCATCTCTTATCTTCATTAATTTCCATTTCAAGATTTCTGCAATTTTGCTATAGTAGCACTTATATTAATGGTGTATTCAAAAGGGGGATTTCAGTGAGCTGTAGGGCATTGGTCTAGTACTGCTATGTATTCAAATGATTCAAATGCTAACTGCTAGCCCTGAGGAACTGGTTGTCCCTGATAAGGAGAGCCTCATGCACACCAAATGATGCCATGTGACCCTGGTCCTCAACTAATTGGTCAATAAAAGCTACAGTTTGTGATTGAACAATAGATAGAGGTAGGCTGTTTTGCAGTTAACTGATGGGGTTGCAGAAGAAAGGAAAAAAGGACACAGAGTGAGGAGAAAGCCACATTAAAAGGAGATGGACCGTGAACACATGACTACAGGAAACATCAAATAACAAAGGACACATGGCTGAGGTGCAGATATGGTGGCTGTAAAACCTGCCCAATCTAAGCCTATGGCTTGTAAATAAAATACCCAGATTTGATGTCTTTTGTATGGGCTAGCTAGAATTCTTAATCCACTTTAGAGTGAGCTTCTTAGATGTTAGAATCAAGAAAGCCATGATAGCTTTCTGTGAGTCTAATTAGAAAATTAATGCTGGATAAACCAGAGCATGTGCAGACAAGTTCTCAAATTAAAATACTTGACTACACTAGAAAAAGATGTGTTAGCATACATAACTTTCAATGAAAGGAGGTGAGAATGTGGCATTCTTAGGCAACAGGTTCAGGTGAATTCTTGAGTCAAACATAAACACCTTGAAGACATCCAAGGAAGAGAAAACAGACTGGAGTCTTCTAATATTCTGGTGAAATAAATCTTTTTATATTCTCTGGTTTTCATTTTCCCCAGAACTAGTTAATTCTTTAGGAAAAAAAATTGAGGAGTTTCAACCAGAAACTTTAATCAGTATCATCTGATTGTGACTTTGTGATTGCTTATAATTTACTTCTTGATGTTTGAACTGTTTTCTTATAAGATGAATCCATCTTTAAGACTGTAGAGAGAGAGGGCTTAGTGGTTGAGTAGATCCTAGCACCTTTTGTAAGTAGTTTCCCACTGCCAGGGGACTTGAAGCCCTCCACTGGGCTTTTCAGGCACCTACACACATCTACATATAACCATCTCTCTGAAATACAGATAATTTTTTTTGTTATTATTAATTTGTCTGGGAAGATGAAAAGTTATTGGGGGAGGGCAATAAGTAGACTGTACTGTTGTAGTAGCTATTTAATCTCAGATCTGAAGTTTCTACCCTGCCTCATATTATTCAGTTACCAGATAAAAGACATACAACTTTTATATTTATAAGTCTTTAATACACTACAGCTGAACAGATATCTATCATCTAAGCTATTAGAATATAGTTGCTCATCAATAATTGCAAGTTATAATTTGCTATGTTTCATTTGGGCTACTGCTCATAACTTCTGTTGGTCAGCCCGCATGACCAGTTTTCATGACTTAAATACCCCATGCCATTTTTTCTCTCTCCATTTTCTTTTTTCTCTTCCTCATAGTCCTGCCTCAGACCCCAAGCCCAAGAATGAAAACTCCACCTAACTATTTTAACCAACAATAGGCTGTCAGCGTCTTTGTTCAACTAATAATTTTAAGTTAAGGAACAAGGTAACATATCACTACTTGATGCATGCATGTATTCTCTCATTCCTGAGGGCAAACAGGGTTTGAGGGCCAATATTTTGCATTATAACATATAACACTAGAACAAACCTCAACACTGTAACTCAGTTTCTCATTGTCATTGACCTATATGCTAGAGAAATAGCTCAATTTTAGGACTGTAGAGATAACAATTTCAATATTCTACCAGATAGTTTGTACATAAGCCTGGTGTTTCAGAAGGAATTTTTAGAGAGGAGACATTTAGTATTATCATAATATAACTTTTGTAATTTCTATTAATAGACACAATATATTTTGAAAATGAATAATTCATTGTGGATTTGTTAATTAATTCCTCTGTGTACTCTTTTGTCCTTGAAAACTCTCAGGGGTAAAATATTGCATCTGCTCTTGGGCCTGTCTATGAACAAGTTGATCTAAATGCCTAGTTGCATAGTGATTAATCGGATCCAGTATTTTCCAGAACAGCTGTGTCTAGAATATGTCTCCTACCCCATTGGAGGTGGCTAGAGCATAATTTACCTCTGGGGATTAGATGTCTCAATTTGTACAATTTAGAAGAGTAACCCTTTTCAAAGCTTTCAAATACAGGTGACATATTTTTTTTCAGAGAAGCAGTGTCAAAGATCAAGGTTCTAGGTCTGTGTTTCTCCACTCATTAATCCACTAATGCTTGAGGACTGGCTCATTGGTCCTTTGGAGTACAGGTTAGCACATTCTCCCTCAGTTCTCTTGCCAAGATTTTTGGAACACAAAGTAAACACTCTATATAGAGAAATAACTTTCAAATAGTCAAGAGATCTTTTTTTTTTTTAACAAAATAAGAACAGGTATTATCATGTAAGTACTCTCTGACAGTTTTCATAATGTAGTCTCATATGCTGAATAATGTATACATTTCATAATGTCTTCTCATCCAACATGTCCCAAGGGAGGGAGTAAGGATTAAATAAAGAAAAAAACAATTAGACAGCACTATACCATGACTCCAGCCAGTGCTAAAGCTGAGGCAGCTGTATTTTTCAGTCTGCTTTTATACCATTCAAGGTACATGCAAAGAATAGTGTCAGTTCTAGGTTAAAGACAAAGCAGTCAAGGAACCAACAAAACATAGACAAAGTATAAAAACAAGGCAATAAACAAGGTCACTGTGACTAGTGCTTTATCAGCATGACTAAGATAAAAGAAATGCAATATATTCCTGGTTGTATTTATCTTGAACCTTGTATCAGCTGATTGTAAATATTCTTACTAATATCCTTGAAGCAGCATCAAGGTCTCTCGACAATCTTTAAATTATAAAAGTTTTGTTTCTGTGACTGGACTTAATTCTACTTAGACCTCTCATATCAGTTGCAAATGTCATGTCTTAGTAAGGGTTTCTATTGCTGTGATGAAACACCAAGACAACTTACAGAAGAAAGGGTTCATTTGGCTTACACTTCCATCTGGCTGTTCATTATCAAAGGATGTCAGGACAGAAACTCAAACAAGGCAGGATCCTAGAGGAGAATCTCTTGAAGAAGAAAGCCAGGAGCTGATGTCAGAAGCCATGGAGGTTGCTGCTTACTGGCTTGCTTCCCGTGGCCTGTACTGCCTGCTTTCTTATAGAACCCAGGGACACTAGCCCAGGAATGTCCCCATCTACAATGGGCTAGTTTCTTCCTCATTTATCACTAACTGAGAAAAATGCCTTACGGATGGATCTCATGGAGGAATTTCCTTAACAGAGTCTCCTTTCTTTTCTGTTGACTGTCAATTTGTGTGAAGTTGACATAAAACCAGCCAGTTCACTCCATCTATGATCTTCTGAGAAAATGCGAACACTTCAATATTTGTCTTAGTAATTTTGAGTTTAATTCAGAAACTTAGAAGTTATTTCTCTTTGTTCCTCATTCAAAATAACCATGAAACTTGCAGTGCAAGGTCTTCAGGAAACAGTCTCATGGTTGGGGCATAACAGGGGCAGCATGTTTTTTCTGCCTTCAGTACAGGCACCGGGTGGCAGCACACAGAACCAAGCTAAAGAAAGAAATAGAGAGGAAATAGGGAGGAGGGTAAAAAGAAGGCTGGGCAAAAGAAGAGAAAAATGGAGAAAAGAGGGTGAAGAAAAGATGACAAAAGAAGAAAAGTAAGGAAGAAGGGAGAGGAGATGCGAAGAGTTAGGGAAGGGAACAAAGAGAGGGAGGGGAGTTGGATGAACATTTAGGTATATGAATAGAGGTACAAATGACCGCTATAGATCGTAAGTCCCCTGGCCTTCCGAAGAAAGATGGAGTGAAATGGCTGGTGCCATTCCTGGGCTAGTGTCCCTGGGTTTTATAAGAAAGCAGGCTGTACAGGCCACGGGAAGCAAGCCAGTGAGCAGCAACCTCCATGGCTTCTGACATCAGCTCCTGGCTTTCTTCTTCAAGAGATTCTCCTCTAGGATCCTGCCTTGTTTGAGTTTCTTTCCTGACATCCTTTGATAATGAACAGCCAGATGGAAGTGTAAGCCAAATAAACCCTTTCTTCTGTAAGTTGTCTTGGTGTTTCATCACAGCAATAGAAACCCTTACTAAGACATGACATTTGCAACTGATATGAGAGGTCTAAGTAGAATTAAATTCAGCCACAGAAACAAACTGTTTATATTATTGAGAGTAGATTATGCTAATTCTAGGTTTCTTTGTTATTCCAGATGAATTTACAAATTGCCCTTTCCAACTTCATGAAGAATTGAGTTGGAATTTTGATGGTGATTGTGTTGAATCTGTATATTGCTTTTAGAAAGATGGCCATTTTTACTATGTTGATCCTTCCAATCCATAAGCATGGGGTATCTTTCTATCTTCTGAGATCTTCTTCAATTTTCTTATTCATGGTCTTGAAGTTCTTGTTATACAGATCTTTCACTTGCTTGGTTAAGGTCACCCCAAGTTATTTTATAGTCTTTAGAACTATTGTGAAGGGTATATATTCTCTAATTTCTTTCTCATCCTGTTTATCCTTTGTATAGAGGAAAGCAGTTGATTTGTTTGAATTAATTTTATATTCAGCCACTTTGCTGAAGTTGTTTATCAGCAGTAAGAGTTCTCTGGTGGAATTTTTAGGCTCACTTAAGTATACTATCATATCATCTGAAAATAGTAATGTTTTAACTTCTTTCTTTCCAATGTGTATCTCATTGACTTCTTTTTGCAGTTTAATTGCTCTGGCCAGGAATTCCAGTACTATATTTAATAGGTAGCGGGAGTGTGGGCAACCTTGTCTAGTCTCTGATTTTAATGGGATTTCTTCAAGCTTCTCTCCATTTAGTTGAAGTTGGCTAATGGTTTGCTGTATATTGCTTTTAACTATCTTTCGGTATGGGCCTTGGATTCCTGATCTTTCCAAAATTTTTAACACGAAGGGGTGTTGAATTTTGTTAAATGATTTCTCAGCATCTAGTGGGGTAACCATGTGTTTTCCTTTTCTTTGAGTTTATTTATATGGTGGATTATGTTGATAGATGTTCATATATTGAGCCATCCTTGAATCGCTGGGATAAAGCCTACTTGATCATGCTGGATGATTATTCTGAAGTGTTCTTGGATTAAGTTTGCAAGATTTTGAGTATTTTTGCATCGATGTTCATGAGGAAAATTGGTCTGAAGTTCTCTTTCTTTGTAGTGTCTTTGTGTGGTTTAGGTATGCTCATAACTATGACTTCAAAGAATGAGTTGAATAGTGTTCCTTCTGTTTCTATTTTGTGGAATAATTTTGATAGTATAGGTATTAGGTCTTCTATAAAATCTGATAGAATTCTCCACTAAACCCATCTGGTCCTGGGCTTTTTTTTTTTTTTTTTTCTTTTTTGGTTGTGAGGCTTTTAATGACTGCTTCTGTTTCCTTGGGTGTTATGGGAGGGTTTAGATGGTTTATCTGATACTGATTTAACTTTGATATCTGGTATCTGTCTTGAAATTTGTCCAATTCCTTTAGATTTTCCAGTTTTTGTTTGATTATAGGCTTTTGTAGTAGGATCTGGTTATTTCTTGAATTTCCTCAGTTTCTGTTGCTATGTCTCCACTTTCCTTTATGATTTTGTTAATTTGGATACTCTCTTTGTGCCCTCTAGTTAGTCTGGCTAAGGGTTTATCAATCTTGCCAATTTTCTCAAAAAAGTAGCTCTTAGTTTTGTTGACTCTTTGTATAGTTCCTTTTGTTTCTATTTGGTTAATTTCAGCTTTGAATTTGATTATTTCATGCTGTCTACTCCTCTTTTGTGTACCTGCTTCTTTTTTGTTTAGAGCTTTCAGATGTGCAGTCAAGCTACTAGTGTGTGCTCTCTTCAGTTATTATTATTATTATTATTTTTTGGAGGCACTCTGAGCTACAAGTTTTCCTCTCAGTGCTGCTTTCATTACATCCCATAAGTTTGGGTATGTTGTGCTTTGATTTTTCTTAAATTCTAATAAATTCTTAATTTCTTTCTTGACTATATTATTGTTGAGCAGAGCATTGTTCAGCTTTCATGTCTGTGTGGACTTTTTATTGCTTTTGTTGTTATTGAAGACAAGCCTTAGTCCACGGTGATCTGATCGAATGCATGGGAGTATTTCAATGTTCCTGTATCTGTTGAGGCCTGTTTTGTGAATGACTGTATGGTCAGTTTTGGAAAAGGTGCGGTGAGGTGCTGAGAAGAAGGTGTATTCTTTTGTTTTAGGATGAAATATCCTGTAGGTGTCTGTTAATTTCAATTGGTTCATAACCTCTGCTAGTCATTGTGTCTCTGTTCAGTTTATGCTTCCATGATCTGTCCATTGGTAGGAGTGGGGAATTGAAGTCTCCCACTATTATTGTGTGTGGATTTCTTTTGTGAATGTGGGTGCCCTTGTATTTGGAGCATAGATGTTCAAGACTGAGAGTTCATCATGATACATTTTTTTTTTTGGGATGAGAAAAAGGTGTCCTTCCTTATCTTTTTTGATAACTATTGTTTGAAATTTTATGTTATTTGATATTAGAATAGCTACTCCAGCTTTTTTTCTTGGGACCATTTGCTTGGGAGGTTTTTTCTCAGACTTTTACTCTGAGAGATTGTCTGTCTTTGTCTCTGAGATGAGTTTCCTATAGGCAGCAAAATGCTGGATCCTGTTTACATATCAAGTCTGAGAGTCTATGTCTTTTTATTGGGGAATTGAGTCCATTGGTTTTAAGAGAAATTATGGAATAATGATTGTTGTTTCCTGTTATTTTTATTGTTAGAAGTAGAATTATGTTTATGTGCGTTTCTTCTTTTGGTTTCTTTGCATGATTATTTGTTTGCTTTCTCTTGGGTGTAGTTTCCTTCCTCGTTTTAGATTTTATTATCTATTATATTTTGTAGGGATGGATTTGCGGACAAATATTGTGTAAATTTGCTTTTTTCTTGGAATATCTTGGTTTCTCCATCTATGGTATTTGAGAGTTTTGCTGATTATGACAACATGGACTAGCATTTGTGTTCTCTTAGAGTCTGCATGACATCTCTCCAGGATCTTCTAACTTTCATAGTCTCTGTTGAGAAGTCTGGTGTAGTTCTGATTGGTCTGCCTTTATATGTTACTTGTCCTTTTTCTCTTAAAGCTGGAAAGGACTAGATCCCAGAGTGCACCATGCTATCTGTCCTCTGAGAACTCCAGGCATTCCTCTGGGGAAAGCCTCTAGGCTATGTTGCAAGCTCCCTGTGGGTTCAGGTGGAGGAGTGCTTGTAGGACTGTTCTGGAGGGTCAGCCTTCTGTGGGAAGGTCCTGAGTTTTGATGGTGGTCACCAGGCCCTCTCATTGGGCCAGAAAGGTAGTCAAATTTTTATTAGCTTAATTTTCTTTTCTTCTTGCAAAACTGTTTGTAATGATTATTATTGGTCAAAAAAGCATTAAATCTTATAAAATATGTGACTCTTTGGGGAGAAATAAAAAGAATTTCTGCAAATTCTCAATGTTCTTACTGGGGTATTGGCAGCCCTAAATCAATTAGTAGTTCTAATATTAATTAATTACTGATTCTGAGAGAGCACATTCCATTCAAGTTGAGGTTATCTTATTTTAGACTTTGGTATTTAATAAACAAGAGCCTGTGTTTCAAGGCTACCTTGGAACTGTTTGTTTCTTACACATTAGGGAATCTTTTAAGTACTTGAAGAAATATGAAAATGACAATAAGATATAGATCAAGAACAATTTAAAAATTTATAGAATTAGTAAATTATTTTACTTGGTACTATATTTCTATATGTATAGTATTCAAAGATAAATATAAGTATATATTATAACTATACATACTTATTAATATCAATGTAAGTATAGAGACATTTCTATGAATGTGTCAAGGAATTAAAAGGCAATAAATAAAACAAACAAATTAAAAGGTATGAGAGGATGGTTCAGTTGCATTCATTTTGAAAGCATGGGAACCTGAGTATGATCCTCAGAATCCCCAGGGAAATGCAAGTATGGGCTTTGGAACTCAGCACTGGGTAGCCAGGCAAAAGCAAAATTCTACGTCTCACTAGCTAGCCAGCCTAATATAAGTGGCTAGTTTCAAACCAATGAGAGATCCTTCTTTGGAAAATATAATATATAACACAGACAAAGCCTAAGGAACAACACCCAAAGCTCACCTATGACTTCCATATGTACTCACATGCATATGCAAGTTCACATGTACACAACATAAAACCACCTTCCAGGTATAAATACATGCAGATATTTACAAACACAAATATAAACAGGCATAATTAACTCAAGGAGACAAGACATTAAGTGTAAATAATTGACTTAGTGTTCTACTTTAACAATTGATACTAATAAGGTTTATTTATTTTTTTAAAGATTTATTTATTCATTTTATGTGAGTACACTGTCGCTGCTTTCAGACACACCAGAAGTGGGCATCAGATCCCAGTACAGATGGTTGTGAGCCACCATGTAGTAGCTGGGATTTGAACACAGGACTTCTGGAAGAACAGTCAGTGCTCTTAACTACTGAGTCATCTCTCCAGCCCAACAAAGTTTATTTTGATTGTTTACTTTCTATAGCCATTTTTTCAGGGGGGGGGGAGCAACACTTTTCAAAATGAATAGGCCATTTAGAGTTCTGTACAATAAATTAATACTGATTTAAAAAGTCTACAAAAATTAACAAAGCATGGTGTTCATGCTATAATAAAATCATGATCAAAGAGTACTGGTATTATATGGGATAATCACTAAAATGTACATCACTTCACTAAACTGTATTTTATCTATATGCATTTTAGCCTTTATTATATCAAAAGAGGTGACAGCATTCTAACAAAATTCAATTCACTAACATTTTACCTTAATATCAACTAACCTTCCTTTACTTCAAGGTGTCAGATTTTTTGTGATCTCAGCTACATGCCTCCAAGACAGTACTGCGATACAACATTTTAAAAATATATTGCAAGGCTGGAAAGATGCCACGTAAAGTACTTGCTGCAAAATTGTGAGGGTCGGAATTTAGAGACCAGCACCCACATAAAAGTCATGGCAATGTGCACCTGTAACCCTGCTGCCCAGAGGAGGAGACACGGGGTCTAGGGGCTCACTGAGCATATAGTCTAGTCAAAGGAGGGCACTCTAGCTACAGTAAGAGACCGTCTCAAAATTCACAATAAGAGTAATTTCTAGTGACAACTTCTGTCCTCAACAAATACATGTGTAAAAGATTACATATAACATAAATGCATCACACATATATACATAAAAAGTGAAATTATTTTAAATGTTAAAAATATAGCTCATGCATCTATCGTTTCTTCAAAACATTTTTAAAAGACAAAAAAAAAATGCTGCAAACAATTTAGCTGACATAGGCAATCTGTCTCTGGTCATTTTTTTTCTTTCT
The DNA here is from genome assembly GCF_963924665.1 of Micromys minutus. Taxonomy (NCBI): domain Eukaryota; kingdom Metazoa; phylum Chordata; class Mammalia; order Rodentia; family Muridae; genus Micromys; species Micromys minutus. The sequence goes on along the minus strand of NC_137960.1, from coordinate 45,511,681 downwards.
GGTGGTTAGTAAATTGCTGAGTCTAGAGCTCAGAGGCAAGCCTGCCAACTCGAACTCAGACTAATGCGTCCCAGTTCAAAGATATTTACTGTAAATATCTATCAGCTAAACAGCAGATAGACCTGGTTACTACTACATGCCCTGTTTTTCATCGTTTTGCCCCTGAACTGTGCAATCCTGGTTTGTCACAATGTATCAGCACCCCTCTAACTTCTCTGGTCAGTTTTTTCTGCAATTCCTGATCTCACACTCTACCTTTTCAGTATCTGAATTCTGCTAAAACCTCCACCATCGGCAAGCATGACGTCTTGGTGTGGCTGCCTAGATGGCTGTGTGTAAGAAACATGAAGATGGAATCAATGTGTTAATAACTCTGACGCTAATGCTTCACTCCAACATCTATCAAGTCAAATTGACTCTTTGTAGAATGCAGTTTAATTTTATTATATTCTTAATGATGAATTTCAACTATCTCAGAAACCTCACATGGGATCTTCCTTCTTGGAGTAGTGGTTTTCCCCAGAGTTTCTCCATAGAAGAGAGTGATCCTAATGCCTGACACGGGAGAAACTATGCCAATTATTATTTCCATGAACGTGGTAGTTACTGCTGCCATAAAATAAACACATTTTTTTAAACAAGAAGAAAATTAGTTTCAACGGCTTGGAACAGGGTAGAGTTATTACTTTTTAATAAACTTTTCATCTTAAAATGGCTTTAGAGTTACCAAAAAACAGAAAGATTAGTCAGACCCCATAAATCTCAGTCACTCCTGTTGTTAATATCTTTGGTCTCCGTAGTACATTTGTCATAATTATTGAACCTAATGTTCATATTTTATTGTTAGAGTTTGTACTTTATTTGAGTTTTTTAAAAAAAGGTTTTCCTCATTTTTCCTTTCCAGGGCCTGTCCTGGGGTACTCCATTTAATCCAGTGGCCATATCTCTTTAGGCTCCTCTTGACTGTGACTTAATATTCTCTCAGATTACCTACACTTTAGACAACTTTTTGATTTCTAATTTATATAGAAAATTTACTTTTAAAAATTAACATTCTGAATTAGTTCCCTACCCTGTGAAACATTTTCAATGTTTTTCTAGTCTTCATCCAGTTTTGAAATCGAGGAATGTCTTTCTCGAGGACTGAGATACCATCTAAGGAGATGACAGCCCTGTTTTCCAGTCTCTCATGAAGGTGGTGGTAGGATCTAACTGTGAGTCACTGCAGTAGCAAACACAGATAGCCTAATACAGAGGAAAACATTCCCAAACCTGCTCCACTGTGGCAGATACACCCACTGGTCACCTTCCTCCCAGTGTCTTCTAGAACTCATGGGAAACTCAGAGTCGGTTCTCAGAAGCTCCCACCTTCTTCATAGATTTCCACCCTAACCATGAGAAAGCTGGCTCTCCTGTTGCTCACTGATTCAGCTGTTTAACTCTGGGATGCATTTGAAGTAGTACTAGAATTGATCGCCTTTTTGTAGACCAGACCTAACTTTTCTACACCAGTGCAGTGCTCTGTGAAATTCTTTTAGCTCCCAAAATATCAAAGTGCAGTATCAGAATATTTTCCACTCCCTTTCCCATGAGTCCTTTCCATCTGTTTATAGTGCAGTTACCTTTAAAATATTTTATACCCTATTGTAGAATTTATTCAACTTCCTCAAGATTTTTAATAATCTTTATGTCTCAAAGTTTTCTGTGACTCAGTAACTATTAGGTCTTTATTTTTTCCAATTATATATTTAATGCTATAGATTTGTTTATAAACCACCACTACTTTTGAGAAGTTCAGTTTTCACTTGTATTTAATTCAAATATGCTAAGTTTCTCTGAAGACTTATTTTTGATCCATATGTAATTTGAAGTTTTATTATTTAATTTCTTGTCATTTGCAGATTCCGTTTTATATTTTGTTAATGACTTTTACTTTATTTCCATATGGTCAGAACCTACACTTTACATATCTTCATTCTGCTCATATATCACGGTGCTCTCGAGGGCACGGAAGCGAGGTAATGAAATGTCTCTATGAAATTTGTAAAATGGGTACCCTTCAGTTGTTGATGGGGTTGTCTGTAAATGTCAACTGGACTAAATTGATTGATAGCTCTGTCAATTGTTATTACTGTCCTCTTGGAATTTCCACCTGCTGCCTGTATCAAGTACTCAAAGACCAATACTGTGTCTTCTAGGTACCAGAGTACCCCAATCTGTCTCCTATCAGATTTCATCATTTTTGCCTCCTGTTCATTATTGTGCTTAGAGACATATACATTTAAGAGGTCTCATTTTAATGTAGATTTTATTTTTTCATCATCATACAATTCCTTCTTTATCACTAATCATTTTCCTTTTTTGATTCTTTATTGAAATTAAAACAGGGACCTACAGTTTCTTTTGGTTGGAATGAGGATGAGATGCTTCTACATCTTCACTTAATGAAAATGTATTTCTTCAGTGTGTGTTTATCTATTTCTTCCGTGTGTGTGTGTGTGTGTGTGTGTGTGTTTGTGTGTTTGTGATGCTTGAGTGATGTTTTTAATTGGTATAACTTTAGCTTGTTTCTTTTTTTTTCCACTTGAATTGTATAACCTCTGTTTCTCCTGGTGGGATTCTGACAAAACCTCCCCATCCTCTCTATCATTGGCCCTCTATTTCTTTTTCTGTGAGTGAGATGTTTCCTTTTCTAGTTTCTTCCAAGATCTTGTGTTTCCTCACTTCGAGGATGATGTTGATATCCATTCTGTGATTCTGTGTGCTTTCTTTTTTAATGCTTTCTGGATGTATCTTTCTTTATTTTTATTTATTTTAGAAGTCTTTTTATTATTACCATTTTCTTTTTAACTTCTCATTTTTCTCCACTCATCTGGAATCCCAATTACACATATTATGTGTAATATTTAAAATTGTAGCTGTTTTTGTTAGATGTTGTTTTTTCCTTCTTTTTTGAGCCTTTTAACATAGGACTAATGTTGGCTCTTCAAGTTGGCTAATCCTTACCTCTACTGGATATGCTCTGAGCTCACTAATGTATGTCTTTTTTATCTCTGTGCCAATGTTGTTAAACCTATTCATCTATCTATCTATTTGTTATCTATTCATATTTATCCACCTATCTATCTATCTATCTATCTATCTATCTATCTATCTATCTATCTATCATCTATCCATCTATCTATCATCTAACTACTTAGTTATTTATCATTTTCAAAAAGGTTTTATTTTCAGTGCAGACTGCCCATTTGTTCTTCCATATTTTCTACTTTTCTATCAGAATAGTAAAGACCTATCACAGTTACACTGAAGTCCTGGTCCCATAATTTCAATGTGAGCTTCATGCCTTGGTTCTGGTGATTGCTTGCTCTCTTCAGAGTTTAATTATTTTGTTTTTGTAATATTTTGCAAATTTTCACAGAAAGCTAGTTATGTTATAATAGCATAAGGAAGTTATGTTTGATGTTTACATCGGTTATGCTGTAATATGCATAGGAAGTCTTAATGGCTCACAAATCCCAGTGTTTTATTGGTCTGGTATCAGACCTGGGCAGATCTTAATGACTGCCATAGCTGTGCAAAGCTCTAGATCCCTCTGGTTGTTATCATTTTTTTTTTTTTAATCTTTTTTCCCGACTTTGGCCTTACAAAAAAAATCCCATTTCAGAGTGTCTGGCTCTTGTAGTCTTTTCATCTAAACACTTCATGTGGTACCGGGCATGGCTGGTATGAGAGGAGAGAACTATGCAATGTCTGGATGATGCTTCGATCTCAGTAGACATGATGGCTCCAAGACTGCATCTCCAGCAGTGCTGCCACAATCCACTCCCATTCTTGTAAAATGTATGTTTTACTTGAGTGAGCCAGAAGGACCAGAGAAACCCAGAGTAGGAAGAAGGTCCTCTCTATGGCTAGCACAGTGATTGCTGAATTCTTCTCTCTACTGAGTCTGCCTTTGGGATGCAGAACACCTTTCCCCTATTATGTCTCTCTGTGCTTGTAACAGGTTCTTTGATCTTTAAGAAGAATAAGAACATCTTGGGAATTTTGGATGCAAAACCTGTGAAAAGGTAGAAGACTTCCCTAGGACTGATACCAGGGTTTCTTCCAAGAAATTATCAACATAAATATTAAATGTATATGTTTGTGGTGGCAGCTACTTTGCTGCTATATAATCTGAATGCAAATGTAACATTCTAGAGGCACTCATTTCTTCATGACTTAATGTGCCACTGCTATCTTACGTTTCTAGTTCCTAGAAGAGTCATTCACGCTCAGCTTACTTAGCCTTTCTTTCGAAGAAGTGGTACTGTCTAAGCTATTTACATATGGAAATTGAAATTGGAAATCCAAGGTTTGCCTTTTTTAGGTAAAGGTCTTAACCACTGAATTTCCTAGTGAGTTGCACAGTTCACTTTCTCTGATATTTCTTGTGTTTATATCATGAATAGTTTATTAAATGTTTTACTTTTACCCTAGTTGAGGAGTTTAATTTTTAATCTAACTATGCAACAAAAATATTCTGAAGCAGAGAAGTCTTATCGTGTCAAACATGATATTAAATGTCACAATGAGTATAGATACAGAGATTAACAAAAATGCAAGATGTTCTAATTTTTTAATAGAGCTTGTGTTTTTTTTTTAAAGTCATTTTCAATCTCTAACCATGCCCTATTAATTCTCAGTAATAATGATAATTTTATACTGAACTGAGGATGTGAGTTGTAGTGGCCTCCTAACCAATTGATCTACCAGCATCTGTGGTAATTTTGATGAGTAATATCACATTATTCATATTCTAACCCTGAATGAGGAGTGTTTCTCAATGATCTCAGGGAAGTACAGCAGTAAAGACTTCTAGAGAAGATCTTCCTACAGCAGTGGATTCGTGGCTGTGTGAGAATACAGCTTGGGACATTAAGATATGCATATGTCTGATCATCTGTGATCTGGCAGGTCCAATAACTCCTGATATAAGTTCATTTGCATGATTTAGGAAATTAAGTGTGAATAGTGGAGGACAAGAACCAGGCGGCTTGCCTGACAAGCAGACAGTGAGTGTCATGGTCCTGTTAGATATGGCAGCTCTCTGCTGCCCAGGGTCACGCCTGAGCTCTCCAGTAACCAGGCCCAGCATGCTGATCTGAAGACATAAGGAAGAGAGCTTCATCTGTGCTGCTGACCCAGCATTGTGAGAGAGTGCTGACAGGACGTGGCCCTGGAGCCTGCGGCACAAAAGCATCTTTACTGACAGTGTTCACAAATCCAAAGTGATAGGCAAGGCACCTCCTGTCTGAGCAGCAGCAGCAGCAGCAGCCACAATGTAGATGTCAGCAGAAAGAATGGCAAAGCAATCTCTTCATTTTCTAGTCCCTCCTTGAAGGAATCTAATAACTGAAACAGCTACTTTCCCCCAACATTATCCTTTTAAATGATAAGTAAATAATAGCATTAGCCATATTAAAATTTTATTTCCAAGTGTCAACAACAGAGAAGCTCCGAGCAAGATTATGACAGGAGACATTTAAGGATTAGAATTATTATCTAGGAAAAAAATCCTTGTGTCATATATTTTATAAATTTTGCAAAAATTTATTTTAAAAAGGATAAATTATGTATATCAGATATAATGCACAAAATAGTTTATTAAGTTAAAGTAATAGAATTTATAGATGGAGTGTCTTTTAATACTGTAATTGAGAAAAAGTCACAATGTGGTGACTGATATAAAAATACAGGAGATGCTGCGATTGAATAACGAGCCCCAAGAAGAGCAACCCTCTCTGCCTGTAGAGGTCATTCTAAAAACATTCATTTATTCTGGAGCCAGCAATAGCACCAAACCTATATAAACTACCATTTTACTATGTGCACATATTCATAACATCTATATTATGAGATATCAAGTAAAAATAAAGTAGAATTCTTCGAACAAGTGTTGGACAAATGTTTCTCTTTTTCTGTCTCTTTCAGAACTTTTCTTTGTCTTTTTAACTCTTCAGTGCAAGGAAGTACTTTATGTCATTCTATTGGCATTAGCGAATTGTCAGCACCACTAGCCTTGTTCTTTGAAGTCATCTCTAGGTAGAATAACAGATATTTGAGGGCTGTGAGAAGGTGTCATTTGCTCTGATAGCAGAGAGGACTGATGGGTGAATAGCACAGACATCATAAATATGTTGAATAGAGATGCTTCAAATATACAGCAGCGACACTAGGAATGGAAGGAATTTCATATCCTGCCTGAAACTGGGAGCAATTTAAAATTTATGAGTTGCATATTTAAAATCTTACATTCAATATTTTCAGAACACAGCTGACATTAAGTCACTAGAACTTTAGAATGAAACCTGTGGGTATGAGGTAGTGTTATATATAGAGAGAATGATATAACTTTAAAAATATGATTTATAATCATATCATTCTCTCATCTACACAAAATACCCAGAGATCTCTGAGCAGGGTGAATGGGAAGATTTCAAATTTTCACTATGGAAGGGGTACTGAGAAAAATGTTTTGAGTTACTAAGAATTATATTCTCAGACACAATATGATACTATATATTTAGAACATTGCAGTTATGAAAATCTGTACCTGAAAATGTAAGGTAGTATTCATATCCATTGATAAATGAGCAGGGAATCAAGTTGTAGAGCAGAAAAAATTGGTCAGCATGCTGTCAAAGGTATCAGCAGCCAGCTCATGGTAGCACTGAGTTATAGGGTTTATTCTGTGGTGTAAATACTCCTATGGTTTATTTCAAGATAATATAAACTGAAATATAAAGGTTTGAAAATTTCCAGTTAACTATAATTATGCAGGATGACTCTAGCATGTCTGATGAGTCAGAAACAGCTTTGCACAATTGTGGCCAAGAAAATGCATTGTAAAGAAGCATTTTGTTAGTTTGACCTTGAAGTATACATGACTAGAATTAATAGAGGGGAAGAAGAACTGCTAATTATTGAAAAGAATTGGTCCTATATCCAGAAATGGAAGTGATCTCGATCCGACAGGGCAAATGATCTGGCAAAGGAACTCTGCCCTAAGATGCTGCCGAACTCCTAATTCTGTCTGAAGTGGCAAAAGAAGGGTCACAGTTCAAAAGGCTTCAGTGACTCTCCAATTCCTAGCAGGATGGAAGGCTACACTCCAGAGGACTGGACTCTTCCTACGGTGCATCCACCACATATGTATTCTTTTTCCTTGCAGTCCATACACTTTGTTGTTAATGTATTGCTGTACCTAGTGGGAGGCAACTGAAAATTTTTTATCAGGTCTGAAGTAAGATGGGAAAGATGAAGCCAGCACACGTAGAGATCTGCAGCATGGAAACTCCCTGTTACTCAGCATGGCCTCACCAAGGAGTCTACCTGGAGACAGATTCATTTGCTGGCTATTTATTTTTCAGGGGTATTTTCAAATTTTTATCTGTCAGAGCAATGAAAAAACCAAATCCAGGCACAGAGCACAGCTGAACTTTATGTGCAGTTGCAACAAAGACTTCATTCAGTTCTATGGGAACTCCAGAGGTATGACCTCAGAGATGACTCAGATTTAGGAGGGCCTTTTTAGTTTTTATTCTGACACTGGGAGAATGTTATTAGATATGATCTGCTCAGAGAAGGGAGTCTGTGCTTGGCAGTAATTTTCTTCAGTCTGGGATAACCAGGTAAGAATTAATTGACAATGTAGACTTCAGGACTCCATGCAGCTGGAGTGTGAGTGCCACAGTCTAAGAACAGGAATCCTACACAACACAGTACAGCATCGTTATGTCTAGTTTTCTGTTAAAAATTTTTCAGGTTGCAAACAAAGGTTAATTTTGGCCTTTCAGCCACATGTATCATTATACTTTGATTTTTTTCATTTTGCTCTTTTTCTTGAGGTAATGAGGTAAGGTCTTCATATAGACCAGGCTGGTCTTAAACTAAGAGATTCTCTTGCATTCCTGCCCCTGGTCTGGAGTGCTGAAATTAAAGATGTGCATCACCATACTTGACTTACATTTTGTTCTTATTTGGACCTCTCTTCTCATTTGCAGAATGTAGACTCAGGTGTATATATGCACATGCATATATGCATGTTTATATAGGTTATGAAAGCAGGGAAGGGTGTCACCGAGAGGTGAAGAAGTAAGACACCGCGGAAACAAACAAGGGTAATGCAATAGATATGACAACAGTATATCTGCTTTTTTAAGGTTAGGACAGAGGCCATGGGGTGGGGAGATGAGAGGGTAATGGGGGAAGAGACAAGCAGAGAGAAAGAGAGAGGGGAAGAGGAGGGAGAGAGAAAGAAAGAGACAGAGAGACAGAGAGAGATAGGCAGAGAGAGAAGAAGGAGGAGGAGGAGGAGAGCAGAGAGGAGGGGAGGGGAGTAGATGAGAAATGAGAATAGAAGAGCAGAGCAGAGAGAGAAGTAGAGGACTAGATACTGGCCATGAGCACATGGGGGGGGGGATGCAGAGAGAAGGGACAATGGGGGAAGAGGACAAAAGGTCAAGAGAGAACAAAAGAGCAACAGTATATTTGTTTTCTAAAAAGACAAATTATAGACTGGGAGGAAGTACAGTGGTAGTGTGCTTGCTTAGATATATAAGATCCTGGATTGAACCCTTGGTACTCATCTCTCTCTCTCTCTCTCTCTCTCTCTCTCTCTCGTGTGTGTGTATGTGTGTGTGTGTGTGTGTGTGTGTGTGTGTGTGTGTGTGTGTGTGTGTGTGTAAAGGAGGAGGAAGGAGTAAGAAAGAAATTTGTCATGAGATACTTTTCAAAAAGACATTTCATTGTATAGACTTTTTTATTCCACATAACTTTCCCTGTCCCTCACTGCTCCCTCAAACGGAAACATATGATTCTCTTTTCCACCTGAAACATGCCATTTAGAATATTTAGTGTTGTATGTGTTACTTGTTGGTGTTCATGAGTCCTGCTGGTGGGTGTTGCTTCCACAGCATGTTCACTAATGATAATAAGGTCATGCTTATATGACTTTAACCAGTGGGAAATGCTGAGGCCATCTTAGAGATTGCTTTCCTTGCTGAGCACCTAGAGTGACACTCAGACAAGGCAGCCAGGTGACCTAAGAACTGATATTCTTCCTGGAACTGAAACTCATTTCTGAACCTCAGTTTAGCCTCCTAACTGAGCTTATCTCTCAGTCTCTGTTACAGTATTGACTTATCCAGTGTCCACTGCTTGTCATCTTTTCTTCTCTTGTCTGTACTCAGTTTATGGTGGTTTGATTCTGCTGCTCTGAAAGAGGTCAGAACTAGAGTTTCCCTAACCTTCAGGGAATCTATGGATACATTGCAGGGCAGTAGTGAGAGCCATTTTGTCTGTAGGAAGAAAGTCCAGGGAAAGTTCTATTTGGCTTCTTGTACTGTGGTAGGACAGAGTGAAACATGTCATGAAAAAGGCATCAGATAGCAATTTCAAGTGTGGGGTTATAGTATTAGAATATTGGAGAGCCAAGCAGTAAAGATGGAGAGAAAAGATATATTCTGAGTATATATTGGGATGGGATTAAGGTGATGTGTTCTAAAATGTCCCCCTGTATTCTGTATGTGATATATAAAAGTTTAAACATGCACAAATATGAGTATTAAGTTAATTTGCAAAATACTCCAAGCAGTGTCTAATACAGTGCTCAGGAGAAATTCATAACCTAAAATTCTATCACAGTTCTTCATGGAATTGTAAACATCAATGTGCAATTTCATATGGAACAACAAAAGACCCAGAATAGCGAAATCCATCCTCAACAAAAAGAAAACATCTGCGGGAATCACTATCCCTGACCTCAAGCTATATTACAAGGCAATTGTGCTGAAAACTGCATGGTACTGGTACAGAAATAGGCATGTGGATCAATGGAATAGAATAGAAGATCCAGAAATGAGCCCTCATGTATATGGTCACCTGATTTTCGACAAAGGAGCCGTAAACATTCAATGGAAAAAAGACAGCCTATTCAACAAATGGTGCTGGTCCAACTGGCACTCAGCATGCAAAAGAATGAAAATAGACCCGTTCTTATCTCCTTGTGCAAAGCTCAAGTGTAAGTGGATCAAAGATCTCCACATTAAACCAGATACACTGAAACTATTAGATGAGAAAGTAGAGAAAACTTTAGAACGTATAGGCACAGGAGAAAATTTCCTGAACAAAACAACAATGGCTCAAGCTCTAAGGTCAAAGATTAACAAATGGGACTTAATGAGATTGCAAAGTTTCTGTAAGGCGAAGGACATTGTCAAGAAAACAAAACAGCAGCCAACAGAATGGGAAAAGATTTTTACCAACTCCACATCAGATAGAGGCCTAATATCTAAGGTATACAAAGAACTCAAAAAGCTAGACACCAGAGAATCAAATAACCCTATTAAAAATGGGGTGCAGAACTAAACAAAATGTTCTCAGTTGAGGAATATCGAATGGCTGAGAAATATCTGAGGAAGTGCTGAACATCCTTAGCCATCAGGGAAATGCAAATCAAAACAACCCTGAGATTCCACCTCACACCAGTCAGATTGGCCAAGATCCAAAACTCAGATGACAACAGATGCTGGTGAGGTTGCGGAGATAGAGGAACACTTCTCCACTCTTGGTGGGGTTGCAAACTAATACAAGCACCCTGGAAATCAGTCTGTCGATACCTCAGAAAATTGGACATAATACTACCTGAAGACCCAGCTATTCCACTTCTGGGCATATACCCCACAGACACCTTAGTACACAACAAATATATATGCACCACAATGTTCATAGCAGCTCTATTTATAATAGCCAGAAGCTGGAAAGAACCAAGATGCCCTTCAGAAGATGAATGGATACAAAAATTGTGGTACATTTACACAATGGAATACTACTCAGCCACCGGAAACAATGACTTGACCAAATTCTTAAGAAAATGGCTGCATCTACAGAATATCATTCTCAGTGAGATTATCCTGTCACAAAAGAACAGACATAATATGCAGTCACTGATAGTGGGATGCTAACCCTCAGAGGCTAGCACTGCCCCAGAAACAACTCACAGACTGTAGGAAGTCCAAGAAAAAAAGAAAACAAAACAAAACAAAAAAAATCTTTACACAACAAGAAAACTTTGACTATTTTCATGTTACATTTTGTTTTGCATGTACTTTGTGCTCATTGCAACTATTGGGTTTTCGATGCATACTGTCAAACCTTTAAAAAGATCAAGTACTGACTATTCATATAGATTTATGTAAAAATTATTTTAAAATCTGAAATAAAGTACTGACAAAAATGTATAATTTTACGCAAAAAATGCTTGAAATCTGTACATTTATCTTTGTTTTGTAAAATAAACATGTTAAAAAAAAAAGCAGTGGACCAGATAGCTCCCTGGTTCCTGGTATCTGGACACCTCACAATGTCTAGTTGGGAAAAATTAGGAACAGATTTGTGGTTTGCTGAAGAGCAAGTGGTACTAGGTAAAGGAGTGCTGCCGGTATGGAAATTGGTGAAGAATTGTATAGGAGATGAGGAACAGTGTAGTGCAGAGCTGGAGAAGGGAAATGAGGCTCTGAATCAGGTTAGGTAAGAGCGCTCCAATAATTCAAAGGTGGGAGAATTGTCTAGTGAAGGAGAAATGTCAGAAGATGATCTAGAGAGCATAGCCAACAGTTTGGAGAAAGTGAAAGTACAGGTTGAACCGTTGGCTCTGGGACCACCAATTCTGCCTCCTTATGTCCCAGGAGGAGCGGAAGGGCGTAGTCTGCATCCTGAAACTTGGAGAGAGCTACAAGCCCAGTGCTTTCCTGTATTTCAGGATGCACAGTGTAATCATGAGCCACTGGACTGCAAATTCGTTCAGAGGCTAGCTGAGGGAGTGTGCACCTATGGAGTTAGTGCTGTGTATGTTGTGGTGCAATTAAAACACCTACACCAGTATTGCATGACCCCTAGTGACTGTCAAAATTTGGCTTGTGCTTGCCTGACCTCTGGTCAGTATTTAGATTGGAAGGCATACTATATTGAATTTGCTGCAGAGAAGGCCATTTTTAATGCTGGCAATGGTCAGCTCGCCTGGGATCAGGACATGCTGATGGGACAAGGAAGGTTTGTAGCAGCTCAGACTAATTATTCACCTCAGGTATATGATCAGATCAATATCCTAGGCACTAGAGCATGGAAATTCCTCCCAAATAGCAGGGAAGTAAGTGGAAATCTGACTAAGATTCTCCAAGGACCCACAGAGTCATTTGCAGCCTTTGTGGTAAGGATGATGAAAGTGGGGGGATGTGTTCTTGGAGATCCCGATACTGCCATGCCTCTACTGAAACAACTCATATTTGAACAGTGTACTAAGGAGTGTAGGCAAGCGATCAGCCCATATAAGAGCAAAGGGTTAGAACCCTGGATGAAGGTGTGCAGAGACCTGGGAGGGCCGCTAACTAATGCAGGCATAGCAGCTGCAGTTATGCAGATGTCACAAGGAAGAAATGGTCAAAGGAGTGGGACTTGTTTTGCATGTGGACAGCCTGGCCACATGAAGCATCAATGCCCGCAGTGAGGCACAAGTGACAGACAATGCGCTCACCAACAGGGGGCACCTGGGCTGTGCCCGAAGTGAAGAAAGGGAAATCACTGGCCCAATGAGTGCCATTCAGTGAAAGACATCCAGGGACAGACCTTGATGTTGTCCAGCCAAAAAACTGGAGGCAGGGCCCCCGACCCCAGGGCCCTCAAATATATGGGGCAGTGTTGGAAGGATGGCCAAACCTCCAATGCATTGGGGCTGGCCAGGGGAGCAACCAAAGGCAGTGCAGAATTTGACCTCTGTTCTACCACCAGACTCATATTAACTCCCCCCAGTGGGAACTCAATTAGTGGATACAGACTTTAAGGGCCCTTTACCTCTTGATAGTGTGGGATTAATTTTGGGGAGGAGTTCTGTCATGATGCAGGGATTGGTAGTCCATGCTAGGGTGATAGATCCAGATTATACTGGGCAGAAAAAATTATGGTCTTGTCCCCTCAAGGTGTGTATGCGATTTCACCAAGGAATAGAGGGGCTCAATTTGTCCTTCTGCCCAGCCTTCATGCACAATTTCCTGCCAATAATCAGAAGCGAGGAAGTAAGGGCTTTGGGTCCACTGGTACCTCTAATGTTTTCTGCTCCCTTGATCTTGACACCCGGCTGCTACTGAAATTAACAATTGATAGAAAGTCCATATCAGGCCTTTTAGATACAGATGCTGATATAATTAGCACCAGAGACTGGCCTACTGGGTGGCAGAAACAACAGACAGAGCAGACCATGAGAGGGCTGGGATACGCCCAGATGCCAAAAATGAGATCTCGAATGTTACACTGGAAGGATGACAAAGGCCATTCTGGTGACCTCCAACCCTATGTGTTGGCTGTTCCAATATGCTTGTGGGGCCGTGACTTAATGAAAGAGATGGGCTATGTGCTAACTAATGAAGGGCGTTACAGCTCACAAGTCTGAGAGATAATGATGGACATGGGTTACGTCCCTGGAAAAGGGCTGGGCCGCACCCTACAAGACAAGGCCTCCCCTGTAACTGTCCACAAGAAAATGGATCGCAGTGGGCTGGGTTTTTCCTAGGGGCCACTGGGGGAGAGTTACCCATAAAACGGAGGACTGAGGATCAAGTTTGGGTTCCTCTGTGGCCACTCCCCTCAGAAAAGTTGATTGCCGTTCAGGAATTGGTACAGGAGCAACTATCCCAAGGCCATATACGCCTTTCTACTTCCCCATGGATTACCCCATCTTTGTTATTAAAAAGAAATCAGGAGACATCTGCCACTAGGAACATCAGAGACTGAGACACACAGGACTGGTGAGAACTGGGTGAGAATGGAGTCTGACTAGCCAGGTGGCAGAGAGATCTCAGCAGAGCATGCTGAAAGTGTGTGCCTGCCCGGCTTGATCCAGTGACCCAGGAACCTGGCAGCATTGGGCCCTCTGTTCCCAGCCAGTGGCTTTTGCGGTGCACAACCGGCGCTTGGACCACTCGCCACCAGGAACAGTGGAGATCCAGGAACACAGGCCAGGTACAAGGGAAAGGCGAAAACCAATCACTGACAACAAGATGGCAAGGGGAAAGAAAGTACTACCCCAGGAAAACCAAGACAACCTGGCAACACTAGAACCCAGCTCTCCCATCACAACAAACAGCAGAATGACAAACATTCCAGAAAAAGAAGACTCAGACATGAAATACTACATCAAGATGATGATAGAGATCCTTGAACAAAAACGGGAGGAAAAGCATAAATAATTAGAAGCTTTTAAAGAAGAAACAAGAAAAACACTCAAAGAACTCAAAGAATTAGAAAAAAAGAGAACCAAAGAGATGAAGGAATAGAAGAAGGAGTTTAAAATGGAAATGGACACAATAAAGAAAACACTAAAAGAGACAACCCAATAAGTAGAAAACCTAAAAAAGAAATCAGGAGTCACAGATGCAAGCATTTCCAACAGACTACAAGAGATGGAAGAGAGAATATCGGGGGACCGAAAACAACATTGTAAACATAGAAAAAACAGCCAGAGAAGATGCAAAAACCAAAAAGCTCCTAACCCAAAATGTCCAGGAGATCCAGGACACAATGAGAAAACCAAACCTAAGGATAATAGGAATAAAAGAGGGAGAAGAATATCAACTAAGAGGCACAGTAAATATCTTCAACAAAATTGTAGAAAAAAACTTCCCTACCCTTAAGAATGAGATGACCACGAACACAAAAGAAGCCTTCAGAATTCCAAATAGGTTGTACCAGAAAAGAAATTCCTCCTGACACATAATAGTCAAAGCACCAAGTGCCCAAAGCAAAGAAACAATACTAAAAGCAGTAAGGGAAAAAGGTCAGGTAACATATAGAGGCAGGCCAATCAGAATCACACCCTATTTCTCAACAGAGACTATGAAAGCTAGAAGATCCTGGAAAGACATCATGCAGACCCTAAGAGAGCACAAATGCCAGCCCAAGCTGCTATGCCCAACAAAACTATCAATCACCGTAGATGGAAAGATGAAGCTATTCTAAGACAAAACTAAATTCACACAATATATGACCACAAACCCAGCACTACAACAAATTATAGGTGGAAATCCCAATACACTGAGGGGAACCACCTCATAGTAAAAACAACAACAAAAAAATGTAAGCAAGAAAACCAAAAGAAGAAAGACACACAGATACAATTCAATGAACCAAAGCAACAATAGCAGGAAATAGCAACCACTATTTTTTGATATCTATTAACATAAATGGACTCAACTCCCTAATAAAAAGATATAGGCTATCAGACTAGATACATAAACAAAACCCAGAATTTTGCTGCATATAGGAAACTCATCTCAGGGATAATGACAGACACTATCTCAGAATAAAAGGTTGGGAAAAAAACTTCCAAGAAAATGGCCCCAATAAGCAAGCTGGAGTGGCCATTCTAATATTGAATAAAGTAGATTTTTAACCAAAAGTCACCAAAAACATAAGGAAGGACACTTTTTACTCATTACAAGGAAAATCTGTCAGGAGGAACTTTCAATCTTTAACATATATGCTCCAAATACAAAAGCACCTAAATTCATAAAAGAAACCCTACTAAAGCTGAAAAAATACATTTTACCCCACACAATAATAGTGGGAGACTTTAATACCCCACTCTCACCAATGGACAAATCATGGAAATAGAAACTGAACAAGGACCCTGTAAAACTAGCAGAGATTATGAACCAATTAATAGATATCTATAGAATATATCATCCTAAAATAAAAGTATACACCTTCTTCTCAGCACCTCAGGGCACCTTCTGGGAAATTGACGACATAATTGGACACAGAATGAGCCTCAATGGATACAAGATCGGAATACTCCCATGCATCCGTTAAGATGACCATGGTCTAAGGCTGGTCTATAATAACAACAAAGACAAAAAAAACTTATATACATATGGAAACTAAACAATGCTCTATTAAACGATAGAAGGGTCAAAAAATAACAAAAGAAATTAAGGATTTTTTAGAATTCAATGAAAATGAAAACACGATATACCCAAACCTATGGGATGCAATGAAAGCAGTACTGAGAAGAAAACTCATAGCTCTGAGTGCTTCCAAAAAGAAACTGGAGAGAGCATACACTAGCAACCAGACAGCACAGTTGAAAGCTCTAGAACAAAAAAAAGCAGATACACCCAAGAGGAGTAGATGCCAAGAAATAATCAAACTTAGGGTAGAAATAGACCAAATAGAAACAAAAAGAACCATTGAAAGAATCAACAAAACCAAGAGCTGGTTCTTTGAGAAAATTAACAAAATTGATAAACCGTTAGCCAGACTAACTAGAGGGCATAGAGAGAGTATCAAAATTAACAAAATCAGAAAGGAAAGTGGAGAAATAACGAATGAAACTGAAGAAATACAAGAAATCATCAGATCCTATTACAAAAGCCTATACTCAACAAAGCTGGAAAATCTGGAGGAGATAGATGAATTTCTAGAGAGATACAAGACACCAAAGTTAAACCAGGACCAAGTAAACCATCTAAATAATCACATATCACCCAAAGAAATAGAAGCAGTCATCAAAAGCCTGCCAACCAAAAAAAGTCCAGGTCCAGACGGGTTCAGTGCAGAGTTTTATCAGACATTTATTGAGGACATAATACCAATACTCTCCAAACTAATCCACAAAATAGAATCCAATGGAACACTACCTAACTCATCTTTAGAGGCTACAATAACCCTCATTTCTAAACCACACAAAGAACCTAGAAGGACAGAGAACATCAGACCAATCTCACTTATGAGCATTGATGCAAAAATACTCAACAAAATCCTTGCAAACCGAATCCGAAAACATTAAAACGATCATTCAACATGATCAAGTAGGCTTCATCCCTGGGATGCAGGGATGGTTTGATATAAAGAAATCCATTAATGTAATCCACAATATAAACAAACTCCAATTAAAAAACCACATGGTCATCTCACTAGATGCTGAGAAATCTTTTGACAAAATCCAACACCCCTTCACGTTAAAAGACTTGAGGAGAAGAGGAATCTAAGGCCCATACCTAAACATAATAAAAGCAATATACAGCAAACCAACAGCCAACATCAACCTTAACGGTGGGAAACTTGAAGCAATCCCACTAAAATCAGGGACTCGACAAAGCTGCCCACTCTCCCCCTACCTATTCAACATAGTACTGGAAGTCCTGGCCTGAGCAATTAGAGAACAAAAGGAAATCAAAAGGGTACAAATTGGAAAGGAAAAAGTAAAAACATTACTATTTGCAGGTGACATGAGAGTGTACTTCAGCGACCACAAAAATTCCACCAGAGAACTCCTACAGCTGATAAACAAGTTCAGCAAAGTGGCTGGATATAAAATTAACTCAAACAAATCAGTAGCCTTTTTATATTCAAAGGACAAACATGTGGAGAAAGAATTTAGGGAAAAGATACCCTTCACAATAGTCTCAAAAACTATGAAATACTTTGGTATGACTTTAACTTAGCAAGTGAAGGACCTGTATGACAAGAACTTCAAACCTCTAAGGAAGGAAATCTAGGAAGATCTCAGAAAATGGAAAGATCTCCCATGATCATAAATTGGAAGGATCAACATTTTAAAAATTGCCATCTTACCAAAAGCAGTCCACATATTTAATGCAATCCCCATCCAAAATTCCTACCCAGTTCTACAATGAGTTGGAAAGAGCAATGTGCAATTTCATGTGGAATAACAAAAGACATAGAATAGCAAAATCCATCATCAACAACAAGAAACCATCTGTAGGAATCATTATCCCTGACCTCAAGCTATATTACAAGGCAATTGTGCTGAAAACTGCATGTTAATGGTACAGAAGTAGGCACGTGGATCAATGGAATAGAATAGGAGATCCAGAAATGAGCTCTCATTTATATAGTCACCTGATTTTTGACAAAGGAGCTGTCAACATTCAATGGAAAAAGGACAGCCTATCCAACAAATGGTTTTGGTCCAACTGGCACTCAGCATGCAGAGAAATGAAAATAGACCATTCCTTATCTCCTTGTACAATGCTCAAGTGTAAGTGGATCAAAGATCTCCACATTAAACCAGCTACACTGAAACTATTAGATGAGAAAGTAGAGAAAACCTTAGAACTCATAGGCTCAGGAGAAAATTTCCTGAACAGAATAACAATGGCTCAAGCTCTAAGGTCAAAGATTGACCAATGGGACTTGATAAGATTGCAAAGTCTCCGTAAGGCTAGCTACCCTGTCAAGAAAAGAAAATGGCAGCCAACACAGTGGGAAAAGATCTTTATAAACCCCATATCTGATACAGACCTAATATCCAAGGTATACAAAGAACTCAAAAAGGTAGGCACCAGAGAATTAAACAACCCTATTAAAAATGGGGTGCAGACTTAAAGAAAAAGTTCTCAATCGAGGAATATCGAATGGCTGAGAAACATCTAAGGATGTGCTCAGTATCCTTAGCCATCAGGTAAATGCATATCAAAACAACCCTGAGATTCCACCTCACACCAGTCAGATTGGCCAAGATCCAAAACTCAGATGACAGCAGATGCTGGCAAGGATGTGGAGAAATTGGAACACTCCTTCACTGCTGGTGGTTGTAAATTGATACAACCACTCTGGAAATCAGTCTGGTGGTTCCTCAGAAAAATGGACATAGTACTACCTGAAGACCCAGTTATTCTACTTCTGGGCATTTATCCCAGAGTCACTCCAACATACAACAAAGATATATGTACCACAATGTTCATTGCAGCCCTATGTATAATAGCCAGAATCTGGAAAGAACTCAGATGTCCCTCAGTATATGAATGGATACAAATATTGTGGTACATTTACACAATGGAGTACTACTCAGCTAACAGAAACAATGACTTAACAAAATTCTTAAGAAAATGGATGCATCTAGAAAATATCATCCTGAGTGAGATAACCCAGTCACAAAAGAACAGACATAATATGCTGTCACTGATAATGGGATACTAACCCTAGAAATCTCTGAACACCCCAGAAACAACTCACAGACTGTGTGAAGTTCAACAACAACAACAAAAATATATTTTAATTAAAATGGAACTGTATCACACCCCCCTCTCCTCCCTACAGCCCCTCCTAGTCTCTCTCCTATCCCCTAAAATTAATAGCCTTTTTCATATATTATTGTTACATATATACATATGAGTATGTATATGTACCCTCAAATACTTAATTACAACCATAAAAATGTATAAGTATACTTTTATGCAAAAATGCTGAAAATTTGTACATTTATCTTTGTTTTTTAAAATAAAGTAAGAAAAAAAAGAAATTAGGAAATTGGAGATTATTACATGTTTTAAGAGAAATTAATAAATAAATGGTGATAATGGGGCCGATGCAGATGGGCTCTCTTTGTCTTCCACCTTGCCCGGAGACTGGCCTCTTATAGTTCTAGATATTAAAAATTGCATTTTCTGGATACCTTTACATCATAACCCCATGCTCAGATTTGATTTTACTGTGCCCTCACAAAATTATGATGAGCCGGATAAGAGGTTTGAATGGACAGTTTTCCACAAGGTATGGCTAATAGTCCCACCATGTGTCAATTATATGTTGATGAAGCCCTAAAAGAAGTTAGATCAGTCTTTCCAAAGGTGAAATGTTATTATTACATGGATGACATCCTTATTGCTGCCCCAAAGGAAGGAAAGCTTGATGAGGCATATAGCTGTGTAGTATCTCAACTAAAAAAATGAAATTTGTTGTGGGTCCATTAAATGTTCAGAGGATATAGTGCTAAACTACTTGGGGACTAAAACAACTGTAGATTCGGTGACTCCCCAGAAAATCCAAATTCATCTTATAATTGATTGCCACCCATCCTGTGGTCTTCCCTCACATTATCTCTAAGGAACTGTTACCTGGTACCCCGCTCATTTTTACAGATGGCTCCAAGACAGGAAAGGGTGCATACATGGTAGCAGGGTACTCAGCAGAGACCATAAAATTTCCACCTGCATCACTCCAAGTTATTGAGTTACAGATCATTTTTAAAGTATTCAAATTGTTTCCAGGCCCTTTTAATTTAATTTCTGATAGCCAGTATGTTGTTAATATGTTGCTCTTAGAAGAAGTGGGTAAAATCAATTCAAAATCTACTATTGAACATCTCGTTGTCACCTTGAGTGACTTGATTTTAAAACGAACGTGGCCCTTTTTTGTACAGCATATCCATGCTCATACTAACTTACCTGGACCCTAGCTGAGGGAAATGATATTGCTGATAAAGCCACCAGGGCTTACTTGATTTTTTTTCGATACATCACCTATTTTATTGGCACACAAATTTTATTCACAGTTCCATGTTAAATCCAAAACCTCGTCCTCATGCTTTAAGATCACTCTCGATGAGGCATGGGATATTGTAAAAGGTTGTCAGAAGTGTGCCCCTATGCTACCCCAGATTGGGTTTGGGGTTAACCCACATGGGTTGCACCCTCTACACCTCTGGCAAATAGATGTCACTCATTTCCCTGAATTTAGAAAATTAAAGCATCTCCATGTTTCTATTGGTACAGCCTCTGAGATAATTTTTGCATCTCTACATACTGGAAAAAAGGTACGTCACGTAATTGCACATTGCTTTGAGGCATGGAGAGCCTGGGGACAGCCCAAAAAATTGAAAACAGATAATGGGCCTGCCTATACTTCTGCTTCTTTTGTGTCCTTCTGCAAAATGATGAGCGTTCAAGTAACTCACGGATTTCCCTATAATCCTCAAGGATAAGGAATCATTGAGCGTGCTCACCGCACCCTCAAGAAGTGTCTAGTTAAACAAAAGGGGGAAATTGCCTCCACAGATTCTTCACCTAGGGAGAGACTGGCTATTGCTCTTTTTACCTTAAATTTTTAAAATGAAGACAAGCATGGGCAGGTTGCTGCTGAGTGTCACGCCAATCCTGATGTCTCTTCCAAAGGCCTGGTTATGTGGAAAGATATCCTGACTGGCAAATCGCAGGGTCCTGATCTGGTGTTGGTTTGGGTGAGAGGGTTTGTTTGTGTGCTTCCTCAGGAACATTGACACCCACTGTGGGTCCCAGAGAGGTTGACCAGAGTGGTCCAGGATGAGCAGAGCAACAACCCTGTAGATGAGCCTGATGCTGCTGATGCTCCCGGTGGTGAAGACTGAAGATCTGCGATGAAGGCTCATATCAGTGTTCCCTAAGCCTTTATCTCTCACGCACTCAGCACAAGTTTTCCCTTGATTCTTTGCATCTAATACCTCCTTGCAATTGCCTTTCTTACCCTGGGATGAGGCTATTGCACCCTTTGGGGATGCAATATTCTCCCTTAAAGGATTGTTATGTTTTCAGATGATTACTAATATTTCTCAGAATAGTGATTGCATTCAATTGTATAATCAGTTTGCAGCCTGGTTTGATTTGCCCATTAATGGTTCTACCAAAGCCAATGCCACCTGGATTCAAGGGGTGTGGCCTGCCATGATTCCTAAAGACAATGATAGTATACCTTCTCAGCTTAGATGGGCTCCCTTTTGCAAAGGTTCCTGTGATTCCCTTCTTCCTTGGACAGCGTGCCAAGCTAGAAAGGCTGCCTGGGCTGTGAAGAAGTTTGTTACATTTTCTCCCTATATTAGTACCAGTCATAATAGATCATTTTTAGGATATAATTGAACATATCAAAATCCTGCTCAGGCCACTGCCAGCAATCCTTTTAATGTATGGTTGCTGTGCAGAGTGAATGGTAGCTGTACAGATCTTTCTGCTTTGAGTATGTTGATGGGTGGGGGTTAGGGTAATGCAAGCTTTCATTGGAATAGGTCTTTGTGATTTGAGACCTTTGTTTCTCAGTGTGCTGGAGGACAGAACGTTACCTTTAAAACTCTGCCTCTTTGCAGGTGGCCTCCTTTTGTGTTTATTATTTATAATGGTAGTTATGAGGATAGGATTTTGAATTGTAGTACTGATAATTGTTTTTATAGCATGTGTTGGAATGCATCCATGCATCATTTGGCTGTGGAGACTAGAATGCCACGCTTTGTTCCCTGGCCTGTGCAGGCCCCCTCAGCTATGACCTTATTCAGGCCTAAAAGAGATTTTGGCTGATTGGATCACTGCTGCTGCCTCAAGGCTGAAAGAGTGGGCTGAACTAGCTGGATTAGCCCTTTGTTTAGTCCTCATAAGCATCCTGGCATTCTGGTGCATATGCTGTATACAATTTCAACAGCGCAGAACTTAAGCCTTAATGATACATGCTTTTGCAGCTGTGGAGACTGGGCAGTCTCCTCAAGTGTGGCTTGGCATGCTAGAGGAGTAGTCAGTGACAGGTAAGACTCCCTGGGCATCTCACCAACCTAAGACTTGGATGGAACCAATGCTGTTCATCTCCCAATTACAGGTAAGGGGCACTGCTACAGGAGGTAACCTAAAACAGACATTCTCTCGGCCAAAATTATAAAGAAGGGAGAGATGTGGAGAGTGGGTGTGGTGGCAGTCCCAACATGGTGCTTGGGACTCCAACCAAGTCTTGTGACTAGCACCTGACTTTCTCCTGCCCCCGAGATTAGCCACTCCCACCGTGAGAGCTGTGCAGGCACACCCATGACTCGAGATCAGGCCAGATGATGTGGACCTATGAATATTTATATAATGTAAATAGCCTTTCTAATGATAATGTAATTTTTCTTTAAAAATTTATTTTCTGTAAAATTTCTGTAATATTTCCCCAATAACAGAGACAAAAATCAATACCATGTTATGAGATGACATTTGCTTAAGGTTTTTATGGTAAAGGTGGGATGACTTGAATTTTATGTCTCTGCATTTTCTTAGGTGATAAGTTGTAAAGAAAATGCCTGCATGTGTCTGGGTTACAGGCAAGTATGTAGTGTATGTTTTTAACTAGTGACTGATAGGAAAGGGCCTGGTCCATTGTGTACCATTCCTGGCTGGTGGGCCTAGGTTCTATAAAAAAAAGGAGTTAAGCAAAGCCATGGGGAGCAAATCAATAAGAACCACCCTTCCATGGCCTCTACATCAGCTCCTGTCTTCAGGTTCCTGACTTTCTTGAGTTTCTGCCCTGACTTCCTTTGATGATGAACAGTGCTATGCAGGTAGAAGTCAAATAAACTCTTTTTTTCCCATGTTGCTGTGGTCATGGTGCTATATCATAACAATAGTAACCATGTCACAACTAAATTTTTAAGTGATAAGGATTGTTTTCTATATACTCTTATCTAGATAGAATAAAGAGGAGCTGTGTAATAATGTGGATTACACTTTTTGTTGTTGTTGTTGTTTTTTTTTTTTTTTTTTTTGGTATGTTGAACCTGGTAAATAGCCTCATCTTCCTGAGTTTCTTCTGCATCTCAGAATTAAAAGGGAGTTGCTAACTTAAAAAATTACTTTATTTTATTTGTGTGGTTGTTTTGCCAACTTGTGTGTATGTGAACTTCTAGTATGTGAGGTACCTGGGTAGGCCAAAGGAGAATGTTAGCTCCCAGGGAACTGAAGTTATGCATGGTTATGACCTCCCATGTAGGTACCAGGAATCCTCTGGAAAAGCAACAGTAACCACCTAGCAACCTTAGTAGATCATGAAAAGTTAAACTTTGACTGCATATAATACCTGGATATTAAAAAGTTAAATTTTTTTGATGAGAATTTTTAAGCACTGGGTGATTTTACAGAAACATTATAACTTTACAAAAAATAGAATCAGAGTCTGTTCACATATCTTCTCTCATTTGACCTACTCTTCTTCCAAGTGTCTATTTGCTGGAATAGTCAGTCCACCAGGGACATTTCTTAACTTGGGTTATGGAAATATTTTCCAGGCATTGAGATCTTCCTCACACTTCAGTACTTAATGTGATCATTTATCTAGTTCTCAAAGTTATTTGTTATTGATCCTTCCTTTTAGAACCTTACTTAGCATTTGATATCCCTTTTATCACACAATTTAATATTCAGTTTCTCTATTTACATGTCACATCCCACTTTTGGGCTGCCAGTTTCTGCAGAATTAGGACTTTGTGGATGTTTGCAAGCTTTGATCTATCTATCTATCTATCTATCTATCTATCTATCTATCTGTCTGTCTGTCTGTCTGTCTGTCTGTCTGTCTATCTATCTATCTATCTATCTATCTATATATCTATCTATCTGACTGTCTGTCTATCTATCATCTTCAACCTATTCTCCAAAAACAATGATAATTTTAGTGACTTATTTTCAGAATAGCAAACTTTCAGTTTTTACTTAAAATGTAGGATAAATAAGAAAATCATCATTAGAAACAGTCTATCTTGAATTTCTCACTATTGTGAAATTTTCAGTTAATTTGATTGCATTGATATTCCTTGATAATTCATTACAATTGTTATGTCACCATGAATGTAGTGTTATCATTGCAAAGAAATAAAATATACTCACTGGTCTTGGGCTACACAGTATTAATAATTGTCTCTAATGATATTCCAAATAAATTAGACGTTTTGACAGTACTAGTGCATTTTGCTCAATTTCTGTTACTGGTTTCTTCGGTGATGTTTTCATCAAAATAGGTAGTTAAATTCTTTTCTGTTTCCTCAAAATTCTTTTCATGAAAGATATATTTTTAAATTCCCTTGCAATCAAATTAAGCCATGAAGTTAGAAAATAATGAGAGCATCATATTGTTTTTCATTCTGTTGCACTTGCATTCTATGTTTCAGAATCCTTGGCCAAATAATTATCAAAAATGACACCTCACCCAGTACTAGTTTCAACCTTTTGTTAATGAAGTTGGCTGTGTAGAATGAGATAGTGAGACAGAGGAGCCTGTGAACAACAGCCTATCTGAACTTCTCAGAGCTATCTAGACTCCAAATAGAAAGGCTGAGTATCCTGTTTTGTTTTTGATAACTATTTTGAAGTATTATTTAATCAATTAACAATCAGACCTTCACATTGTGTGTTTAATGAACAGTGAGGCAGTGAGGAAGCCACTATGTTTTATAGACAATGTGTCATAAGTATATTTAGCAAATTCTGATAGTGAATAAAAATAGCTTCCACTACTTGGTGGTATGAAGTAGTAAATGAAGGTTTGTATTTTAATTAGACAGCAATACATATGGGACAAGTTATAGAATATATGGACTTTATAAAATATTAGCTTTTTATTCTTTGACTATGCTCACAGCCATTTAATTCTCAGGTCAAGATTAGCCTTGTTAAGTGATTACAGATAGTTTTTATTAAAGTAGTGCATACTTTAATAATATATTTCATTCTTTAAAACCTGTAAAATTAATCTGCTTTGCTCCTGGAGAGTATTGATAACTCTCCTTGAACTATGATGACTGAAAAGCTCATACATCATCTTTCTAAATGTATCTAAGTTATAGCATCCCGCAGTCTTGTTTGGAGTATAAATGATTTTGTGTTTCCTGTCAACTCTACCTACATTGAGGAAGCACTGATCAGGAGAACACAGTCTTGCCTTTGTTTAAAAGCAAAGTATCCCAAATGCCCCTTAGCTTCGGGTAGTATCTATTTTTCTAGTCACAGCCTTGTTTTGCATTTTAGGATACTACTTTGGATCCACTTCCTGAGACTTGCAACACTGGTTAGTGTTTATAGTCATTCGCTGAAAGTGGTATATCCATGATGTAATGAGTTATGAACAAGAGATTCATGCGGTTTCATGTGAATTTGTGCCATGCCCACCAAACTTACAAGTGAAGAATACTGAGCAGGTCAACCCTGATTATGTCAGCTTCAGTGCATACTTTGAAGTGTTTGTTGGCACTCAATTAGCTCCTTTCTCAAGTCCCATTGAAGATTATGATTTGTGGCTCATCTTTCTGGTATTGTATAGGCTAAGGCACAACACATGTCATTCTTTTTTGTATTCAATCCTGTTCTCAAACTCCACTGTGTTTATGAGAGAAATAGTTTCACTTTGTTTTCTATAGTTTTTCCCTAAGTATTCAACCAACATGTAGAGATGCAAGGACCATTCACATTTAAAGGTTTTGTCTACAGTTGATGGTTTATATTCTAGCACTATGGAGTAAGACAATATCATTTTATCATCATTTAACTCCATATATGTAATTATCATAATCTACCCATGAAGCATATTAGTTTTTAAAATTCTTAGCCTATTTGGACTCTATATCAATGATCTTGACTTGGAGTCCTTTGGATTGGGCTAAATGTTTTTTTTTTTTTTTTTTTTTTTTTTTTTTTTTTACTGAACAGGTCCTAGACTACCTTTTTAATTGAATATTCTCGGCATTTACATTTCAGATGTTATGCCCTTCCCCCAATAACTTCTCCCCATCCCTCTCCCATTGCCACCATGAAAATGCTCCCTCTCCCAACTCAGCACACTGGCATTCCCCTACACTGGGAAAACGAGCCTTCTCTGGACCAAAGGCCTCTCCTCTCACTGATACCAGAAAATGTTAACCTCTGATTCATATGCACCTGGGGCTATGGTTCTCTCCGTGCAAATTCATTGGTTGGTGTTTTATCCCTGGGAGCTGTGTCCTTCAATCCCTTCTCTAGCTCATTCATTTGTGTCCCTGTGTTCTGTCTGATGGTTAGCTGTAAGTATCCTCCTCTGTATCAGTATGGCTCTGGCAGAGCCTCTGAGGAGGCAACCAAAATAGAATCCTGCCAGTAAACACTACTTGGCATCAGCAATAGTGCTTGAGTTTAGTAGATGAATATGGGGTAGATACCCAGGTGAGGCAGTCTCTGGATGATCTTTTCTCCAATCCCTGCTCCTCTATTTGTCCCTTTATTTCCTCCCATGAGCGTTTTGTTTTCCTGTTTAAGAAGAACAGAGGTTTCAATTTTCTTTCCTTCTCTTTGAGCTTCATAAGTTTTGTGAATTGTTTTTTGGATATTAAAGCTTTTTGGGTTAGTATCTGCTTATAAGTGAGTACATACCATGAGTATTCTTTTGAAACTGGGTTACCTCACTCAGGTTGATAGCGTCAAGTTCCACCCATTTGCCTAGGAATTTCATGAATAATTTTTATAGTTCAGTAGTATTCCATTGTATGTATGTACCCCAATTTATATATTCATTCCTCTGTTGAAGGACATCTGGGTTCTTTCCAGCTACTGACTATTATAAATAGAGCTGCTATGAACATGGTGGAACATCTGTCTTGAATAGATGTTGGAGATTCTTTGGGTATATGCCCAGGAGTGACATAGCTGAGTCCTCAGGTAATACTAATTCCAATTTTCTGAGAAACCACCAGACTGATTTCCAGAGTGGTTGTACCAATTTACAATCTCACCAACAGTGGAGAAGTGTTCGTTTTTCTCCACATCCTAACCAGAATCTGCTGTAGCTTGAGTTTTTGATCTTAGCCATTCTGATTGGTATGATGTGGAATCTTAGGTTTGTTTTGATTTTCATTTCCATGATGACTAGGGAGCAACAATCACTATTCCTTAATATCTCTTAACATTACATTGGTGGAATCTCAGGGTTGTTTTAATTCTCATTTCCCTGATGACTAGCAATTATGAGTATTTCTCTAGGTGTTTCTCAGCCATTCAGTATTTTTCAGTTGTTTAGCTCCATACCCAATATTTTCATGATATTATTTGATTCTTTAGAGTCTACCTTTTTGAGTTCTTTGTGTACATTGGATTTTTTCTCTCTATCATATGTAGGATTAGTAAAAATCTTTTCCCAGTCTGTTGGCTGCCATTATGTCTTCTTGACGATGTTCCTAGCCTTACAGAAACATTGCAATTACATGAGGTCCCATTTGTTGATTCTTGATCTTAGAGCATAAGCCATTAGTGTTCTGCTCAGGAAAATTTTCCTTGGGCCTATGTGTTCTAAGCCCTTTCCCACTCTCTCTTATAATAGTTTCAGTGTATCTGGTTTTATGTGGAGGTCTTTGATCCGCTTGGACTCGAGCTTTGTACAAGGAGATAAGAAAGGTTCTATTTTCATTCTTCTGCAAGCTGACTGCCAGTTGAACTAACAGCATTTGTTGAAGATGCTTTTCTTTTTCCATTGAATATTTTCAGCTCCTTTATCAAAGATCATGTGACCATATGTGTGAGAGTTCATTTCTGGATCTTCTATTATGTTGCATTGGTCTACCTGCCTTTCTCTGTATCAGTATCATGAGGGTTTTAACACAATTGCTTTGTAATATAACTTGAGGTCAGGAATGGTGATTCCCACAGAAGATTTCTTTTTGAGAATAAATTTTGCTATTCTAGGTGTTTTGTTATTCTAGACAAATTTGCAAATTACTTTTTCCATTTCTATGAAGAATTGAGTTGGAATTTTGATGGGGATTGCATTGAATCTGTAGATTGCTTTTGACACATTGACCATTTTTACTATGTTGATCCTTCCAATTCATGTGCATGGGAGATTTTTCCATCTTCTTAGGACTTCAGTTTCCTGCTTCAGAGTCATGAAGTTCTTGTCATACAGATCTTTCACTTTCTTTGTTAGGGTCACACCAAGGTGTTTCATATTGTCTGTGACTATTGGGAAGGGTATCTTTTCCCTATTTTTTTCTCAGCATGTTTATCCTTTGAGTAGAGGAAGGCTACTGATTTGTTTGAGTTAATTTTATATCCAGCCACTTTGCAGAAGTTGTTTACCAGCTGTAAAAGTTCTCTGGTGGAATTTTGGGGGTCACTTATAGTAAATTTTTTATTTTAAAGCATAAACCATTGGTGTTCTGTTTAGAAAACTTTCTCTTCTATTAGTCTTAATGTACCTGGTTTCATGTGGAGGTCTTTGACCTAATTGGACTTGAGTTTTGTGCAATGAGATAAGAAAGGATCAATTTGCATTTTTCTGCATGCTGATTGCCAGTTGATTCAGCACCATTTGTTAAAGAGGCTGTTTTTTTTTTTTTCCCATCGAATGTTTTAGCTCCTTTGTCAAAGATAAAGTGACTATAGGTGTGTGGGTTCATATGTAGGTTTTTGATTCTATTCCATTGATATACATGCATGTCTCTGTCCCAATACCATTCAGTTTTTAATCACAGTTGATCTGCAATAGAGCTTGAGATCAGGGATTGTGATTTCCCCAAATTGATTTTATTGTTGAAAATAGTTTTTGTTGTCCTGGGTTTTTATTATTCTGTATAAATTTGCAGATTGTCCTTTCTAACTCCATCAAGAATTGAGTTGGAATTTTGATGGGGTTTGCATTGAATTTGTAGGTTGCCTTAGGCAGAATGGCCAATTTTACTATTTTGATTCTTCAAATTCATGAGCATGAGAGATCTTTACACCTTATGATGTCTTCTTCAATTTTTGTTTTTAGAGACTTGAAGTCCTCACATAGATCTCTCACTTGCTCGGTTAGGGTCACCCCACAATACTGAATATTATTTGTGACTATTGAGATGGGTGTTGATTCTCTAATTTCTTTCTCAGTCTGTTTTACTTTTGAGCAGAGGAAGGCTAGTGATTTGTTTGAGTTAATTTTGTATCAAACCATTTAGCTGAAGTTGTTTAGCAGCTGTAGAAATTCTTTGGTAGAATTTTTGGGGTTATTTAAGTATACTATTATATCATCTGCAAACAGTGAAATTTTGACTTCTTCCTTTCAAATTTATATTTCTTGAACCTCTGCTGTTTGATTACTCTGAATTATACCTCCAGTACTATATTGAATATGTAGGGGGATAGTAAGCATCCTTGCTTTGTCCCTGATTTTAGTGGAATTGCTTCAAGTTCTCACCATT
Source organism: Micromys minutus (assembly GCF_963924665.1). NCBI lineage: Eukaryota > Metazoa > Chordata > Mammalia > Rodentia > Muridae > Micromys > Micromys minutus. The sequence continues at coordinate 45,481,887 of NC_137960.1, read as the reverse complement.
TAGTTTGATGTTGGCTACAAGTTTGCTGTATATTGATTTTACTATGTGAAGGTATAGGCCTTGAATTCCTGATCTTTCCAAGACTTTTAACATAATGGACTGTTGAATTTTGCCAATGCTTTCTAAGCATCTAAAGAGAAGATCATGTGGTTTGTTTCTTTGAGTTTGTTTATATAGTGGATTATGTTGATGGATTTCCTTATATTGACCCATCTTTGCATCCTGGAATGTAGCCTACTTGATCATGGTGAATGATTGTTTTGATGTGTTCTTGAATTTGGTACGCAAAAATTTTACTGAGTATTTTTGCATGAATATTCATGAGGGTAATTGGTCTTAAGTTCTGTTTCTTTGTAGGGTCTTTTTGTGGTTTAGGAATAAGCATAATTGTGGCTTCAAAGAATTAACTCTTTCTCTAATGTGGAGTAGTTTGGAGAGTATTGGTATTAGGTCTCCTATGAAGGTCTTGTAGAATTCTGCACAGAACACATCAGGTCTTGGCTTTTTTGGGTTGGGAGCTTTTTGATGACCACTTCTATTTTGTAAGGTGTTATGGGGCTGTGAAGATGGTTTATCTGATCCTGATTCGACTTTGGTACCTGGTATCTGATTTAAAAATTTGTCTATTTCTGCTAGATTTTTTAGTTTTGTTGGTTATAGGCTTTTGTAGTGGGATCTGATGATTTCTTGGATTTCTTCAGTTTCTTTTGTGATGTCTCCTTTTTCATTTCTGATTTTGTTAATTTGGATATTCTCTCTGTGCTCTCTAGTTAGTCTGGCTAAATGTTTATCAATCATATTGATTTTCTCAAAGAACCTGCTCTTGATTTTCTTGATTCTTTGTACAGTTCTTTTTATTTCTATTTGGTTGATTTCATCTCTGAGTTTTATTATTTCCTGCTGTCTATTCCTTTTGTGTTTATCTGCTTCTTTTTATACTGGAGCTTTCAGGTGAGCTGTCAAGCTATTAGTGTGTAACCTCTCCAGTTTCTTTTTTGAGGCACTCAGAGCTATGAGTTTTCCTTTTAGCACTCCTTTCATTGTATTCCATAATTTTGGGTATGTTATGACTTCATTTTCATTATATTCTAAAATGTCTTTGATTTCCTTCTTAATTTTCTGCATGATCAAACTATAATTGAATAAAGCATTGTTTAGCTTCCATGCATATGTGGGCTTTTTGTTGTTGTTTTGTTATTGAAGACTTTAGTCCATGGTGTTCTCATAGGATGCATGGGATTAATTTGATCTTTTTATATGCATCGAGGCCCGTTTTTGACCGACTATATGGTCAGTTTAGGAGAAGGTGCCATGAGGTGCTAAAAGGAAGATATATTATTTTATTTCAGGATAGAATATTGTATAGATGTCTGTTAAATACATTTGGTTCATGATTTCTGTTAGTTTCACTGTTTCTCATTTCAGTTTCTGCTTCCATGATCTGTCCATTGATTAGAAAGGTCTGTTGAAGTCTTCCACTATCATTTTGTGTGATGCACTATATGCTTTGAGCTTTAGTAGAGTTTCTTTTATGAATATGGGAACCCTTGTATTTGGAGCATAGATGTTCAGGATTGAGAGTTCATCTTGATAGATTTGTTTTTGATGACTAAAATCTATTTTATTTGATATTAGGAGAGCTACTCCGTCTTTTTTCTTGGGACCATTTGCTTGGAATTTTTTTTCCCCAATCTTTTACTCTTAGGTAGTGTTGCCTTTGTTGCTGACATGAGTTTCCTTTATGCAGCAAAATGCTGGATTCTGTTTATGTATCTCATTTGATAGTCTATGTCTTTTTATTTGGGAATTGCTTCCATTGATATTAAGAAATAGTAAGGAATAGTTATTGTTGTTTCCTGTTATTTTTATTTTTAGAGGTAGAATTATGTTTGTGTGCTTTTCTCCTTTGAGGTTCATTGCAAGAAGATTGATGTCATGCTTTTCCTAGGATTAAGTTTTTCTCTTTGTGGTAGAGTTTTTCACTTATTATTCTTTGTAAGGCTAGATTTGTGGACAGATATTGTATAAATTTGCTTTTGTCCTGGAATATTTTTTTTAAAAAATATCTATTCCAATTGAGAGTTTTGCTGAATATAGTAACATGGGTTGGCATTTGTGTTCTTTTAGGGTTTTTATGAAATCATTCCAGGATCTTCTAGCTTTCATAGTTTCTGTTGAAAAGTTTTGGGTAATTCTGATCTCTGCCTCTTATGTTACCTGTCCTTTTTTCTTACTTCTTTTTGTAGTCTTTTTTGTTGTTGTTGTTTTGAGCATTTGTTGTTTTGACTAGTACATGTCAGGTACATGTCAGGAAGTTTTTTTTTTTTTTTTTTTCTGATCCAATTTATTATGGGTTCTGTGGGCTTCTTTTACTTTTGTGGTCATTTCTTTCTTTAGGTTAAGGAAGTTTTCTGCTATGATTTTGTTGAAGATATTTACTGGGTCTTTTAGTTGGGAGTCTTCACTCTCTTCTACACCTTAGGTTTGGTCTTCTCATTGTTTCCTGGATTTCCTGGATATTGGGTTAGGAGCTATTTGATTTTTGCATCCTCTGACTGTTGTGTCAATGTTTGATTTGTTGTCTTTTGTCCCTGAAATTCTCTTTTTTTTATGATTCCCAATACCTTTCCTAGGTTTTCCAATTTCAAGGTCATCTACTTTTGTGTTTTCTTCATAGTTTCTATTTCTGTTTTCAATTTCTTCACTTCTTTGGTTGTGCTTTCTTGTAGCCGTTTAAGTGATTTTTGTAGGGTTTTTTTTTTTTTTTTTTTTTTGTATTTGCTCTTTAAGGGCTTCAACTTGTTTATGCTTTTTCCTGGCTTTCCTGTACTTCTTTATGTGTGTTATTTATGTGCTTCTCAAGAATCTTCATAATTTTCATGAAATTTGATTTTTTTTTTTTTTTTTTTTTTTTTTTTTTTTTTTTTTTTTTTTTTTGGTGAGTAGGATCTCCACTATTTGCAGTGGTGGGAGAACTGGGTTCTGATGTTGCCAGGTTGTCTTGGTTTCCAATTTTTTGATTCTTGTGCTTGTCCCTTGCTCCATGCCCTCTTGTTATCAATTCTGCTAAGGGATCTTGTTGTCTCTGATTGGAGTTTTTCTCTCCTATGGGTCTGTGGGCTTGTGGTCTCCAGAGAGACATTGTTCCTGAGTGTTTGACTTTTTTGGTGGGCTGTTAGTTTTGATGGTGGGGCCTGGTGCTGATGATACTGGGTCTGGTCTGGCCTTGGGCATGAAGTGTCTGTTCCCAGGCAGCACTGCGACCTGGGCCCTGAGAGTTCCAGGTGGCCTCCCAAGTATAGTCCTTTTACCACCTTCAAGATGATTCTTTTAGGGCCACTGTGTTGCAAAGGCCAAGAACTGACTCAGTATAAAATCTACAAGTTCCTTTGGGTGGGTGACATCTGAATTCCTTTAGCTACCCTGTAATTCAGCAACATAGGCATGTCCATTGGCTTTAGGAGAGTGTTGTGAAAGGAGGTAAAGTTTTCACTGACAGTAAGAGAGGTACCCTGGAGGCACCAAGGACCTAGTGTAGGAGGGAAGGTCTGCTGCGGATTGATCTTTTAGATTAAAGCTTTCTTCTTAAAAGTAATTAGCCACCCTTCCCTCTGCTTTCCTTCTTTCTTTGACAATGTAAGCAGCATACCTCTTTCTACCAGCATGTGACAAAACATTCTTCATGCTCAGGTGAGGCAATTGGAATCAATATTCCTTATCCAACACACATATTTGTAGTTTTTAATCACATTTCAAATGCTTATAGATTGCTAAGGCTGATGAATCATTGAAAAAACAAACAAAAACAAACAAACAAAAAAAACAAAAAAAGATACAGACCTTACTGCTAAGAAGCTGATAGTAAGTACAGTTTAATATTTGATTAGTTATGAAAGCAGCCATTCTTATGCTTTAAGATAGAACATGCTTTTCTATCTCTAACACTAATAGAGATTTTACAAGGACAAGACTCTTTGTTTTCTATTGATTGACATACCTTAAATGTCCAGAACAGTGCGTGGAATACATTAGATTCTTGATGAGTTTTTGCTGGAAGAAAATAATTTACAAAAATGCTTTTTTGTTAAATGTCTTTTATATACTAAGAATTCTATGGACCCACATAAATATTACCAGATGGATACGGGAAAAGATATAATTTTTAAGATTTCCAGCTTGAACTCACATATGCCAAACCTTTCAATACTTTCCAAACTCATAAATTTTTACATTCTTAAGAGTACAATATAGTGTTTTTCAGCTCTGTTTTCTGCAATTACCACATACTTCAGCCAGTCTTCTTATTGATGCTTAGCTGTATTCAGTGGCATACTCTATCCATGAGGCTGCTGAAGTTGTTCATCATTGACCTGAATGTGGAGATAGGAGCAGTTTCTGTCAGGTATGTTGCTCCCTAGAATTTCTGAGATCGGTGACCATTTGAATCACACTTCACCACAAGAATACCAAAGTGACCAAGAGATGCTGGTCTTGGTTCACATTTCAGACCGTCTTCTAGGGGAACAGCAGTATATTTCATCTGCATTGTTCTTTTCAGCAATAATATTCTTTTTTTATTGAAGAAATTTATTTTAAAAAAAACAAAGATAATTGTAAAAATTTTAAGCAGTTTTGCATAAATGTATATGAATACACTTTGTCATTGCTTGGATTTTTTTTTAAGGTTTGATAGTGTGCATTAAGATCTTACTAGTTACAATGAGCATAAAATACATGTAAAACAGGATGTAACCTGGAATTAGTCAAAGTTTTCTTGGTGTATAAGGAGTAAACATAATGCCTTTTTCTTTTCTTTTTTTCCCTTGAATTTCACAAAGTCTGTGAGTTGTTTCTGGGGTTTTCAGAGCTTTCTGGGGTTAGTATCCAATTATCAGCGACTGCATATTATGTCTGTTCTTTTGTGATTGGGTTATCTCACTCAGGATGATAATCTCTAGATGCACCCATTTTCTTAAGAATTTCATAAAGTTATTGTTTCTGATAGCTGAGTAGTACTCCATTGCCCCCTACATATTTAACATAGTAAGTCCTGGCCGGAGCAATTAGACAACAAAAGGAGGTCAAAGGGATAGAAATTGGAAAGAAAGAAGTCAAAACATCACTGTTTGCAGATGACATGATAGTGTACTTAAGCGACCTCACAAATTCCACCAGAGAACTCCTACAGCTGATAAACAAGTTCAGCAAAGTGGCTGGATATAAAATTAACTCAAACAAATCAGTAGCCTTCCTCTACTCAAAGGACAAACATGCAGAGAAAGAAATCAGGGAAACGATACCCTTTACAATAGTCACAAAAATATGAAATACCTTGGTGTGACTCTAACTAACAAGTCAAGAACTGGTATGATAAGAACTTCAAACCTCTAAAGAAGGAAATCGAGTAAGATCTGAGAAAATAAAAAGATCTCCCATGCTCATGGATTGGAAGGATCAACATTGTAAAAATGGCCATCTTACTAAAAGCAATCTACAGATTCAATGCAATCCCCATTAAAATATCACCCAATTCATCATTGACTTGGAAAGATCAATGTATAATTTCATCTGGAATAACAAAAGACGTAGAATAGCGAACTCCATCCGCAACAACAAGAAAACATCTGCAGGAATCACTATTCCTTAACTCAAGCTATATTACAAGGCAATTCTGCTAAAAACTGCATGGTACTGATACAGAAATAGGCACGTGGATCAATGGAATAGAATAGAAAATCCAGAAATGAACCCTCACATATATGATCACTTTATTTTTGACAAAGGAGCTGTAAACATTCAATGGAAAAAGGACAGCCTATTCAACAAATGGTGTTGGTCCAACTGGCACACAGCATGCAGAAGAATGAAAATAGAACCTTTCTTATCTCCTTGTACAATGCTCAAGTGCAAGTGGATCAAAGATCTCCACATTAAATCAGCCCACTGAAACTATTAGATGAAAAAGTAGGGAAAACCTTAGAACACATAGGCACAGGAGAAACTTTCCTGAAAAGAACAACAATGGCTCATGTTCTAAGGTCAAAGTTTGGCAAATGGGACTTAATGAAATTGCAAAGTTTCTGTAAGGCTAAGGATACTGTCAAGAAAACAAAATGGTAGCCAACAGAGTAGGAGAAGATCTTTACCAACCCCACAACTGATAGAGGCCTAATATCCAAGGTACACAAAGAACTCAAGAAGCTAGATGCCAGAGAATCTAACAACCCAATTAAAAAACGGGGTATAGAGCTTAACAAAAAGTTCTCAATTGAGGAATATCGAATGGCTGAGAAGCATCTAAGGAAGTGCTCGACATCATTAACCATCAGGGAAATGCAAATCAAAAGAACCCTGAGATTCTACCTCACACCAGTCAGAATGTCCAAGCTAAAAAATTCAGATGACAGCAGATGCTGGTAAGGATGCAGAGAAAGAGGAACACTTCTCTACTGTTGGTGGGGTTGTAAACTGGTACAACCACTCTGCAAATCAGTCTGGCGATTCCTCAGAAAACTGGACATTTTATTACCTGAAGACCCAGTTATTCCACTTCTGGGCATTTACCACAAAGACACTCCAATATACAACAAAGTCGCATGTACCACAGTGTTCATAGCAGCTCTATTTATAATAATCAGAAGCTGGAAAGAACCCAGATGTCCTTGAGTAGATGAATGGATACAAAAATTGTGGTACATTTACACAATGGAGTACTACTCAGCAATAATTTTCTTAATTAATTAGGAATACTTTTTTAAAAAAGAGAATGTCCTAAATTCACTTCTGTTGCTGTGACAGACATTTTTACCAAAATAAACTGAAGGACAAAAGGGTTTTATTCAGCTTTCAATTCTAGGCAACCGCCCATCAGAGTGGGAAAGTCATAGTGGCAGAAGATGAAACAACGACTCGTGTCACACAACAGTTAAGAGCAGAGATCAATAAATTTATGCAAGTATGCCACTTGCTTGCCTCTTCTCAGTTAACTCCCTCCATTAAGGCTGGAAATTCACTGACCAGGGAATGCTGCTTCCTATAGTGAATTCCTCCATGCACAATCATGGTAAGCCTACCTTGACATGCCCACAGCCCAATCTGATCTACTAGATTTTTAAACCAAGACTACTTTCTCAAGTCATTCAAGATTGTATAAAGTTAAAACTAACCAGCACAGAAGAAAACTACTAAATTTCAAATTTGAGGTAGTAGCTTAGAATTCCTTTATGAATGTTTGTATGAAAATCATCTGACCCTAAAAGCTCACATAATTTTTTTTTTTTTTAAAAAATCCTACATTCCAGTCAGATTAATGTAGCTTACTACTAGGAAATATTATGTTCAGCTTCTATTTCTTATTTTACTTTATTTATTCTTTTGTTTGCTCATAGTTGTTTTACAATTTTAAAATATCATATAGTGTATTATAATTATGGTTTCAAAGAATAATAATGGTTTACCTCCCCAAACTTTTCTCAGCTTCTCTCTTCTTCCCCACTCACCTAAATTAAACTTTTTGTTAAATGATGTCCTCATGGGATTGGATATTTAGAATTAGGGAGCTACCAATAGCACTTTCTAAAGAGGTGAGAAGGATGAAGTGCGGTGAGCTGAAGGCCATCAGTGGTTGTAGTAAAAATGCAATAAAAGTCATTCCAATAAGGAACCGATCCGGATCTTACTGGTACCTAGTCCAAATTAAGTATCATGAAACAGAATGTTCCCTAACTGGGAGTCAAAATATCCCAGAGTCATCAGCAGAGTTCAGTGATGAGTTTCATCATATTTGACACCAAATTGAAACATGGCACTTTCTTATTCTGACATACAGATGTGCAGAGAAGTGTCTTGGCCTGGGTATGTATCCCTCTGATTCAATTTGTTGTGTTGTATAGATTGGCTTATAGAAGAAGTTTAGGCTAAAATAGTGGATAACCATTGTAGGAGGATAAGGCTAGGGCTGGGATCAAGAAACTTAGACATTAGATCAGTAAGAAAATGATGGAAGTAAATCCAAGGCCACAGGTTATTGAGGCTAGAATAGAATGTAAACAGAGCATCTCGGGGGAGATGAACTGACTGGAGATCATGGCCCTGGAAAAGAGTTCTACAGTGGTTACAAGAACCCTGTGTACTTCAGGACCTGTCTAGAATTACCTATGTCACTGTTAATCATACTTACTCTTCTATAACAAGGTTAGAGATGATAAATGCTTGTCCCCTTTTCTATTGTTCTTCTGTTCTGGCTTTCTAATTTTTTTCAAATAGTTACACTACCAGAAGACTTGCTATAATAACAATTATCTTGGTCACTTCTGCTGTAGTTTTAGGGAACAATGTGTCTTTTCTCTTGAACAAAAGTAAGGACTGCACTAGTTTTCACAGAAGAATCTTGTTGGGAACAAACGTCTGAGCATTGTATTCTGTGTATCTATATTTTTTACTCCTTTCCCCAAGACTTTGTAAGGATTTTTCTTGTCTCTGCCCTCTGTGCATACCTCTGTCCTTTGACATTAAAATATTTTCTACATGAATGTCTTTCTTTTTACAAATTTTTGAATTTCTCAAAAATATATTTCTGTTTTTGCTTCTTGTATCTGCACCTGCCATGGAAGGTGTGTTGTTCAAGGTGAGGGCACCACTTACACATACCTGGGGGAGCAAATAATGTGTATGTTTATCAGCACTTTGTGCTGTGCTTCATAATAGAAAATGCAACGTGGTGATGGGAACTGAAACAACCTTTGAACTCAAGCACGGTTTAATACAATCCATGTTCTATTTTCTTCTTAACTCCTTATATTCCAGAAAAATCTCTTCTTGACAAAAGGAACCTATATTGAGGCCGAGGAAATGAAGCTCTATTAGTAAAGGGAAAAGACTCAGATGTAAAAGACCTCAAATAGAAGATCAATAGGCTGTGAAGGCAATTATCTAATCCATCTGGGTCACCCTCACTTTTATTGCTGAGAGAACTGGCTTTATTTCAACTCAGTCATAAAACCTATGGGTTATTAGCAAGAAAACAGGCAAGCGGTTCTCCACTCTAGCTGCTGTTAGGAACAATTATGGTATTAAGTTCATGGATACTGGAGAGATTAATAGACTTTCCAGGGAGTTTTATGGACAATTATATGTGAATGATAACTGCAATATGTGTTAAGGGAAAAGCCGATATATCTGCATTTCCTTAAATGTGAACAAATTTTGGAAGGAAATAGAGAGTTTCTTGAATAAATCTGTTCTTCCTCCTTAAAACTGCCAAATCCCTAAAAAAAGACAAAGCAAGGTCAGTATGCTTAGCATGAAAGCTTTCATTAATCATTTGTAGATTGCTTGATAAAAAGACTGTTTCATTTCAGAGGCCCCTGAAGTGGAGTTTGCTTGACATGTTTTATTAAATGCTCTTTGATGCCTGATTAATACCCCAGTCAGGTATTTATTAATCTTTGTCTGTTAAATCACATGCGTCTGTGCAGTTCTTTGAAGTCCTGCAAGTATTGTGTGGTGACTTTTTGTTGGTGCCCGTCCTGTTCTTTTGGCAGTGTGACATGTAGAAGATCTCTGTATTTCTCTCTAATCCTAACATTTGTTTCTACTGCACATCACCTCTGTTGCTCTTTCTCATGTCAGTGTCTAGAAGAGGGAGGCTGAGGACTGACTGTTCTCTGCAGGGACCTGCTTCCCTCCCGTTCTTCATGTTCTCCATTATAGTCTAAGTCCATGGAATGTTCTGAAAATGAAAGAACTCAGAAGTGGTTTTGTGCAATGGGAATATAATGTTTCTTGTTACTTTGATAAGCTTTATGTTATATAACTCTAATTGTGATTTTTTTGTTTTATATTTAATGATTCATTCTATGAGAGGTAAATATAGTCAAGCTGTCAGGCAGTATATTGGTTGAGCTCTGAGTGGCTTTTATAACAGTTGGTCTCCCCACAGACATTTTAGGGCATGGTGAGGTCACTTTCACATCCAAAATATTCATTTTTAATATTGCAATGATTATTTGTTATTTTTTAGTATATAGCATCAACTTTAACCAAACATGAAATTTAGGAATATAAAATAAGAATGCTCTCTAAGAAAGTTATGTAAAAATAATTTAGAAATATGAATTGCATTTGACAAAGAAAGGCATGTCTGAGAATTAGATGTATTTGAATTAAGTAGATACTTTTGTATATTTTTATTACATTAATTCATCAAGTGTGGGTGAGGGGTGTGTGTGTGTGTGTGTGTGTGTGTGTGTATGTGTGTGTGTGTTTGCTTGCATGGGTGGAACTCAGAGGAGAACTGGTAGGGGTTAGTATTCTCCTTTCAACACGCAGGTTTCTAGCTTGAAGGCCAGGCTGTAAGATTGGTGTACATCACAACCCTTACCCACTGTGCTACCAGGAAATAGAGAAGTTCTTCTGAGGAGCCCTTGTGCCAGCCACTGTACTTCAGACTACTGCAATATGGTACGAGTCCTAAAATAAAGGATATTTTAAAAGTTGGTCAATATAGGACCTTTATGATTTCAAAGTGTTGTCACATATATTGACATTGCTTTCAATAAGAATATTAACTGACTCTTTGATTCTCTCCTTTGTATACTGTCATATAAATCTTAATAAAATACTTTACCCCAGGGGCTCAGTAGCACATCATATAAGAAAATACTTCTAAAGGCTTCCTTTTCTTGTTTTATTTCCTTTTTTAAATTTTCCAGATGCTGGATATTTTATTTATACCATGAAGCTATTTATGATTTCAAACAACATTGTGTCTTGGGAATTTTTCTCCCGATGACTAAATGCTTCTGCATTTTAAGATTTACTCACTTGAGCCTTACGAAGGGGGGGATACATAGTTATGTAGTCCCTTTTCCTTTTCTCTTCTCTCTCTTCTGAGTGGACAACAAAAGCGGGCTGCTGCCTCAGAACACTGAGCACTCTACCGAAAGCATTGATCTACTACCTATTCATCCTTCCCATATCATCATCTTCTCCAAAAATAGAACATTCACTCTGCATGAGTCTAAAACCATGTCTAATCCCAGAAGCCAAGAGGAACAAGCTGTGGACTTGGCATTGAGACCATCAGCTTCCTTAGCAAAGGGAACCTCTATGTCAGAGCCGTGTCATTGCTGTCTGAAAGATTGCACCTCTTCTTCTGTCTGAAAGATCTTGCTCACCTTACAACAACCCTTCTGTACAATTCCTAATCCTTACTTTATCTACCTGGAGCTGGACCTTCCCCATCCCAAATGCTCCAATACAGAGCTATTGCTCCCATCAACTCCCTAACTTGGATGTCAGGATCAAGATCACAAAGTAACCATTACTGAAAATAAAAAGTTCCCAGTGTGAACAACTGTTCCTTTCAGTAGTGAGGCAATGTGTTTTTTCTAATCTTTTCTGACCTGGCCCATGTAGCTCTTTGTACCGAGGGCGATGTTGCTTCCTCTTTGATGACCTAGAACAAGAGCCATGGCTGCCAGGAGCCTCCCTTTTACTGAGCCCTTCCATTCCTCACCTCATCTCATACAAAATCTGTGCAGTCATCCACATGGAAAATGTCCTATTTCCTCCAACATTGCATTTCTAGCTCTGTTATTTCTGCATAGTTTTATCTAAGAAATGAAGTTAGCATACTTACAATCCATTCTAGAGCTGTATTTGTTAGGATTTAAAGCAAACCTTTAGAATAAGAATTTTCTTTTCATTGCCTTCTAAACAATATGATAAGAGCATCAAAGTGAGCCCTATAAAATTATTTTTAACAGTATAAATAAAGCCATCTTAGATTTGTATATCCTTTTTAAACAACTGCATTTGTAACGGATTGACTTAGGGACATCCTTTTAACTGTCTAAGTTTTACACTTTAATAACATATTAGTTTTCATTTCATTTCAAAGCTTCCCAGAGAAATAAAACTCTTGGATTCAAAAGTGTTAACTTTACCATTCTAAGAGGTTATAAAATATGTAATAGCTATTTCAGATAATTAGCCAAATTTAAAATCCAGGGTCAGCAGCTTGCAGAGGGCACCAGGAGTCTACTATTTAAAATTCTCTGGGAAAACAAATGGAGAAAGTTGTGGGATACACATGGACAAAATACCCAAGAGGCTGTGATTATCTGGGGAAATCAAAACAAGGCAATTTATGTTCTGGGGTAGGAGGCAAGTATGAAAGGGAAGGGAATATTTTGAGATCTTAATTATGCAGTCAGCTTCTGTGTTTTAGTTGGATTGCTAGAAAAAGCAAAAAAAAAAGATACAATAAAAACAGAAGCACACACACACACACACACACACACATATATATATATATATATATATATATATATATATATATATATATATATTGAATACTACATCAGTCCTCATATCTATCTATTTATCTATCTATATCTATCTATCTATCTATCTATCTATCTATATATCTATATCTATATCCATATCTATATCTATATATAATTTTGTTTCAGTTAAAATAAAAGAAAATGTGGAAGAAAAATAAACACTAGCATAAACACCCTGTGAAACTCAATAGTTAGAGAAAATATGACAGGGTAAATAGAAAGACACAGAGTGAGGGTAAAATGAAAGCTCCTATCAGATAGCCCACTTTTGTGTCAGGGTGTGCATGAAACAGTGCATCTGTAGCCTTCACAGAGGTGGTACATTTTAAATTTGTCTTGCTAAGGACATTTTCTTGTTCTGAAACTGAGAGTTTCCAATTTAAATTAAAAAAATTCAATACCACATTGAGGGTACAAAGCAATGTCTTTTGAAAGTTTGGAGAGACTATCATTTGCTGGCAGACAGGGAAAGGAAATATAAAAGTTGAAATTCCTACATTTGGGTGAGTCAAGAGTTGAGAAAATTTGGGAAAGTGGAGCCTGAACCAGCCAACTCATGACACCATGCAAGATATCCAGTAGAAGGATTAGGACACTAATCCAACCACAAAATCTTTGATTTACAATTTTTCTGCCTAAAAAATGTGCTGGGGTGAAGGTTGTAGAGAAATTGTGGGAGTGGACAAGCAATGACTGATTCAGCTGGACAACCCAGCCAAAGGAAGATGCCTGTGCTTCACACTGCCTGGTTCAGAGACCTAGGATAAAACCAAACATCAAGGGCGAAAAAAAGTCAGTGGAATTATTACTAATAATATGCTGCTATACCTCTAGACCAGATCCTAACATAATCATCATTAAATAAACTAGTAAGTAAATATTAGGAAAAGAGTTGTAAAAATGCAATTAACATGTTCATTTATTGAGCATAACATTTCCATACATGGATAATTGCTAAACAAGGTGGTGCTTCAAAATACACTTTAATTGACTTTTTGAGCAGTTAGTACAACTTATCTTGGTCATAGTCACCCCTTTCTCCTTCCCCCCATACTTATCCTCACACTCACAAATAAATACAGCTATGACCTCTCATTAGAAAAAAAAATCCAACTTCCCCCACCCCCCGCAAAAAAACCCAACTTTGATTTGCAGCAATTGGAAAACCAGAAGAGAAATTCGCAACTGCTCAAATGCTGAGAACGTCTGAATGTGTGTTACCTGTCCACAGTGATTTTTAGTCAAGTTTAGTGATTGCCAGAGATATAATATAATAGATTTTATGTGTTAGAAAACTCAACTATTTTGGCATTATTTATATACATGATTATTATATTGACTAAATATGTCCTATGTGGGTATGTTTTATAAAAGTTGATTGGGAGTTTGGCTTCTGACAAACAACTTGCCAAGGCAGATTAGCTCCAGATCTTCCCTTCTTGTCATCTGCAGTGAGAACCTGGTATATGAGCAATTTTTATATAGTTCCATCTGACTCATGAATGCTGAATTTGAGAACAGTAAGTTTGAAATGAAAATGAACTAGAAAACTATAACAACATTTCTATTTCTTATATATCATCTCATGCTTCTGAAGAAACCTTAATTTATAAAAATATATTTAACTCCCACAGCAAATCATTGAGGTTAAATTTATTTCAGCTTTCGTGGTAGTAAGGTTTATCAGAGACTGGTACATTGTGTAGCCCAAAGTATGGAGAAAAATCTCTGAAACTATCTCTAGATCTTAGTGAAGAGCATGCCTTTATTCATTGCATTATAATTCAGTTTAAATCGACCCTTTTATCCACAAAGTCATTTATACTTCCATGATTCTCTCTAGGTATCTGTCCCTTCAGTATATTTTAGTATACTTCAAAAAAAGTAGGGTTACTAGAAGATAATTTGTCACATTCTGCAAACACTGACCTAAACAAGACTCAACATTGTTTTCAGAGGTCCAGACTCTAGTGGGGCTGGGAGAAATGATACTAGCCTATAAAACAAATAACTTATGTGCTACTTGAGGTGAGTTTATGGCAATAGCATAGTTTCCTTCTTGTTAATTATTCTTTTTTTTACAGCCCCACTACATGAAGATGGTGAAACTCTCCCTGTCAGGCCACTTATTTCTTAGGTGTCTATTCGGTTTCTTTCATCGAAGATGTGCAGGAAGTGCATATGTTCTGGAAAAATGGTTTCTCAAATGTGATCAGGTATAGGTGAGATTTTCTTTGCTGTCTATCCACGAGCAACTTACTGTTGACTGAGCTTGCTAGGTGACAATGATACAAGCATTACTTCTAAGGAGAAGTGACAGACACTATCTAAACGCCTAATAGATATTCTGCAGCTTCTCTGTCAGCTGCCACATTGTTCCCTGCTGCGAGTAGCAGTCAGTGTTCACTGGACAGAGAACTCTGAGTCTCCCCATGCTGTTTTTGCATCCTGTGCTTTTTCTTATTAGCTTGTGTAACTGGCAGAATCAACATTTTCCCTAAAGGCAGAGAGTCCGGGTCATTTTCTGTTTTTTTAGTAGCTATTGACCCAGGTCAGAACACAGAGTCATGATGACATTTGCAGATGGGCATGAATGCTGTCTTGGTACACTCTTCAAGTTACAAGTAGCTCAGTGGATGTAAAATTTATTGCTCAGTTTATTTAGACAAATAAGGAAAGTAAAATTTATATTGCCTAAGACTATTTTAATTGTATTTATTTTGTGTGTGTGTGTGTGTGTGTGTGTGTGTGTGTGTGTGTGTGTTTGTGTATAAGTTAGAGGTTTTTAAGGGAAGACCCTTGAGTTGGTACAGGGCACAGTCAGATACCAATATTTCAGAATAAAGGAATTTTATTACTACAGAGGAGTGAGCAATGGCGGCCGCTGCACAAGCAGACAGAAAGCAGAATCAGTCAACAGGTGTTTTTTGAAGGAGTGAGTTTTTAGGAGAAAGGGGGAGAGTAAATGGATAAATACTGATTTTGCATATGAACCAAATAAACAATTTTGTCTGTTCGACCTTGGTGCTTAATCCTAGGCATGATAAGGGAATGGATCGTGGGGCTAGCTTTAGGAATGCTAAGAGCAGACCTGGGACACAAGCTCCATACCCATTCCCACAACCCACAGGGAAAGCCCGGGTCCTAGGTGCTCTAACATGCCTAGCATTACAGGTGAGGAGGTCACAACAACTGTCCCAACATCCAGAGTAACTGGGTCCCCCAGAATCCAGGGACACAGAAACCCCACTCAGCCAATAGGACTGGATCTTTCCTTTCTAAACCAGTGCCCTGAGCAGACCTGCGGTGCTGAGTCTGCACCCAGTTCCACAAAAACCAGAGGAAGCCAGATTGCCAGGATCACAACATCACAGGATCACAGAGGAAGCTCAACCCCCAGGAGATTGAACACACAGGAGCATTGGAGCTCTGACACACTCAAAAATCACAGTTGAAGCCACAACATCTTTTCCAACACCTAGTGTAACTGGGACCCCCACAGGAAGCAGGGAGGCCCGGTTCCTTTTATCTTGCACCTATGCCTAGATCATTTTATACTTGTCAAAGGAAAATTCTACCAAGATACACCCTCAATTCTAAAAAAAATCTATGCTCCAAATGCAAGAGAACCGACACTCATAAAATAAACTTTAATAAAGCTCAAAGCACACATTGAACCTCATACAACAATAGTGGGAGACTTCAACACTCCACTCTCATCAATGGACAGATCATAGAAACAGAAACTAAATAGAGACACAGTGAAACTAACAGAACTTATGAACCAAATGGATTGAACAGATACCTATGGAATATTTTATCCTAAAACAAAATAATATACCTTCTTCTCAGCACCTCTCCAGCATTTCTCAGTACCTTCTCCAAAATTGACCATATAATGAGTCACAAGACAGATCTCAATAGATACAAGAATATTGAAATAATCCCATTTATTTTATCAGATCACAATGGACTAAGGCTGGTCTTCAAGAATAACAAAAGCAACAGAAAACTCAGTTTGGCACTTCCTCAGAAAATTGGACATAGTACTACCTGAGGACCCAGCTATTCCTCTCCTGAGCATATACCCAAAAATGCTCCAATATATAACAAGGACACATGCTTCACTATGTGTATAGCAGCCTTATTTATAATAGCAAGAAGTTGGAAAGAACCCGGATGTCTTTCAACAAAGGAATGGATACAGAAAATGTGGTATATTCACATAATGAACTACTACTCAGCTATGAAAAAAAATGACTTCATGAAATTCTTAGGCAAATGGTTGGAACTAGAAACTATCATCCTGAGTGAGGTAACCCAGTCATAAAAGAAACACACATGATATGTACTCACTGATAAGCGGATACTACCCCCCAAAGGCTCCAAATACCCAAGAAACAATTCACAAACCTTATAATGCTCAAAAAGATAGAAGACCAGAATATGGATTCCTCAGTCTTTCTTAGAAGGGAGAATAAAACACTCGTGGGAGGAAATCCAAGGATACACAGAGGAGCAGAGATTGAAGAGAAGATCATCCAGAGTCTGCCTCCCCTGAGGATCGACCCCATATGAAGCCACCAAACCCAAGCACTATTGCTGATGCCAAGTAGTGCTTACTGGCAGGATTCTGTTATGGATGCCTCCACAGAGGCTCTGCCAGAGTTATACTGATATAGTTCAAGATGCTTCCAGCTAACCATTAGACTTAACATAGGGACCCTAATGAAGGAGCTGGAGAAAGGACTGAAGGGGCTGAAAGGATTTGGAACCCGATGGGAAGAACAACATCATCAATCAATCAAACCCTCCATAGCTCCCAGGGACGAATACACCAAACAATGAGTACACATAACGAGATCCATGGCTCCAGTTGCATGTGCAGCGAAGGAAAGCATTGTCGGGCATCAGTGGGAGAAGAGGCCTTTGTCTAGTGAAGGCTCGTTGTCCCAGTGGAGGAGAACGCCAAGGCACTGAGGTTGGATAGGGTGGTTGGAAGAGGGAGCACCTTCATGAAAGCAAAGGGAAGGAGAGGGGAATGCAAGTGGGGAGAAAGGGACTAGCATTTGAATTGTAATTACAGAGAATATCCAATAAAAGAAAAAAAAATGATGACAAATAATAATGTCCTCATGTTTTCTACCAATGCAATTTTAAATGTAAATATAATACATGCCAATTTCTTCCATCACAAAATTTTCCTCCATGGCAAACTAATGCAGCAGCTGATGCACATGTAACCACACAGAGGGCTGTCACACATGAAGATAGTTAGATACAGAAGGCACCTGGAGAGCACTGTGACCACAACAAATCTACACCTGTCTCACCCTAATTTTTGGGTGTATCCGGTGTTGTCTTAACTTTTATTCTTCTCATGAACTCATTTATGTTCCTTCCCTGATTTGGTCATTTTATTGTTTTTATATTTTGTCTTTTGTGGCTTAAAACAGACAAAAGAGCAGCAGTGGAATGTTGAGGTAGCTCTCTCCTCTGACACAGAATGAACCCGAGATTGCTACACTTCAGTGAGAAAACACTGGAATAGAGGGGCTACAAGAGGAAACCATGCAGAACGACACACAACGAAAACATTTTCATGCTGCAATGCTCCTTCACAGCTCATCAGGCTGCACAGCACAGCATCCCTAAGGAACTGATCAAGAGACAACTAAAAACTGTATTTTTCAGTTGTAGCAATATTCCTGTGTTTTCTTTTAGCGGTTGCTAATCATAATTAACCCAGGATCACACACCTCACAAGCCATCACATTCTGTGGTGGCTTTTTCTTTAGGACATCTTTTTAAAATTTCTTTGTTGCACCCTCATTTTTTAATGGGTTCAATAAAATGACATTGCTACTTTATTGAGTAGACCTTGTGTCTAATGAGAAGGTCTCCAATAATTGGTAGCCTACTTCCCACCAAAACCACTTTTACTCAAATAAGTACATGTAGAAAAACTCCTTCCTTCAGTAATTCATGTCTCTACTGTTCTCTTTTATTTTATTTTACCTTTTATTTTTCTTTTCAAAGAGGATTTTTTTCCATGAATAAACTCTGATATCACATCAATATGAAGAAACAACACACACCCTTGTGATGGAAGGTCTGTTCTTATCCCAGCCTATTGGGAAATACCCCCTGACATGTCACTCTTCTCTGGAAAACTGAGACTAATTTAAAGATAAATTGTCCAGAGCTACTGTGAAGCAGAAAGTAAGATAAAGTTAATAGGTATGAGATTCAATTTATAAAAATCTGATTTACCCACAACTTTTCAGTGGCACCCTTATACCACTAAATGAGGAATATTTGTACTGAAGGGAACAACACATTTCTTAAGCATTCATTATGAAAAGAAATAATATTGTGAGGATAAACAAGCTATCAGGCAATTACCAACACCAGCATGGCTGACATGACTAACTGCAGCTGGTTAGAAGAAAATGTAATTAAATTCCTGAAGACCTAAGTTCACTTTCTCTTATCTCAAGCCTGGCTGAGAGATAGATTGTCAACTGGTACATTGTGAAACAAAATGGGGTTCAGACACTTAACATATGCTTTTTGGAAGAGCTGTGATGCGGGTGTTATGCTTGAGTGTCTGTCAACATCTGTTGAGCAGTGGCCCTTCCTGTTCACTCAGCACACTTCTCCCATTTGTAGGCAACTATGTGATTTTCTCAAGTACTGAGTTGGAAAGAAAGAAAGGGCTTTGATGCACTGAGCCATCCTCAGTATTAATGAAAGTTCCTTAACAAATCTACGGCTATTGGCTTGCATGGTGTTGAGCATGCTATGGATGTCATTATATCACAGAATTTACAAATTAGGCCTTAATGTCAATACTGACAAGTAAGAAAACAGAAAAATAAAATGTTGTGTCTGTAAGAAATTACAAAACAAACAAATATGATAATTGGAAATGACTCCAGACCACACTTAAAGACAGATAACCTTAGGTTTTACATTGTGGAAGAAGAAAGAAATTTATGTTTACAGTGCAAGCAGAATCCTATGTAAATTATGCATGTAGCAATGTCTCCTATGATTAACAATCAAGTCTTTATTTGAACTTTTTAATAGTTTTTTAAAATTTAGGAAAAGCAAATAAAAATCAACAGAATGAGTTAATTTTAAGTTTAGATAAACAATTCTTTTCTTTTAAAAAATAAATATTTTAAAGATTTTGTCCAAAGAAGCATTGGAGCTGAGTACAGTGGTATATGTTTTTAATCCCATCACTCAGGAGGCAGAGGGAGATGAATCTTTGTGAGTTCTATGCCAGCCTTGTCTCCTTAGTGAGTTCTTGGAGGGTCAAGTCTACATAAGAGGACCTTTTCTCAAAATCTAAAACAAAGCCATGATTCTCAAAAAACAAAACAAAACAAAAAAACAAAACCAAAAAACAACCTCCCCAAAAAAACTCAACAAAAGCAAAACAAAACAAAACAAAACAAAAAACAAAAAACAGTTAAATGCTTCAAAAACTCACTGAAAACTATTCAGTTTGGTCTGAAATGCACATACACAGATTTCCCTTGGGCAATCATGTTCTTTGGTGCATCTTTATTTGTATTTTAATTCATGAGAATTTACCACATTTGATGTGCAACTTGCATATTTGGAATGAAGTAGTATAAAGATTGACAATGTGTCGTTGTCTTTTCTTTTTCCAGAATTAGTGGAGAAGGTATAAGTCAATTTCAGTTCTTGGTTTCAGTCCACCACATAACTAGTGGCACAGATTAACAATGAGGTCTTCTAACAATTAACAATAAACATTAACAATAAACATCAGGATGCACACAAATTGATTTTGCCCCATTTTCCACTGCAATTGAATTAATGCTTCTTCTTCAAAACACATACACTATAAGCTTGTGCTTGCAGAAAGCCTTCTATTTGTTAATGTTTAGTGCACATGAACTTGGAGGATAACACAAAAAATGTCAAAAATGGCAGTAGATATTTTTGATTAGTCTTCTGTTAATCTGATTGTTTTGTTGGAAGCATTTGTCAGAATTGGATTTATAACTATGTATCTAAGAACATCTCTTAGTTTGAATTTTTACCATTCACATGGCATATTTAATTCTGTACCCCTATAGAGCAAATGTAGTATAAATAAGAAAACAGAAAGTTTCATTTAAATTATTAAATTCCTACACCATATAACAAGGACATATGCTCCACTACATTTACAACGGCTTTACTCATGATAGCCAGAAACTGGGAACAAGCAAGCTGTCCCTGAACTGAAGAAGAATGGATATAGAAAATGTGGTTCATTTACACACTGGGATACTAAGCAGCTGTTAAAAACAAGGACATTGTGAATTTTGCAGGAAAATGGATGACACTACAAAATATCATCTTGAGTGAGCTAACCCAGACCTAAAAGAACATGCATGGCATGTATTCACAGATAAGTGGATATTAGCCATAATTCACAGGAAGCCCATGTTACACCCCCACAGATGCAAAGAAATTAAACAAGAAGGAAGACCCAGTACAAGATGCTGAATCACATTTAGGAGAGGAAACAAAATAATCATCAGAGGCAGAAGGACAGAAGAATGTGGGTGAAAGAGTAGACAGGGAGGGGGAATAGGGTGTAAGTGTGGGAAGAAATAGGAGAGAGACCCAGAGGACCAGGAGAATGAATGGAAATCTGCAGCTGCTGGGCGTGGTGGTTTGTGAAGTAGAGGGAACCTTGAGGACATTGCAGAGACCTGAGATAAGAGAGGCTCCCAGGAGTCAATGCCAGTGACCCTAACCAAGATGTCTAACAGTGAGCACATGAAACCTGAAAAGGCTACCTCCTGTTGGCAGGCAAGACCCCAATGGAGGAATAAGGACACCAACCCACCCACAAAACATTTGACTCAAACAATTTCCTGTCTAAAAGACATTCAGGGACAAAGATGGAGGACTGAAGGAAAGGCCAACCAATTACCATCCCACCTGAAAACCCATTCTGTAGGCAAGCACCAATTTCTGGTATTATTAATGATACTCCATTATTCATGCAGAGCAGAGCCTAGCATAAATGGCCTCTGAGAGGCTCTATCCAGCAGTTGACTAAAACAGATGCAGATAGCCATAGCCAAACCTTACATGTAGGTCAGGAAGTCTTATGGAAGAGTTGAGAAAAGACTGGAAGATCCTGAAGAAAGCAATCACAGGAGGGGGGAGGGAGGGAGGGAGGGACCTGAGTGGGAAAAGGGACAGGGAAGAGAAGAGAGGAACTTGATCAGGTATTAGATGGAAGGAACATGAGTGAAGCCCTAAGGACCAACAGAATAAAATGGAAACAGGCAACTTCAGGAGGTAGGAGGTGGGTTGACCCTGTAGAATGTACCAGAGATCTGGGAGGTGAGAGACTTTCAGGATTCAGAGGGAGAGACCTTCGATGAAATGCCCTACAATGGAGTGAGGGAACTTGTACAGCCAACTCCAGTAGAAAGAGGGATGGAAGTTGCTATCGAGTGGAGGGATGGGGTTGCCATCTCATTTTTAATTGAAATATTAAGAAGAAAAAGAGGATAGGGACTACACAGGATGACCAAGGGAGTCAACTTAGCTGGACCTCTAGGAGCTGTCAGAAATGGAGCCACCAGCCAAAGAACACACACAGGCTGGAATGAGATCCCGGTACATAAGCAGCAGCTGTGCAGCCCCACCTTCATGTGAATCTTCCAACAACTGGAGTGGAGGCTCTTCCTGAAGCTGTAGCCTGACTTCAGAATCAGTTTTCCAACAGGTTTGCCTCAGGGGGAGAGGATGTTCTGAATCTGGCAGAGACTGGTACTGCTAGGGCTCAAGGGATACCCAGGCAGGGCCACACCCTCTCAAAGGAGAAGTGGAGGGGAATGGGGAAGGGCCTCAGTCAGGGGAATAGAGGGGGCAGCAGTCTGATGCAAATTAATTAATTCTTTCATTCATTAATTATAAGATACTAAATTATCATTGTTTTGGACATTTCTTCATAAAGTCACTTATCTCTTCTCTATTTGAGATTCTTCCCTGTTTAGAATAGGTGTGAAAAGGTGCACCAGTCTCTGTGTCTCAAGCAACAGAAGGTTAGCCTGCCTAGGGGAAGAAAAAAAAGTAAGATTGGAGACTTGTGATTACTTTAAAAAATGGTTTCCATGATGTACTTCATCTCTGCCTGTTAATTATTAGAATCAGCTGACTTGCCCCGAGACAAGAATAGCTCATTTCCAATTTCCATTTTCTCTGGTTCACCCTCCTTTCTGAGGTTCCTCATTAATGTGTGAAAATAACTTGTCATAGTTCCTTTTTTTGTGGAGTGTAATTAAACCCCTTACTTGTACTGACACAAAATTGGCAAACAGAAATATTCTGTATGTGTTTCTTGTTTGTCTCATTGCTATAACACAATACTTCCAAAAGCAACTCAGGAAAGACCTACTTAAATGATTGCTAGTGGGAAAAAAAGTAGTAAGAGTGTGGGACAGGTTGTCACATCATTTCCACATGGAGCAAGCAGAGGCAAATGCAGGTGCTCAGCTGCATTTTATTTTACCGTTTTATTTAGTCTGAGACCCCAATGTATGACATGGTGCTGCTCACATCTAATATGGCTTTTCCGTTCTCAGTTAAACTTCTCCGGAAATGATCTCAAGCAAACACAGAAGTGTGTCTCCTAAGCCACTTCAAATCCAACCAGGTTTATAGAGAAGATTAATCACCACTCTGTAAATGTGCAGCCAGAAATTCATAATTTTATATTCAATGATTATCTTCTTTACCCATTATTCTTAATAGACTGTGAAATGGACTCAGAAGAAATCTAAACCAAAGAATAGTTACTTGACAAAGACATTTGAAAAATAAGGCTGTAAAATAAAATACAAATTAAGACATGCACATAATTATGATTCTCTTTCATTAGAATGCAAAAACATAATATTTCACCTGTACACTATATGTATTTTCATTGAGTACTAACCAAATTGTTATTAGAATTTAGTGTTGCAATCTGTCTTTCTCACTTAAATGAGAGATCCCAGAAGACTTAAAAATGTCGCTACCATCTCTGACCAGCAGAAAAGGGAGCAACGACACAGCGTTCTTCTCAAAGCAGTTTATTCAGGAACCTTACAGCACGCCAGTGAAAATCTTTCTGTCTCATTTCTGTCTCTCTTTCTGTTTCCCTTTCCCCCAAGCACAGTCCCTTTATCCTCTCTCAACTCCACCTTCTCAGTCCATGTTGAGTGGTTGTAGTTCATAGGACTTCTTCATCTGGCCTGATCTCGGGTCATGGGTGTGCCTCTGCAGCTTGCACGGTGGGAGTGGCTAATCTGGGGGGGGGGCAGGAGGAAGTCATGTGCTAGTCACAGGACTAGGCCAGAGTCTTAAGAGCCATCTTTGGATTGCCTCCACACCCGTTCTCCACAGAAAAAGACAGAAACTTTCCCCTTTCCCCCTTTAAAAACAACACTCATCCTGTCCAGTAGGTTATTGATATTGATTTCAAATTCTAATGAAGTTATCCTGGCAGTAGGTTAACTGTATGGTTCTAGATCTTTATGTCTTTATTACCTAGGTCTGGATTTTGCCATACATACTCTGTGTAGGTTTATGAGAATCATTTAAGCATTGCAAGCATTGTCAAATGAGGATTGTAATCCATCATTGTTATTACCAACTCAGATTCCTTTTCTACCTGTATGACCTGGTTTAGTGGGCTTCATGTAGCACTCCAGAGAAAGACAGGATTCAGGAAATTTAATTCCAGATGCATGGACTCAGTAATCTTCTCAAAGCAGACTATATTGGTAGCTGGGGAAACATCACATGAAATCATATTCACTGGATAGCTTTTATGGAGATCATTATCAGATGGGAACATTAGGCAGAAATCTGGCAGAGAAAATGTAATCAGGATTTATAATTAAGTGAGAACAGAATTTATAAACTTGATTATAATTGTAGGGTTTCTAGGCCCTGCTCCAAATATCAGCTACATACACTACAAATATAAAGCAATACTAAGAATGCTTTCATTAGGATTTCTGTACCAATTTTAGGATGTCTGACAGGTTTAATCTCAGACTGGAAAAATGCAATCATTCCGAAGAAAGTTTGGTAAAGAAATTGATAGGACTCAAAATACCTCTGCAGCAAAGATTTCTTACTTTCTCTCAACTTGCCATCCTTAGATGCACAATATTTGAGACATGATGTTGGAGCAAAAGTGTGCATATTTTAAATGCGAGAATTATCCTGGCAGAACTGAAAGGAGTCTCTGTCTGTCTGTCTGACTGACCATCTGTGTTCTATCTATCTCTGTCTACCTCAGTCTCTGTCTGTTTTCTCTCTTTGTCTCTCTGTCTCTGTGTTTTGTGTTTCTACCTGTCTCTGTCTCTGTCTCTCTCCTGTCTTTCTTTGTCTTTCCATCTCTTATTTATTTTACAAATAGTTTCATTAAGAATGTATAATATGCACTTCTGTATCTACAACAAGAGATTAGGGTTGGAAGCATGCTGGTTAGCAAAACAGTCACCAGCTACTGCAGAGGGAGCTGGGCATTCAGGGACTTGTTGCTTGATGATTCGGTACCCTATGTAATATCTAGCAAAAAATGTGGGGGGGCGGATGGGAAGTGAATAGTAGGTCAGACTGGCTTTTATGTTTAGATTGACCTGAATGTAAAACATGGCTGAGCTGTTAATAGCTCTTGATAATACTTAATACATGACTATTGCTAAATGTAAGAAATAATTTCATCTATTAAATAGGACTAATAAAGAAAATTTATGATACTCATGGTGTGAAGTTAACAAGTAACTAACTCAGTACATGAGGCACCTGTACATTATCAAGCCACTCAGTATCCTAACATGGAGCAGTACCACAGCTAACCCTACCCTTAGGTGAGGTTTCCTTGACAACCAATTGCTGTGAGGAATGGGAAAGTTAGGTTATTTAGGTTTGTTGTCCCTAGGAAATTGGCTGTTCTTCAGTGAATGAACCTCATCTATGAACATATAAGCAGCCCTAATTAGATTCAATATGCATAAAAATAATAGAACATTATGCTGGGTTGGGGACCTGGAGACATCTGAGAGGAGTTTTAGAAATAGACTGAGCAAAACCAAAGTGAATTGTTTACACATATGAAACTCTCAGTGATGACTGCTATGTGCCACTCTTGTTAGATGGCATCCATACCTGACAGACAGAATATCATCTATGTTACTTCTTGTTACTTTTGATTGTTTGCTGAAATGCAATGCTGTGAGCTAACCACTGCTGTCCTCAGCGTTCTTTCTATACTTTCATGGTCTACTGATGTCACATTATTGATTCTATTATCTATGAGAATGGGTAGTCCTTTCATCTTCTAGTACCTACTTCAAGCTCTTTCCTCAGAGATTCATCGTTTTCATTGGAGAATATTTTCCATCCTTGGTTTTGTTTATTCTTAGATATATTATTATTTTTCTTTTGGTGTTGATATTATAAAAGAACTACATAATTTCTTTAGTAACTCTATTCATTCTAAAACCTCCCATATACTCTTTCTTACTGTCTTTCAAATTCATGACCTAATTATTTTAATTAATTGTTCTTACATTTGTATATGTATGTACATGTATTCCTAAATATAACCAACTCAGTCTGTATAATGTTACTTGTATATATGTTTTTAGTACAGACCATATGGTTTTAGAGAATCAATTGCTGTATTATTCCCTGGGAAATGCTAATTTTAAAAAATGTATCTCAAATTACTCTTAATTGGCTCTAACCTGTGAACTGTAATTCTTGGTTTGTAAAGGAATATATGAACTTGGCGCTACTTCTTGTACCTGTGGGTCTAATGGTTAAGATAACATCCTGGAGTATAATTATACCTTCATCTACCTAGATAGGCATATACCAGCAAGGAAAGTAACAAACATATATTCATTCACCAAAATATTAACACTAAAGAATCCTTGGTCAAAGTTTTTTGTTGCAAGAGTTGTTTTATCAAAACTGAGTTTAAAGTGGATCCTAGATTGTCTACTAATACATAGAATCATTTGCACACAGAACATGAAAGCAGAGGGATTGCTGGGGCTGGAAGGGAATGAGCAGGCAGTGAGAAGGGAAAGGATGAAGAATGCAGAGGGTTGATAATGTGAACATGGTTGAAGTACATGATATGGTTTTATAAGACCCATCACCATGTACAATGCATGTATGCCAACACACCTTCCCAGAAGATATGATTGAAATGGTTTTCTGGATGTGGGATGAGAGACAACCTGCCTAGTATATATAAAATCCCAGACCCAATCTTCCACATTAAAAAAAAAAAAAAAAAAAAAAAAAAAAAAAAAAAAAAAAAAAAAACTGAAAAAGGCTGGTAGGCGAGACCCGTGGCAATTCTTGCTTTTCTTGCTATTATCCTGTTTCTACTCTGTCCTACAGGATGGAATAGACTAGGCAGATTTGTGCCCATTGGTCTTGAAGGCAGAAGCACAGTCAGGGTGGGGGCTAATCTGATCAGATGAATTCTTTGGTAGCTGAGAGTGGTGGTGGCAGGCAGAAATGATTTATAAAGTAGGTAGCTTTTAGGGTCATGTAGCTGCCTTTGAAAGCATGCAAAAAGTAATATACATAACTTCTACAAAGACAGACCAGAACTCAGTTTGCTCCCAGTGAGGAAATAACATTTCCATCCTCCAGATTTGAGGATAGAAATCTCTGCCCCTGCTTGGTGTATGACCAGTTGCCTTCCAGCAGCTTCAGACAAGCTTTAGCCAAACAAAGCACTTCTTTGTTAACTGGGGAAGCTGTAATGCACCAACCTGTTTGTCTTTCTCCTGGTACTTCCAATCTTAGAACTCCATACCTACCTTATGGCACAGAGTGAAAACTGAGTTACATCTGATCTTTGCTTTAATTAAATTTTCTCTATCATATAGTGTGATTTTTACCCCCAGATTGGTCCTACAATGGACCACTATTAAATTGCTACTTTTCAATGAAATTATAGCTAACCACACAACTCTGAAATACATGATTTAAAGAAACATAATGTCATTTTGTATTTATTTTAGGGGTAGAGCTTTACATCATATGGATTTTAGTACAGAAAAAAGAATTAAACTTGTTTTGTATTTGTTCTTATGGTATTTTATTGCCTTTAATAAAGACACTTGGTTTCATGTATATAGCAAAATATTGCATCACTATGTGAAACGTAAGACATATATATATAATTCATAGATCATTTTCAGTGTTTAAATCCAGCTAACCTCTAGGTAGGTGCTTGCTTCTTCTAGTGTCTCCTTTGGAATTTCCAAAGTGTCCCCTGTTGATGTTTTTCTTAAGTAAAATTTCTCTGTCGCTACTTTTATTCTTTACATTTAAAATGCATTTATTCTGAGTTTTAATTTATGTTTTTGGTTGGTCTGCTTTTACTGTAAAGATCAAGAAGCCAAGAATGTAACTCATGTACAGAACCTGGCTTTGGTTCCCACCATAAGGAGAAGAAGTTACTGAGTTAAGACTTCTTTGGTTCCATTTGTGGTTAGTGCTGACAAGTCTTTATGTATGTTGAAATGTGTGTGTATTCTTTATGCCTGAAGAGATCTACCTCGGGACTAACTTGGTTGGATGCAATAGGAAGAGTGGATTAAAATCCATTCTGTCTCCAATTAAATGCGTATTCCAACCTATTCTATGTTTAAAATGAGTGATGTGAATAAATATATCTCAAGTCTTCAAATTACTTTTAACATGAGTCTTATTTTTGAAATTTAATGTTTTACTTTTCCTTTTCATTGAAAAATTTTTTTCTTATACGATATTCCTTGATTTATGATCCCCCCTCCCTCTAATCTCAATTCCTTCCCATCCTCTTTTTTTCCCTCCAGATCCACTCCCTTTCTATTTCTCATTTAAAAAGAATAGGCATTTTTTGATAGTCAAAATAAATATAATTAAATGAAGAAAAAATTTTGTAGGAAGTTGGACATGGTAACACATTAGGAGGAAAAGAATCCTAGTGCAGGCAAGAGAGTCAGAGTCCCACTCATTCTGATAGCCAGGAACTCCATAACAATGCTAATCTAATAGTGATACATGCTCAGGACCTGGTGTAGACCCAGGTAGGCTCTGTGCTTACTAGTTCAGTCCGTGTGATCTCATATACACCTTTCTAAGTTGATTCAGAAAGGCCATGTTCTCCTGGTGTACCACAGGTCTGACTCCTACAATCTTTCTTCCTCATTTTTTGCAGGATTCCCAGAACTCTTAGAGGAGAGATTTAATGAAGAACTCCAATTTAAAATGTGTGTTTTTTTATTGAAAAAGCATATGCATACTTAGGGTATAAAACATGAAGTTTCAGAATCTGTACACACTGTGGAATTGCTCAGTTCAACTAATTAGCATGTTATTTTTTTGTATAGTTACCTGTTCTGTGTTTCGTCAATGATTGTCAAAGTACAATGGTTATAGCTGTCATTACCAAATGATAGATGCGATGGATTAAACATGTATTTCCATTGAAATGAAATTTTGTGTTCCTTGCTGAATGATTTTTTAACTCTCTGGACATTCTTTCGACTTCTGTGAATAAAATATTTATAGCCTGGAGAAATCAATGAGATCATGGATGATCACGTTTTCTGGGCTTTACTTCTTTCACTTAACATGATAACTCTCAGTGTCCTTCATGCCATCCCAAATGACAGGGTACTATCCTTTGATGAGAAATACTCTTCATTGTGTGTTCAGTCCCATGTTCTTTTCTGTACTAGTAGTGTTTAGAGCAATTTTTTAATATTGCCTATAGTGTACAGTGCTGCAGTGAACAGGGGAATGAAGGGATCTCTTACTATTATCAGTTTCGTTTTTATTTTTGTAGATATGAACTACCTAGTAGTATGGCCAGTAGATAGTAGAACTGATAATTTTAGCTTTGGAGGGACTGTATTCAATTCCATAGTGGCTAAGCAGATTATTTTATTTCAGTTTTGTAACTCTTGTGAATGGAAGTTTCTTTAATTTGTATTAAATCTATAAAGTTGCTTGTCCTTTCCTCAGTCGTTGTGCACACTATTCCTGATTCGACTTCTCACCGTTTCATCTCACAGACTTTCAGAATCTAGCAATTCCTGGCCAAGAAACAAGAGGAACATCATTCTGTTCCTCAGTGAATTCACATGAAAACTGGTAACAAAATGAGGTACAACTCTAAGCGAAGACACTGGAGGAGAATGAAGCTGGGCCTGTGAGGATTCACACAATGGCAAGATGAGGGTTTATACTGAATTGTGGTCATCGATCGGTCTTACCAGATGGATTTCAACATTTTTAACCCGGACACTTTCTCATGTCTAAATTAAGGTGTTTGTCCAGTAATAAAATTATGAACCTCACAAACTGAAAAATAATCCATAAAGTCATGCTATCTGCAAACAGAGATAATTGAAATTTGTATGCCTTTCCTTTTTCTCGGCTAATTGTTCTGGCTAGAACTTCTGGTACAGTCTTGAATAGTGTTGTACGAGTAAGCATGCTGATGCCTTGTTTCTAAACATTGAAGGAAAACTTCTCATGTTCACTTTTTAAAATGACATCAATCAGCTTTGATGTGTATGTCTCTTTGTGGTGAGAAATAATCCTATATTTTTTATTGGTTTTTAGCCATAGAAGGACGCTGAATTTTATCAAATGCTTTCAACAGATCTATTGAGGTGATGATCTCTATTTTGTATTTCAGTCTTCTCATGTAGCATATTCAATTTCTATATGTTGAGACAGTTTTGCATCTTTTGTAGAATTTTTTTATTGATTATCATAAATATTTCCAAACAATGCTTCTTAAAACTCCCTGTGATGGCTAATCTTTCTTGACTGTCAACTGCATTTATCTAG
Source organism: Micromys minutus (assembly GCF_963924665.1). Lineage (NCBI taxonomy): Eukaryota > Metazoa > Chordata > Mammalia > Rodentia > Muridae > Micromys > Micromys minutus. The sequence goes on along the minus strand of NC_137960.1, from coordinate 45,451,621 downwards.
AATAAACTAAAAACTACTGAGCACTTTGGGAGGGCTTTTCTTTGATCAGATAAATTGAAGAAGGAAGAGCCATCTGAAGCCTGTGTGGCTCCACCTGGTAACAACGCAGATGGGATGACCTTGGCAAAGGAAGCTTTGCTCTTTGCTTGCTCTCACTCTTGCTGGTAAGTTCGTCTATTCGAAGCATTTGCGTTTATCTACTGGTATTAGAATCAGCTCGGCAGGGTCCCAACATATACTGAATACAAGAACCTCTCCAGGAATCCTCCAGGCTTTTAGAACCAGGCCTGGGACTGCTGGGACATCCAGCTTTACAGACTTAGCAGTGATACCTAACTCTCCTTGTAGGATAGCCATTGGTCGTTACCCAGATCCACATCCTGTAAAGCAGTTCAACAAATCTCCCTTTAATACATGCATTCATTCTATCAGTTCTGTTTCTGTAAAGAATCTGGACTTATATGCTCTTCTCTACTCCTATCCTCTACGTTCATGCCGCCAAACAACCCCAAACCATATGCTTTTACTTTTTAATGCCATCACTGATGGTTACCTGAAATGCCAAATCCTATAAGCGGTTATTTCTATACTCTATAATGTGATTTCTATACTGTTTATTCATAAAATGTTTCAACACAGAAGGCATGGTATTGATAGATTAATTTGTGCTTCAAATTGTGTTTTGAAAGAGATCAATGAACTGTGTATCAGGGATTTGTATTGGTGGCAAACAGTGAAGAGAAAGAATTAGGGGAAGGTTGAGTTTCAGCTGATCCTTATAAGCTGACCCTATAGAAAACTGTGGTTGGTTAGGGTAGACCTTTTTCTTTAGGAGAAATAGGGAGTGGGCTTTATGTTTGTACAGTGATGCTGAATATTCAAGCACACATATCCTGTGAGGAAGCATGAAGAAGTGAGGCTCCTTCCCCTAAAGAAATCCTAGAAGGTTGATGATTTCCAATGGACTTTCAAAATTCTGGCATCTGGGAGAACAAGTCTTTTCTTCCTGAGAGGAACCTGGTCAGTCAACCAGCATGCTCACCCCATGTGATGTCATTTGTCTATCAGAAAAGTTTTCAGATGTCTTACTAATAAGCACTTATGGAGAATATCAATAGCACATTATTATGGGCCCCTCTAGTGAAATTATACTTTATTTGTACCTTTTAAGGAATGGCTGAAAAATGAAAGAGAATGCTTAGAGGTTAGGAGGAAATTAGCAAGAAAGAGATGCAGATGAACTTTGATTAGGTCTGAAGCCCATGGTCTCAGAGGTCATTAAGAAATGCTATTTGTGCTCAAAGGTCTCAAAGGTTGTTGTTGGAAGACTGAGGAGAGGTAGATGGCTATAATCTTAATGCTGAAGTTTCTTTCAAGAATTCTCAGATGACTCCTGTGTTTCTGCCCCAAACCCCACGGATGGCTTTGACAAGATTAGCAGCAGATAAAGTATCTCCACACCATTATCACTGGCTGAAGTGGTTACCCTGGCAAGTTTGAATGGCAAGCCTGTCCCCTCCGCTTCTTCTTCCATCTCTGAAACCTTTCTTTTCTTAAAAAAAATTCGAATGAGCTTCATGTAATAAAATAATCTATGCTCAGAATTCTTTCTCAAGGGTCACAACACACATCATTTTCAATAGTTTTGCTAACAGGCATTTTAGCTCAACTATGAATTACACATGGGAAGAAAGCCTAGTTCTGTTGTTATCCCTCCTTACTGACTAGAATTCTAGACAGAATAGATGCTCAACCATGTTTATTAAAGGAATGTTTGAGTCAATGAGTGAGCCCTATTTATTACAGTTACTCTGTTTTTGTTTTTATTTTTGATTTTGTCTTTCCAGGAGAGATTAAGATTATTTTGCTAACAGAATTTTAGCCTCTTCACAGCAGATACATACATGTTGGATCTTAATTCCCAAACAGACAAAGCATGCCTATTGTGTATTTTCTCTGGCTGAGAGCAGAGCATCTTTTCATAAAGGCCATCTGCATATTTTAAAATCAGAAGGAGCTTGTGAAGTTAAATCCTCCCTCCAGATTCTAATTCAATTAGGTACCAGACTGAAAGGAGCTGTATTTATAAGCTAATCAGGCCATCGATACTGCTGAGAATTGTAATCAGGCAGAGCAGCCATGTTGGTCAGAAGAATAGAGAGTGCCTGTGTCTGACCTTTCTTTAATGGGAACACAATCATATTTCAGCAAACATGAGAGGAATAGCTCCATGTGACACAAGATAGAGAGAAGCAGGGAATGCAGCAGATAACACAGATGTGAACTCGAAGGGTCTGAGACCCAACTGTAGGAACAGACTGGAGACAATATAAATGATATAAAAAGAATATCGACATATAAATGACAGACTCCTGAGCCTGTAGAAATGCTTATAAAGTGCTCTTATGGTCATGGCTTGTAGCTCCTGCAATGAGAGCAAGCACACAATGGTCATGGCTTGTAGCTCCTGCAATGAGAGCGAGCACACATGGTTCTGCCTTAGAAAGAACAGCCCTTCTGATTTGGTAAGAACATTTACAAAGAAAGAAAACAGGATAAGAGCTTTTAATGTTTTCCACATTATGTGACACCAATAAAACCTTGTGGAATTCAGATCCATCTCTTTCTACGTATGCAAATGCATGCTTATACCAATGCCTCATTACTATAAAAGACTGGAGTTTCTAGCTCTATCAAATAGGAGACTGTTACATTCACTTCAGATCAGATGATCAGAGATGGTTTTATTTAACTAGTATGTCATATCTTTAAAATAGTCACTTTTTGAATATATTATAGTACAACAGACCCTGTGGTGGGGTTTAATATTTCAAAAAAGACTACTTAGTCATAGACACATCAAGCAGTATGGTTTTTGCCTTCAAAGTGCATGAAACGTTGACCATAAATCAGTAATCATAGCCTAATATTAGAAGTGCTTATTTGGGCTAGTATGATATGAATAGGAATATTTACAAAAGAGCTTAGACTAATCTTCAAAGTCATCTCCTGGGGATGGAGAACAAGCATTTGTTTTGAGAGTTAAAGGATAAGGCATTTGATTCCAAGAGTAACACTACTGAATGTTACTGTGTGGCCCTGTAGGAATATGACCTAGTAGGAAGTCCTTAGGTCATTGGAAGTGGGTCACCAAAGTCTGCTTAAGGATCCTAGACAGGCATTTTTACATCTCTACTCATGGTGAACTTGAAGACATTTTGCTATGACATGTACTCTCTTACATAGTCCATACCTGCACTATGTTTCTTTGTACTATGTACTATGATCATAAACAGTTCAAACTGTGAACCAAATAGACTGTTTCCCTTTATGGATCTAGTTACCTTAGGCATTTCATTGTAGGAACAGGAAGATGACAAACACAAGGAGCCAGAAGAATCAGATGGTGATGTAAGTTCTAGGCAGAAAATGACACATATTCATGATACAGTTCTTATCCTGGTATAGATTAAAACCACAGTAGGAATATAATACAGTTTTATTGCACTGAACAATGTCTTTTCAAGTTGGTCATTTTCCTCATTTGTGGAACACGAACTGTAATGGAATAAACAGTGGGTTGCTAATGGATCAAGAGAATTATAGTGAAAAAGCATTTAGAACAGTACATAACTCTTAGTAGTGTAATATGGACTGGTTCTAAAGCACATGGCAGACTTAGTAGGGTCTCTGTCTCAGACAGAACGTGAAACCCAAAGCTGAGTCTTGCATTATCCAGATTGGAACCAGAGTGCTACAATTTGTGTGAGATTCCCTCAGCTTTCACACTCAGATGACTCACATTTTCTTTAATTTAGCCTCAAAATAGTTAGTGGAGGCTCACAGACTCTCCATAAGAGAAAAAACACAAACAAAAATATACTAAGAATGTCTTACTTCGTAATAATGCAATAAAACATCATAGAAAGCAACTTACACACTAATTATGTATTTCTCAGTTTTATTTAAGTAAGGATGCCATGATCAAGGTGCCAGAGCATTCTGTTCCTTGTAGGCTCATTGTTCTTTCAGTAAAGCTTCCTCTTGCTGTTTCCTCTGCAGCATCCCTTGTCTGAGAGTACTAGTGTATTCTTGTGGGCTATGGACTCATGACCTCATGTAAACTTAATTATCTCAAGGTACTACCTCTTTATATCATCAAATCAGGATTTAAGGCATTAACATGTAAATTTGTGCATGTGGAAGGTAGAGGCATTCATTATGTAGCAGTGAACTCTGAGTTAGGTAACATTTGCTGTTGCTGTGATACTCTGAAGTGAGTGTGTATGAAAAGTCCTCAATTTGTGAGGTTGGATATGAGGCTGAGAAGGGTAAAAATCTCACTGGCAGATATAAACAGAGGAAAGCAGGTATTGATACAGTGTTACTGGGGAGGAGATTTGCTGAGAGCCAGGGAAGTCCAAGTCAAGTCACAAAACATATTTTTAACTAGTATATTTATCAAGGAATTGGCAAATCACCTTAACATAACAAGGCACTATAAACATAGTATTATATATATATATATATATATATATATATATATATATATATATGTGTGTGTGTGTGTGTGTGTGTGTGTGTGTGTGTATGTGTGTGTGTGTGTGTATGTGTATGTGTGTCTGTGTGTATATATACACTACATGTATACACACATATATGTATATATTATTATTATTATTATTAGCTAAGTCTGTTTTTAAGCTACATAAATAGGCATGGCATCTATTACAGTGACATCACAGGAATTCCTTGGAGGTTGTTGGTAAACTTTGATCGTCCTACTTCCCATTTATTCCTAACTAAACTTGGAACTGTGTTCTTTCAATAGTAAGTTCTGCTTTGAGTTGCGTTCCCATTTTTCATCTAGATAGCTACTCATAAACTCTTTATACAGAAATTCTGGAGCTGGTGTTGAGTCTTCATAGCATAAAACTCACAGAGAAAAATTTGTCTCAGCAGAAAATGCTGCAGTGTTTTATGATGGACGAGATTAAAAACCAGCAAGACTCACTAGACGAAGCAGATTTTAAAAGAAAATCTAATTTTGTTTGGAAACAGAAGTCTTCTAGAAAGCTCCCTAACTATTTTAAAATTCCATTCATTGCCATTTTGTTGCTTTTTTTAACCCCATATTTTGTGTAAGACCCTTAAGTTGCCAAGCAGTTTCTGCCAAGCCTAGTATGTTATAGGAGTACACTTTGACAGTACAGAGGCGACTCCTGAATTTATGACCTTGTCAGATGAATTGAGGTAATAGTGGGAGCTGGATTTGCAGGAGTGCAAAGGGATTTAGCACAACCTTTTGAAAATTCTATGGCAACAGACACCAGTCCTATTCATCAGTATCTTTAAATAGTTCTATCTAATTGTTAAGAATCAGAGAGCAATATTAAATAATTAGAACTGAAAGCTAAATAAATAAACAGGTGTACTCAGAACTGTATAGAGCAGAGGTTTTCAACCTACTGGTCATGACCCCTTTGGGGGTGAATGACTTTTTCACAGGCTCACTTAAGACTATCTGAAAACACAGAGGTTTATATTATGATTTATAACATTAGCAAAACTACAATTATGAAGTCACAATAAAATAATCCTAGGCTTGGGAGCTATTCAGAGGTAGAAGTTGGACTACGTAGATGTTTCCATGGTGCAGGGCCTTTTACCACTGGGCAAATAGTACAGTGTGAACAAAGCCCTTGCTTTGATAACTTGGAGGACAAGATAACTAGAACAATAGAACACCGAGTTTTCAAGGAAATTCATGCCTCCAGTTCTCAAGTGGTCTTTTTAACATATGCACTTTTGCTTTACATTCCTATAAACATTTACACTAGAATGCATTTGTTAAAAAAAAATGGGACCAGCTCCTCATTCACAGTGGTGAAGAATAAACCAATTGTAGTATGGTAGAGAACTGAGAAACATTGAAAGTTGCACAGTGTGGGGAGGAATGTGTCCTTGTCATTTGTCTGTGTGTGACTGAACTTTACAGAACCAGTAAGAAGAGTTAAATAAACATTGAGCAATGCATGCGAGCACTTGGTTTATTTGCTCTAAAAAGACCTACTTTTCCTGTTGAAATGCTCCAATTATTATTCATTGAATTATCCTTTGAAATTGTCATTTATCCATTTGTCATTTCTGTGTGCATTACTAAATTGTAACATATTGTGTTGAAATAAAATGGCAATTTACATGTATCCATTTAATAAACATAAATGCACAGACAGGTGAGATAAATGAAATGGTAGTGGTGTCAGCCACAGGTACTTGCTGTAACATGGGTCATGTTGTTGTCAGACAGGACTTCTTAATGCTAGCATCAATGTGAAAATGATACATTACAAGGGAATGTGGCATCCATGTGCCTTTCTGATATCAGATTATAGAAGATAGAGTTCATTTACTTTATGAATAGCAGGAAGAGAAATAGTACTAAAGAAGGAGTGGCTATAAGAGTTCCATATTATACTTACTAGATTAATAGTACTAAAGAAGGAGTGGCTATAAGAGTTCCATATTATACTTACTAGATTTTCTGCTTAAAATTTCACCCATTGATCTTTTCAAACTCAAAATTATTGGAAAAACTATACCCAGCACTTACTGTTTTAATGTCACCATTTGCAAAGGGAGTTTGATTATCTGTTTTCTCTGAAAGTGTCTACCAATTACACATCATCTATCATATATGACAATGCTCAGATTTTATAGAACATCACTTTGAGAACATGGATATGAATTTCTTAGCTCCCCTTTTCTTTTATTATTACTGTTACACACATACACACATGCATGTGGATGCACACAGGCACACATGTGCACAGTGTTACACACATGTGTGTGTGTGTGTGTGTGTGTGTTTGTGTGTGTGTGTGTGTTTAAAGCTGACCACTTAGTATTGGAGAAGCAATTAACAGACATCTCTGGGGAAGATTAATCTCCATTTTTAGAGTCACTAATTGCCTATAGCTCTTCATCTAGGAGCAGGGACTTGTGAGATTCCCCCATCCCCATTGGCATGCCAACTGATGCTTTCACTGTTTAAACCTTATTGAGGCAGCAGTATTGTTGAGGTTTTCTGGAAGCAATGTCTTGTTTGATATAGTAGACAACTTCAGTACTTCTATAGTTTGCACATCTTTTTTAAAGGGAAATGTGTGCCCTGTCTAATCTGCAGGAAACAAACAAACAAAACAAACAACTATTTAAATCTCTTGTAGTGTAAGCATTTCTAAAACTTTCACTAAGGGGGTAGTTTGCTGATTAAATAGCGTAAGTGGAGTGCTGACATTCTCACACAGAGAATGATATAAATACACATTTCATTATATTGCCTACTTAACTGTAATAGAATCATTTTTCTTCACAGAGAGTGAAAACATTAGCTTTTTTTTTTTAGATGTTCAGAGTATGGTCAGAGAACACTCACTTTTAAACCAGCAAATATAAATTTGGTTCCTGATATTTTAACTTTCCCAGCCAATCAGTGACTGACTATATCTCACTTTTAGAACATGAATAAAGCACACAAAATCTTTATTCTGAATCTGAAGAGTGTTCAGATGCAAAAATGAACTAACAAATAAACAAAAACAACCCCCCATGTACCTATGTTTTAACCTCTGTAGTATGTTGTCATACAAAGTGTGCTGTATGTTAATTTACTGTATAAACCTTTTCATTAACTAATTTTACCTGACTGGATCAAGTCATTAAAGTTGTGTAATGAGCTACTCTCTGAGTACAGAAGACATTATAAATGCCATAGAACACATATAGTCTTAAAATTGTTTTTACTACTTACATTAGAAGTTATGTCAATCAGAAGACAGATGTATTTAATACTAAGTAGCAAATGCTCTGGACATTCAGGCTCATGATTCTTTTCTTCCTAATCAACTAAATCCTGTACAGTGTCGCTAATGTTAGCACATGCACTGTAAGATGTACAAATAATCAGTATGGAACTTAAAAGTTGCATATGTCTATGTACCATAAAACACCAAATAATTATGTCTCTGATAGGTCTCTTGAATTTCCTTGAATTCTTTCTCAATTACTGTTCAAATATAGTTATTCTTTTCTATTGATGAGTTATGCCGTTTTTGATACATATGTATCTAGTGCCTTTGTGTGTGTATGTGGATTTTTGTTCTTTGTTTTTTTTTAATTATTGTTGTTGTTCATCATTGTGTTAGTAAACTTACTTAAAAGGTTATATTTTGGTTTATCAAACATCATGTCCCACTACCTATACAGCACCAGCATTTATCCACTTGTGTAAAATTATTTATTAAGTCCCTAGACAAAATGTATTTTCTCAGCACTTAAAGGTTTTTCTTCTGTTTGTAAATATTAACATAAAACTGCATTGCAATAGTCCTAGATGAGGAAATAGAACTAGAAAGAGAGGGAGGGAAGGGAAGGAGAGAGGGAGTGCAGCGGGAGGGAGAAAGAGAAGGAGGGAAAGAGAGAGGAGGAGGAAGCTAAGGAGGAGAAGGTAAGGAAGAAGAGGAGGAAGAGCAGGAGAAGAAATAAAAGAGGAAAAATGAAAGAGAACACTTGATCAGACTATGAAGCTGATGTAAGTCTAGCAGGGATCTTTAACTTTGATAGTTATAAGTAACCTGGAACCGCCCTAAACCTCCTCCCCATCTCTATATCCTCCTCCCCCCCCTTTTTTTTTTTTTTTTTTTTTTTTCATTTTGTCCAATGTCTTCATATATAGTGCCAGGGTTTTCTGTTCCGAAGCTTCTTTCATGAGTATGTCCTCAGGGCAGAACCACGGGTCAATAGTTCTGCCCCTCGGCTATAATTGCCCTGTGAGTCCCAAGTTGGCCATTTCTGTTCACAAACACTCTGCTTTAACCATGTATGAAGTTCGATTTCCTGACCCTCTGAACCTCTCCCACATCTCCTCCAGATACTGCTGCTATCAACCCTATTTCCCCCCAACCCCCCCGTTCTTTCTCACTCTCTGCTCCTCCATTCTCTCCATTTCCCACAGTTGTTCTGTTTCCCACCTCAATACAGGACTGAAGCATCCACACCCTGGTCTTCCTTTTCCATATGTTCTATGGGTAGTACTATGGACTTTGTAGGCTTTTGGGCCTTATCAGTGAGTACATACCATGTGTGCTCTTTTGTGTCTGGTTTACTTCTGGTTGATATTTTCTAGTTCCAACCATTTGCCTAAGAATTTTATGAAGTCATTGTTTTTAATTGCTGTGTAGTACTCCATTGTGTATATGTACCATATTTTCTGTACAAAAATATGTAGGGGGGATGAAGAACTGGAGATAGTCACTGAAGGGTCCCAGACATCAGTAAAACATGAGGATCTCAGGATCCAATAGAGATGCCTTTAGTGAAATGTGCAGAGAAAGGAAGATAGATCCTGTAGAGACCTCCTCCAACAAATTGGCACAGCCCCTGGTTGTAGGACACCCACCCATCTCAAAGTATTAAACCCAGAAATGTTCCTGTCCAAAGGAAGAACAAGGACAAAAAAATAAAATGGAGACTGAGGGAAGGAGCAACTAGAGACTGCCCCACCTGGGCTCCATCATATCTGCAGACACCAAAGCCAACTTTGTTCAAGAGGTGCTTGCTCACAGGAACCTTGTGAGAAGGGTCCTGAGAAAGTCTGGCCAGTAGCTGACCAATGCAGTTGTGGATGCTTGGAGATAATCATCAGATGGAGCTCGGGAAACCTGATGGAGGGCAGAGGGGGATTGCAACCTCTCTGGAAGAACAACATAGGCTGGCCTGACTACCCAGTTCTCCCAGAGTCTAGACCATCAACCAAGGAGTGTATCTGGAGGGATCTGTTGCTCCAGATACTTATGCATCAGAGGATGGCCTTGCCTGACAGCAATTGGAGGGAAGGCTCTTGGTCCCAGGGAGGCTTGATACCCCAGTGTAGGAGGATGCTGGATCAGTGGGGCAGTTGGGTGGTTGGGGGGAAAACTCTTATACAGGCAAAGCATAGAGGGTTGGGCAGATGTGGGATGAGGGGCTGGTGGTAACTGGGAAGTGGGATATCATTTGAGATGCAAACAAATAGAAAGATTAATTTTGAAAAATTATGCATAAAGTTATTTGTGGCTTTTTGCTACCATCAGTCACTTTAGAAGAGCTCATTTTTCCTGGGCGGCTTTGTTATCCTCATCTCTTAGGCTTTTCGCGTCCCATTGCTATCAGCTCTGTTTCTTAGAAAGTTGACAATGAATTTAAGCTGATTACAACCTGACAGGCTTGCAGCATCACTGCATGCTTACTTCTGGCCTATATTATTTGAAGAAAATTTCAGGATTGCATTAGGTGTTAACCAAAAAGACATAATTGAGCCTATTTGGTTTTAATTAAATATCTCTTGTGTATTATTTGTTAATGCTAATAGTTTTATTCAGCATAGGTCTTCAGAGAGAGAGAGAGATATTTTATAAAATAACATCAACATTTACATAGTTGGCATGTGCAAAGCCTAGCTGATTCTAAAATCAAAGTCTTTTCATTAATGTGACCCTATTTTAAAACAGCAGAGAACAAGTAAGCAAAGGTTTAGGTCAATGTACTGTTACATTTAGAATTTTGAAACTTATTTGTTTCTCATTTTCGTCTCTTTGTGGTTGGTGCTTGGCTTACAGTGGAAAAAGAACGTGTTTGCAGGTGATGGATTTGACTGTGTGAGTGGATTAGCATTTTCAATACTCGTTTGACCATTAGAAAGAAAATACTAATTGAAGCATTTGTATATCATTTAAAAACCTACTTCTTGCTCTTCTATTAAGATAGTGTTCAATTTACCACTGTATAGAAACTTAAAGTATAAATTTTTATTTGTATGTTAAAGGAGAAAATGGTTATGTGGTTCTTTATTTTTTTAGCATTCTAAAGTTAAGATATTGGAAATAGGGTATACTAATATTTAACAAATACTATATATCTGTCTCTAATATGTGTAATATGTACACATGTCTATGTGAAATAACATTGTTCTCACCAGTATTTTTTCTTTGAACTTACTGCCTTTGGAATGCTGAATGGCTGTTGTTTTTAAGCTTTGAATATTCATCCAATTTTGCCCTGAGCAGAATCTTTTAGCTAAAAACTCACCACATTATGAATTTGTCTTAGTCCAGGCTTTTAAATGATAAAGTTTCCAGTTGACTTGTTAGAATATTATAATGATACTAGATTTTCAGCATCTGAAGCAGTGGATCTGTAATAACAAATGCAGCACCAGTGACTTTAACCGAAGCCAAGGAAAGCAAAGCCAGCAGGCTTTACAAGAAGAGAGCTGCAGTCCATCTGCAAAGAGGACATGCATTCCAAAGGTCAATGTCACAGCGATGGACGGCTTTGTTAAGCCACCATGTTCCTAGTGTCAGTTTCTGGTGATTATCAGCCATGGTCGTAATTACAGCTCGGGGTGTTCTCTGACACAGAGACATGAAACACCGACTCTTTTCTTATGTTAGCCTTCGAGTCTGAGATAATTTTTCCCCTCAATTTACTATGATGGCCTTATCAGGCAGGACATTTTTTCACAATAATTTGCATGCTCATTAATAAAACATCTTCTACTATACAGTAATTGAATGCATATAATGAAAGTTTATACAGTGACAATAATAGAAAAGGTCAGGATGGCCCCTTGATGAGTCAGAAATGAGAGATGGTAACTCCTCCAGACTGCACCAGAGAGGGAGTCACTCGAAAAGATAATTTTGATGGCCCTGCTACAGGAATGCTTGGTTTCCTCATAAGAAAACCTCAGTAGGAAGGGATGAATTATATACCCTTTCCTTTATAAAGTGACAGCAACTCGGTATACTATGGTATTTTGATATTTTGCATCATCTGACACAACTTCTGGAAGGTAGCAAATCTCTGATTTTCTGTGTCTACTTTTTGGTGTTTCTAGAAAATTTTGACAATGTGTTTGTTCTGTGCCTTAAACAAGCAACTACAGACCTCTCATACCATTACCCTTTGCATCCACACACTCACTACATCTGGAGTGGATTGCTTTGCTTAAAGGTCAAGAAATTGTATCTGGGAACAATATCTTTGCATTATTCAATTATATGTTACTAGTGATTATTCTATTAGCTAGGAAATAGTTTTGTTAATTATAAGGGAATCAGTTGTATCGATTTAAATTTCCACTCATTGTCTCTCTCATAAAGAATTCCAAATGACTGACCATGTTTCATTTTCTACATTATTAGTATTTAGCAACTGTTTTGCATAGATATTGAGAAATCAGAATTGACTCACAGTTCAGGAAGGTTGAGTTCTTCAAAGCATACAAAGATGACCCATATAATGTGTTCTTGGAGATTTCATGCTAAATGGACAAGGCTATTAACTCTGAAGCAAAGAAGATTAACTCAGAAAAAAAGAAAAAAAAAAGCTGTGCTGGGAAATGGATTAAAAAGTCAAGGAAGGAGTTGACACTTTACATTTTTAATATGGTAAAATTATTCACATTTAACCTTCTCTCTGTTCTCTCCCACATCTACTCACAGGATGACCTACAGAGAGCTCTTTAGGATTCCAGTGGGTGGAAACAGACTTCACAGTGTTATATTGCTATTTCTGTTCTATATTCTCATGGAATATTGACAGTAACATAGTAAAGAGGTAAAGTTTTCTGAGACAATGACTGTGCTAAACTACCTGGCCTGTCTCATCCTACCATGTACAAGGAATGCAGTCTGAGTAGCTGAGGAAGTTATAAATTCCAGCTATGAACTGTAGCCATAAAGTTAAAGAAAAAATATTTTATAAGTATGTCCCATATTTTGTTATAAAAGTTTGTGTGTGTACAAATGTAGGTAGATCAAATACTTTTCATTCTTTGTGTGATATCTAATAGGTTAACTTTGTATTGTAATATCTAAATGGTGTTCATTTTGTGTAGAAGTGTAAGAGATGTAAGAGATAACAATAAAGATTATTCAAGGATTTTACTACATTTTTTCTAAATAGACTAAAATTGCTGGTTCTTTTTTTAAAAGTTTTTATTTTATATTTTTATTTTTTAAAAACTATATTTTAAAAAACAAAGATAAATGTACATATTTTAAGCATTTTTGCATAAAAGTATACAAATACATTTTTCTCAGTGCTTGGTCTTTTTTTTTAAAGGTTTGATAGTGTGCATTAAAATCTTACTAGTCACAATGAGCATAAAGTACATGTAAAACAGGATGTAATCTAGAATTAGTCAAAGTTCTCTTGGTGTGTAAGGATTAAGCATAATAGTTTTTTTCCTTTTTTCTTTTTTTCTGTTCTTGAACTTCATATAGTCTGTGAGTTGATTCTGGGATTTTCAGAGTTTTCTTGGGTTAGTATCCAATTATCAGTGACTATTTATTATGTCTGTTCTTTTGTGACTGAGTTATCTCACTCAGGATGATAGTCTCTAGATGCCTCCATTTTCTTAAGAATTTCGTAAAGTCATTGTTTCTGATAGCTGAGTAGTACTCCATTGTGTAATTGTACCACAATTTTTGTATCCATTTATCTACTGAAGGACATCTGGGTTCTTTCCAGTTTCTAGATATTATAAATAGAGCTGCAATAAACATTGTGGTGCATGTATCTTTGTTGTATGTTGGAGCTCCTCTGGGGTATATGCCCAAAAGTGGAATAACTGGGTCTTCAGGTAGTACTATATCTGATTTTCTGAGGACCCACAAGACTGATTTCCAGAGTGGTTGTACCAGTTTACAACCCCACCAACAGTGGAGAAGTGTTCCTCTTTCTCCACATCCTTGCCAGCATCTGCTGTCACCTGAGTTTTTGATCTTGGCCAATCTGACTGGTATGAGGTAGAATCTCAGGAATGTTTTGATTTTCATTTCCCTGATGGCTAATGATATCAAGCACTTCCTTAGATGTTTCTCAGCCATTCGATATTCCTCAATTGAGAACTTTTTGTTTAGCTCTGTACCCCATTTTTTAATAGGGTTGTTTGGTTTTCTGATGTCTAGCTTCTTGAGTTCTTTGTATACCTTGGGTATTAGGCCTCTATCTGATGTGGGGTTGGTAAAAATCTTTTCCCATTCTGTTGGTTGCCCTTTTGTTTTCTTGACAGTGTCCTTAGCTTTACAGAAACATTACAATCTCATCAAGTCCCATTTGTCAATCTTTGACCTTAGAGCATGAGCCACTGGTGTTTTGTTCAGGAAATTTTCTCCTGTGCCTCTGTGTTTTAAGGTATTCTCTACTTTCTCTTCTAATAGTTTCAATGTACCTCTTTAATGTGGAGATCTTTGATCCACTTGCACTTGAGTTTTGTACAAGCAGAAAAGAAAGGGATGATTTTTATTCTTCTGCATGCTGAGTGACAGTTGGACCAATACCATTTGTTGAAGAGGCTGTTTTTTTTTTTCCCATTGAATGTTTAAAGCACCTTTGTCAAAAATCAGGTGACCATATATGTGAAGACTCATTTATGGATCTTCTATTCTATTCCATTGATTCACATGCCTATCTCTGTACCAGTACCATGCAGTATTTAGCACAATTGTCTTGTAATATAGTTTGCTGTCAAGGATAGTGATTCCCTCAGATGTTTTCTTGTTGTTGAGGATAGATTTCACTATTCTAGGTCTTTTGTTATTCCAGATGAAATTTCATATTGCCCTTTCCAACTCTATAAAGAACTGGATTAGTATTTTGATGGGGATTGCATTGATTCTGTAGATTGCTTTTGGTAGGATTGCGATTTTTACAATGTTTTTCCTTACAATCCATGAGCATGGGAGATCTTTCCATTTTCTGAGATCTTCCTAGATTTGCTTCTTTAGAAGTTTGAAATTCTTGTCAGACAGTTCCTTCACTTGCTTAGTTAGAGTCTCACCAAGGTATTTCATATTTTTTGTGACTATTGTGAAGGGTATTTTTTCCCTAATTTCTTTCTCCACATGTTTGTCCTTTGAGTAGAGAAAGGCTACTGATATGTTTGAGTTAATTTTATATCCAGTCAATTTGCTGAACTTGTTTATCAGCTGTAGGAGTGCTCTGGTGGAATTTTTGGGGTCACTTAAGTACAGTATCATGTCATCTGCAAATAATGATGTTTTAACTTCTTCCTTTCCAATTTGTATCCCTTTGATTTCCTTTTGCTGTCTAGTTGCTCTGGCCAGGACTTCCAGTACTATATTGAATAGGTAGGGGGAGATTAGACAGCCTTGTCCCACTGTTAAGTTTGATGTTGGCTGTTGGTTTGCTGTATATTGCTTTTATTATGTTTATGTATGGGCCTTGGATTTCTGTTCTTTCCAAGACTTTTAACATGAAGGGGTGTTTAATTTTGTCAAATGCTTTCTCAGCATCTAGTGAGATGACCATATGTTTTTTTCTTTGAGTTTTTTTTTTTTTTTTTTTTTTTTTTTTTTTGTATGGTGGATTACACTCATGGCCTTCTGTATATTACACCATCCCTGCATCCCAGGGATGAAGCCTACTTTATCGTGGTGAATAATCATTTTGATGTGTTCTTGGATTTGGTTTGCAAGCATTTTTTGAGGATTTTTACATCACTGTTCATAAGTGAGATTGGTCTGAAGTTTTCTTTCCTTGTAGGGTCATTGTGTGGTTTTGGAAGGATGGGTATTGTAGCCTCAAAAAATTAATTAAATAGTGTTCAGTCTTATTCTATTTTGTGGAATAGTTTGGAGAGTATTGGTATTAGGTCGTCAATAAATTTCCGATAATATTCTGCACTGAACCCATCTGGACCTGGGCTTTTGTTGCTTGGGAGACTTTTGTATGACTCCTTCTATTTCTTTAAGTGTTATGGGATTATTTAGATGGTTTACCTGGTCCTGGTTCAACCTTAGTATGTGGTATCTGTTAAAGAATTCATCCATTTCTTCCAGATTTTCCAGCTTTGTTGAGTATAGGCATTTATAGTGGGATTTGAGGATTTCTTGAATTTCCTCAGTTTCAGTTATTCTGTCTCCGCCTTTATTTATGATTTTGTTAATTTGGATACTCTCTCTTTGCCCTCTAGTTAGTCTGGCTAAAGGTTTATCAATCTTGTTAATTTTCTCAAACAACCAGCTGTTGGTCATGTTGGTTCTTTGAATGGTTGTTTTTGTTTCTATTTGGTCTATTTCTGCCCTAAGTTTAATTATTTCTTGCCATCTACTCCTCTTGGGTGTATCTGCTTCCTTTTGTTCTAGAGCTTTCAATTGTGCTGTCAAGCTGCTAGTGTATGCTCTCTCCAGTTTCTTTAGAGAAGCACTCAGAGCTATGAGTTTTTGTCTATGTACTGCTTTCATTGCATCCCATAGGTTTGGGTATGTTGTGTTTTCATTTTCATTGAGTTTTAGAAAATCCTTAATTTCTTTCTTTATTTCTTCTTTGACCCTGTTATTGTTTAATAGAGCATTGTTTAGCTTTCTTGGGCATATGGGCATTTGTTTTATTTATTGTTATTTAAGACCAGCCTTAGACCATGGTGATCTGAAAGGATGCATGGGAGTATTTCAATCTTCTTATATCTATTGAAGCTTGTTTTGTGACCAATTATGTGATCAATTTTCGAGAAGGTGCCATGAGGTTCTGAGATGAAGGTGTATTCTTTTGTTTAAGCATGATATGTTCTATAGATATCTATTAACTCCAGTTGGTTCATAACCTGTTAGTTTTACTGTGTCCTTGTTCAGTTTGTGTTTCCATGATCTGACCATTGGTGAGAGTGAGGTATTGAGGTCTCCCACTATTATTGTGTGGGGTGCAATGTATTATTTTTATCTTTAGTAGGGTTTCTTTTATGAATATGGGTGCTTTTGTAATTGGAGCATATATGTTAAGAATTGAGCGTTCCTCCTGGCAAATTTCTCATGAAATGAGTAAAAAGTGCCCTTCTTTATCCTTTTTGATAACATTTGGTTCAAAATCTACTTTATTCAATATTAGAGTGGCTACTCCAGCTTGCTTCTTGGGGCCATTTGCTTAAACGTTTTTTTTTCCCAAACTTTTATTCTGAGATAGTGTATGTCTTTGTCTCTCAGATGAGTTTCTTTTATGCAGCAAAATGCTGGGTTTTGTTTATGGATCCAGACTGATAGCCTATATCTTTTTTTGGGAAATTGATTCCATTTATGTTAACAGATATCAAGGAATAGTGGTTGCTGTTTCCTGCTATTTTTGCTTTTGGAGGTAGAATTGTGCCTGTATATCTTTTCTTCTTTTGGTTTTCTTGCTTAGGTGTTTTTTTTTTTTTTTTTTACTAGGATGTAGTTCCTTTGGTTGTATTGGGTTTCCACCTATAATTAGTTGTAATGCTGTGTTTGTGGTCAGATATTGTGTAAATTTAGTTTAGTCTTGGAATACCTTAGTCTCTTCATCTATGGTGATTGATAGTTTTGCTGGGTATAGCATCTTGAGCTGACACTTGTGCCCCCTTAGTGTCTGCATGATGTCTGTCCAGGATCTTCTAGCTTCCTTAGTCTCTGTTGAGAAGTCAGGTATGATTCTGATTTGTCAGCCTTTATATGTTACCTGACCTTTTTCCTTTACTGATTTTAGTATTCTTTATTTGCTTTGGGCACTTGGCATTTTGACTATTATGTGTTGGGAGGATTTACTTTTCTGGCCCAACCTATCTGGAGTTCTGTAGGTTTCTTTTATGCTCGTGGTCATCTCATTCTTAAGGGTAGGAAAGTTTTCTTCTACGATTTTGTTGAAAATATTTACTGTGCTTCTTAGTTGATACTCTTCTCCCTCTTCTATTCCTATTATGCTTAGGTTTGGTCTTCTCATTGTGTCCTGGATGTCCTGGACATTTTGGGTTTGGAGCTGTTTGGTTTTTGCATCTTCTCTGACTGTTTTTTCTATGTTTCCAATGTTGTCTTCAGCCCCTGAGATTCTCTCTTCCATCTCTTGTAGTCTATTGGAAATGCTTGCATCTGTGACTCCTGATTTTTATTTTTAGGTGTTGTACCTCTAGGGTTATCTCTTTTAGTGTTTTCTTTATTGTGTCAATTTCTGTTTTAAATTTCTTCTTCCATTCCTTCATCCCTTTGGTTCTGTTTTTCTCTAGTTCTTTGAGTTATTTGAGTGTTTTTCTTGTTTGTTCTTTAAAAGCTTCTGTTTCTTTATGCTCTTCCTCCTCTTCTTATTTAAGGATCTCTATCATCATCTTGAGGTATAATTTTGGGCCTGAGTCTTCTTTTTTGGAGTGTTTGGCATTCAGCTGTTTGCTGTGATGGGGGAGCTGGGTTCTGGTGTTGCCAGGTTGTCTTGGCTTCCCTGGGGTACGTTCTTTTGCTTTCCTCTTGCCATCTTGTTGTCTGTGTTTATATGTAGTCTTTTTGTCACTGATTGGTTCTGTCCTTTCCCTTGTACCTGGCCTGTGTCCCTGGATCTCCATGTGTTCCTGGTCACAGATGAGCTTAGCATGTATTCTGTATGCATGTGTTCTGGGCTGATAACAGACAGCCCAAAGCAGGGTTCCTAATTCCCTAAACCTAGCGGGGCGGGGTGGAGGTGAGGGGGAGTACTTTCTGCATGCTGGGCACAGACCTCTCTGCTCCTTGGCTACTTGGCTACTCAGAACACCTTTTCATTAGGCCTGTGTTCCTGGCTCTCTGCTGTTCCTGCTAGCAGATGGCCTTTGCGCCTTTTCTCCACACAAAGGCCGCCAGCTGGGAACAGACAAAAATTTCTGGTTTCATATGTAATACTTATATCAGGTGAAATTATGAACTCAATATTATTTTTATTTGCAGATTAAGTATACTGGTATGTGTGTGCATGTGTGTTAGTATTTGTTTTTTGTTTTTTGTTTTTTGTTTTTTTTTTGGAGACCTTATCAGTTGAGTTAGCTGACTAAGTCAAGCAAACTTTCTTCTTTAAAATAAGTCAGGTATGTAGATTATTTGATATTGGTGTCTGTACATGTTTTCTTGTTTGTTTGTTTGTGTTTACCTACTGCTACTGAGGGGAAAAGTCTAGATCTTAGCTGAGCTAACCAGACAACAATTATCTATTGTTTCCTTCATTTTGTGTCTCTTATGGGTCTTTAGAGGTATAGTCTTCAAGTAGACTGAACAAGACCAACATTAAATGCTTCTACAGTCTTGGTTGTTGGTACAAAAGAAAGTTTTTATATTTTCCATGGCAATGTTTCATTGGCCTGCATATTCTGGCAGTTTACCCAGTGTCAATATCAGCTATGCAGACTTCTAGGTCCTTTCAGAGATCAGCCGGTGGTCTAGCTTGTGAAAGGCAGTGATGATTCATTGATATCCACAGTATATATGTGTTATCTTAGTTAATGTGGATAAACATATTAAGCTATGGTACCTTGTTACTAACTCATGGGATGAATTTTATTCACTGAGCATGAAAAGGCTCATCAACATTTTCCCAGCTGAAATTAAGTAACACTGCATTTGAAGATCTGAATTTTCCATCTGGGTTTGTTCATTACTAGCCTTTTCTCTTTTTTTTCTTTCTTTCTTTTTTTTTTTTCCTAACAAATTACTTCACATTTGAGGTTAATTTTTTATCTGTTGGAAGTCTCATTTCAACGTGTTCTCAGTAAGTGTACAAAGTAAAATTTATACTATAAATATAAAGTGATTCCTACAATAATAAAAGACAATAATCAGCATGGTAGAGTTGTTATTATGCATCATATAATGATGAGGATATATTTTGAGAAATGAGTCAAAAAACACACTTAGGCTACATGAAGTAAAGTCATATGGCCTATTGCTCCTCTGGGTAGGTTGAATGTAGCAAACACAGGAAAGAAAATGATACAGTGAAGACACAATAAACAGGAGATGGATGAACTGACCATGGAGTAACACTGTCATTTATTAACATCAAATACTGTTCACCATATTGAATTTTATAAAACATATTTTTATATAATTGACAATTCAGTTACTTTATTTATGACAAAATCACTACAAACACATGAATAATATGATTCACATTAGTTTTTGTCAACTTGATGCAAATTAGAATCATTTGGGAGGAAGAAAGCTCTGTTGGCGAATTGTCTTCAGCAGACTGGTCTGTAGAAATGACTGTGGACAATTTCCTCAAATGTTGATTGATGTTGAAGAGCTTAGCCCACTGTGGAATGTGCGCTTCCTAAGCAAGTGAACCTAAGCTATATGATCTGAGAAAGCCAGAGGAAACCAGCCAATAAACAGTGTTCTACATTGTCTGCTTTAGCTCCTGCCTCCAGGTTTCTTCTTGAGCCTCTGCTTTGCTGTTCCTAAATGGTGGACTATAACCTTCAAGCAAAATAAACAAATTCAACTCCAATTGGCTTTTGGTCATGGTGTTTATCATAATAGACAGCAAACTAAAAGGCAAGTGTTGCATCACAACCTTATGACATCCCTTCATTCAGTTTTATCATGTTCTTCTTGAACCAGAATTAAATATCCATTATTCCTTACTGCTTACAATGTTATACTTTGAACAACTCTCATGATATATAATTTATGTTCAATTTTAAAAGTGTCTGTCTCATGAAGACACAAACATTTCAATTTTGATTTTCTGCATAGTGTCTACAATCAGCTGTACCAAAATATTCTCTTTACACTAGAGCACTAATTTCCACTTACATTCTTGTATCCTTTTTCAGTTTCTTATGCATCTCTGAAAAAATCAAGTACCCCTGACCTAATCCAGAACTCTCTGAGTGGTATATAACTGTAATTTGTGAAGCACTGGTCAACAGTAATTTGAACACTTCAAATTCACCTATGAGTTGCTGTTCAGCATGGTTCTTGATACAAGGCTGTTATCGCTTTTAAATATAGAAATCTGGAGAATTCCAGTTTGGCAGTTTGGAAATCCTTGTAAAATATTTTGTAAGAATTTTCTTTAAAACGTTGAAATTAGTTGTAGTTTTATTTTCCTTTATGTGTCAATAGGCAATGTTTTTTTGGGGACAGCTCTTCAAAGAACAGAAAGTTCAAGGTGCTGCAATGGCTATTTTGTAGCAATGCAGTAAGATTCCTTTTCTTGTGTTTACCATTAGCACCGCTGATGGCTTATAGCCTGTATAAATCCCTTAGGTGCTCTCTTACCCTGTCAGCCATTCACCTTAAGGCATAAGTCATTGTAAATGATTCAATCAACCAAAGAGCTTGGTCAGGGAGATTTTGTCCTTTAACAACCTTCCATGAAAAGACTGTAATATATTTGAGAATCTACCAGAGTATATGGCCCAAGGCATCACTTTTCAGGATCACTCATCTAGGCTTGTAAGAAAGAATGTCACTGAGTTCACTGAACCAGCCAAGGCCTCAGAGCAGAGAGGTATTGCCATAATTAATGGAAAAAATTTAATGCACTATTTCAGACCTTCATACTTCTATAAAGCTTACTTCCCAAGGTCTGTTCTTAGGCCACCAATATGCATTCTCCCAAGACCTTGTTGGAACCACATAGTTTCTGGCTTTCCCCAGATGTATGATAAATGTCAAAGTGATTTGTATAAATATTAAGGTTTACAAGTAGCCTTCTAAATTTGGAGAAAATGATGCCATAAAAATAGGAGCTTAGCTTTGCTTGGTTTTGTCCTCTGAATACATTTTTTTCTGTCTTATCTTAGTTTTTCTTTAAGTAGTAAAGCCATATAGCCTGCTCCACATCTTGCTTGACTTTCAAGCTTGTTATTCCATAAAATCTATCCTTTTAAAAGCCTTCATTACAACCACTTTTGTTAGGTCAGACTGTGGACAGTTTCTAATAGAGCCTGCCCTTTAGAAAAATCAAAGCAACTAACAGGTTGACATCTTTCTTTTCGTTTGTTCATTTACGTTTTTGTCCTTTATTCTTGCATCTCAGCTGAAGTGGGCACATGACTGTGGAGCTCAGGATAGGTACCGTGCATGTGTAAGAATGGGCATTCATTGGGACAAGATCATCGATGGCATGTGGTTTGCTGTCACGGTTGACAGTGAGCAGTTTTATGGGATCCTGCATTATTACATACAGCTGTCCTATACAGTGAAGTGCAAGCCAAGAAATCAGGAAAGGTTGACTAATGTGTCAGAACATAGGTTGGTATAGTGGAAGAGAGGACCACTATTTGTAATATCAAGTGTGTGTGTGTGTGTGTGTGTGTGTGTGTGTGTGTGTGTGTATGCACTTTTGGGTATATGCATCTGTTTATGGATGTGTGTGTAATCATACATATAATGTACTTGCACATGAGAAGACCAAAGGAAAATATCATATTGTTAATATTCTGTTTTTCATTTTTGAGACCCAAAGTTCTCATGTTTTGTTTGGAGATAATCTGGTGGCAGAAGTGCCCCACTGATCCTCCCATCCTCCCATAAAGGGCTAAGATTATGCCTATGTGCAACCACATCTGACTTCTTACATGGATTCTGGGTATCCAAACTTATATACACACACCTCTACAGCAAGTATTCTTATATACAGATTCAAACCCCAAATCCTCAAGTTTTAATGTTGTAGATTCCCTGGAAGTTGAAGAATGGGTTGAAAGATGAATATTGATTCATCAATGGAATGGGGCAGCTTGCCAGGGTAGCAATAAAATTCAGAGGCTTCATTATTTTCACTCTGTGGCAAAAAACTCTAATAGTCCTTGTTTGGAAACAATCACTTCATGAATCACAAAGAGTTGTCTCTAGTTAATAGTGGACTTTAGTAATTTCTAAATCTAGTGGATTCAAGAAATCTGGAATTGGGATGTTTATGTATTTTCAAAAGACAGGAAAGAATGATCTGAGTCTAAAGAAAACATATACTCTAAATTGAAGCTATTGTTGCTTATTGAGTAGAAAACTTTCTTTTTCTTTTGTTTTTATTTAAATAAATTCTACTGACATAGAATGAAATGGAAGGAAAAAAAACTGATAAGATAAATGTTTAACCTTGGCAGGATCTTAATCATATCATTGCCCTATGGGAAACTGTGGGCTGTTTAAAAGTGCTTGCTTGGTGATAGGAAGTATTTATATGGCAATCAGGCATGGTATGTCTCTTTAAAGCATTTAGAGTATTTATTTAATTGCCTTGCAAGGTCTCTGGTTATATTCTTCTTTTAAAGCTCTTGATAGATGTGATAGATGTAGAATAAAACATTTTAAGAAAGGTATGAGTACATATCTAAGAAATGCCTCATGTTTTATTTCTATATGGATATTGTAATAGAGTGTAAGAGATAGTTTAGCCCAAAATAACAGAAGTATATTCTCTGAGTTGGCGCAGTTGGGAGACTGACAGACAGACAAATGACTAGAGGATAGATAAATAAATAGATAGATATAGATAGATAGACAGATAATAAATATAAAAGTATAGATGGTTAGGTAGATAGATAAAAAGAGGTTAAAATAGATAGTAAATAGACATGTGGACAAAGGTATTAATAGTGTGATTTTCCTTTTTAGTTTCTAGGAGAGTACTGATCATTTTTGCAGTGTCTGGGGGCTGATCATTATTCCTGACCTTATTTCTTTCTTCTTAGTCATGGTCGTTACCAGTGCTCCCTGATCCCCCCCCCCCGTTTCTGTCTCTGTCTCCTCCCCTATCCCAAATATATTATTTACCCATATGGTATAACTGAATTATGAAGGTTAGATAGTTTTGAAGTGTCCAGGAAACACCTCAGATATAGATAAATGTCTTAGTTTCATACTTAAACATCTTTAATCCAGATTTAGCCTAAATAAAAGGGAAGATTTGTAATAATTTGGAATAACAATTATTTAGCAAAAATCTTCAACTATTCGAGAAGCACACAGAACTGTGGCATTTTGGAAATGGGTCTATTTAAGTTATTATATCAAGTGTTTGCTTATTCTAGCAACCAAGCAGAACAAATGGAGCAATTTTTGTAAATGATTTTATATGCTACATTTACAAACTGAGTCAAAATAATATGTGTAGGAAAATGTGAATGTTTGTTTTTATTTGTAGTGTACTTATCACTATAAAACTAACCTATCAACAGTTACTTTCATGGTGTTGCATGTATTTAGAGCTTCTTAGGATGTAAGTTTATATCCAAAAGTTAATGAGCAGCTTAGCATGGGCTACAGTGCTATGGGAATTTTTTTTTATCCTGCTATATATTCTACAATGCTAGAAGAATAATATTAACATGCTTTCTTGGCTTAAACAATTATGCTGTGAAGTGAGAACCAAGATTCAAGTCAACTCACACCTTTGGATGCTTAGTCCAAAGAAGCCCTTAATACTCAGTGTTAGGGGAAGGATGAAGAGAGTGGGGGGGGGGCATATGGCCCATGGAGGTGCGCCAAGGCCTGAGGGCAAGGGAGATGCCTCTGAGGGGCCCATGTTGGGAATCCCTTCCCCCTGAGGGACCAGCCGTAGAAAGGTATAGTACAGAATAGAGTTTATTCAGGTCATGGGAGAGTTAAGAGGGTGGTAGAGGCAGAGAGAGAGAAAGAGAGAGAGAGAGAGAGAGAGAGAGAGAGAGAGAGAGAGAGAGAGAGAGAGAGTAAAGGAGTAGAGGGGGGGGGAAGGGAAGGGGAAGAGGAGGGGTAGGGGTGGGAAAGGAAGGCTGCAAGAGCTCAAGAGCAAGAGAGAGAGGAGGGGTCAAGCAGCTCCTTTTATAGTGTCAGGTCACTGGGGCGGAGCATACCTGGCTACTGCTGGGTAATTGAGGGGTGGGGTATACCTGGCTGTTGCTAGGTAACTGAGGGGTGGGGTTTACAGAATCCCAACACTCAGTACCAGCAAAATCATTTCAACCCCTTTACAGCTAGAAGTTAAAACCCCGAGGTGAAAGCCTACTGAAAAATATAAATACTTTTAGTAGTTATAGCTTAGTATGCCAAAAAGATCCAGTGATAATGTAGTTAAGGTCCCTATGGTCAACACTAAAAAGTGAATTTCCAGAACTGCAATGTGTCTAACACTCAAAAACTGTTGCTGGATGTACTATTGCCTTTTGGCACTGACAGTGCCATTGAGGTGATCTGCCATTTATTTGCAATAATTATCTGAGAAGAGAGGGGGAACATAGATAACACAGAGTAGGAAAACCAGCTGCTATGATTTGGAAACACTTACAGAAGGACATGAGTATCTCTTCAAAGTGAGTGAGATCAGTGTCAGGCATAGTATGCTTGGAACATGCTACAAATCTCATTATGGCAGATTTAAAAGAATCACTCAATACTGAGGGTGGCAGATGCCAGAAGATGCTCCCATGTGTTAGATGTACTCCAAGGCATGAATGGCAGTAGCATATTCTAGGTAAGCTTCAGTAAAAACAGATCTTTGCAATCACAGAGAACACTTTCATATACAAAGGTGACAATTGAAGCTTGTCAAAAACAAGTACCAACAGCCTCTCTAGTTTTATTAAAACAGAAAGAATTGACCAGCTAAAAAATACTTTGCCCACTGAAGGCAAGGAAAGAGACACATGAGTTCACTTTGAAGGTCAGCTGTTTAGAACTGCATATCACTCTGTGTGTTACAAGTTTTCTCCACCTTTCAAACTGGTTTTCATGTTCCTTATGTGTGTTGTTTTGAGATGGAATAGTCGTGTGCTTTTAGGTCTGTTAGCATTATTTAAAAATAGGAGGTTTTTTTTTTTTTTTTTCCACAACAGGAAGGAATACTTTGGCTGTTGACTTTCGGCTTCTTTGTGCCATATTGCTATGAGACCCATTTCATAACTATGGATTTTTATTATCTTGCCTTGTGAGACTTGCTGTGTCTTTGGTTAATAGTTAGATAAAGGAATTCCAAGAGACTTCAGCTTTCCTGGAGTAACTCTCAGTAACAACTCTAGAAAATATCACAATCCCCATTCTTCTTACTTTTCTTGTATGTCTAGTAGTGTGAATCATGTGTTAAATGCTCATCACAAACAGAGTCAAAGCCTTCATGTGACCTTTGGTCAGATCTCAATCAACACAGAGAAGGAAAGTTATGAAAACTTGAGTCAAGGCCAGCTTTCGATCTGTCTCAGTTAAGGTTTCATTGCTGAGAAGGGACAATAAGACCAAGGAACTCTTCTCAAGGGAAACATTTAATTAGGCCTAGACTACAGTTTCAAATGTTCAGACCACTATCTTCATGGCAGGAAACACTGTGGCATAGAGACACAGTGCTGGGGAAGATGAGAGTTCCACATCTCGATGCATAGGCAGCAGAAGGGAAGTCTCCTGCAGGCAGCCAGGAGTAGGTTCTGATTACACATCAGGTTGACCTTAAAAATAGAAGACCTCAAAGCCCACCTGAAAGTGACACAATTCCACCAATAGGGCCATACCTACTTGAACAAGGTCATATCTTCTAAAAGTGCCATTCCCTGTGGTCCAAGCATTCCAATGTCAAACCTATTCAAACCATCATACTACCATACCACTATAGAGTCTTTCTGAAGTGAGTGTCAGAATTTCCAGTATTACATACAAAAAAAACATTTAAAACTTCTGCCATTAGAATTCTACCTGTATCTTCTTTGACATGTCATCATCAATTCTCCATATGTTGAGGAGGAGTTAACCACGTTATAATAGAGTTTGGCTCAGGGACAGCATTTTGCTCAGAACCACCTTAAAACCAAACCAAACATAAAATACTCTTTATGAGCAATAGATCCTCTGGAAGAGTGTGACAGAATGTTGAGAGTAGCTATTTAGTGTGAGGACCACTTACTCCTGCTTCTCAGTTCAGAGGTGAAGTGGAACAGTCTTCCTTGTTCCTGGACTGCTCAAGCAAATGCTCACCCAGTAACCTTGACCTGGATCTGTGTCCGTCAGTCTTTGGGAAGAGGTCAGGGTGTGTTTACTAGAAGAAAGAGACAGATAACAATAGGGACATCACCTCTGCCTACATATTTAGAGGGTTATCCTGCTGCTCCTTCCTCAGGGTTCATTTAAAGAGTTAGATGGCATTCTGTTAAAAAATACTGGCAAGAGAGAAAACTTGACAGAAAAGATGATTGATATTGCATTCGAGATTCTGAGTGAGGCCTGATTTTTCTTCGTTATTCCTTTCCATCTCTTCTATATTTTTTCTCTCTTCCTCACACAGGATTGAAGATGCTGTGGTTGGTTTTCTCTATTAAGATGTTCCCACAAAGCTGACTGTGATCACTATGTTACTGTCTTAAGTTCCCACAGATTTACTGGCTTAAAATAGCGCACATTTATCTTTACCAGTATTTGGATGGGAAGAACGACATAGGTCTCAGTGGGCTGAAATCTAAGTGGCAGCAGGCCATTCTCCTCCCTTGGGATCTAAGGGTTGTCTAATCCTCCTTTCCTTTGTTGCTCATGTTCCTTAGCTTGTAGTCTGTTTCTACAACTTCTGAGTCAGTAACATCTCATCCTTTTTGCTGTCCAACATCACATTGTTCTCTCTTATCTAGACAAACAGCTCACTGCCTCTAAGAAACTTAGTAAGGGCAGGTATTCTGCTGGCATATCCTAGTTATTCTCCCCTCTGAAGGATCATATTCTGAGTCATATACATATAAAATTTTTGTCATTGAAAATAATGTATGCATAAGTTCCATGGGCTCCAGAACAGGTATCTTTGTGGTTGGATGAAAATGGTCTCCCAGAAATATGTATTAGTTCTAATAGTGGTGTTTGATGAGATGTTCCATTAGATGCTGATCTCAGACATCAGGAAGTCTGATTGATGCTTATTCTAGAGCCATTTTTAGCCTTATTTAACTCTGTCACCTACCATATACCATTATACATATATATATATGTTTATATACATAATTATATATTGAATCTATCTATCTATTTATCTATCTGTCTGTCTGTCTGTCTATCTATCTATCAATCTATCTTATCAATCAATGCTTTCTGTTTGATTGTATATCTAAAAAAAATGCATTATGACGTTTGTAAAAAAGACAACAACAAAACCAAAACCAAAACAGTAGCAGGAGCAGCAGGAGCAGCAGCAGCAGCAGCAACAACAACAACAACAAAACAACCCCGAGATTTCTACTAAGACAAACTGGAGAAAGTTGTGAAGAAAAACACAACAACCAGGAACTGTAATTTTCTGTGGGTTGGTGCTGTATAATATGGAGAACAAATCAGATAAAGTATTCCGACAGTGCACTAGGACTTTAGGAGAGATACCATAACTAGAGGATGATTAAAGCCAGGGATATAACATATTCTGTTTGATCAACACCAAGAACTGAGAATTGAGAGGTATCTCCTGGAAAAATACGTTCTATGGCAGTTACATAAAAAGTGGATTTTTGGGTGGATTTGATGAAAAATAAGGTTGCATAAAAAGGCATTGGGATAAAGAGGGACATCTAAAGACAGAAGAGCAAACCTACAGTAAGTGAGAAGCAGCTCTTAGGCTGTCAGGTGCAGATCTGAAATGTGTTCTCAACTTGGCAGAAGCTGAGGCTTTTCCCACTGGGCAATAACACAAGAATGACATGTGCAGAGAAAAGCCACTATAATTCTGGAAAAACAGAGCTTTTGATGTAGATAATATAGATATCAGTTCAAAGTCTCACCTTTTCATTTATTATTTATTTTTATCTTAAAGTGTAGGAAACACAAAGATAACAAAAGGAAAAGCAAATGAAGATTCTACAGTAGGTTAATTTAGTGGTATTGATTTTCTTTTTTTCTTTTCTTTGTTCTTTCTTTCTTTCTTTCTTTCTTTCTTTCTTTTTTTTTTTTTTTTTTAGATCTGGCCTTTCTATATAGCCCTGGCTGTTCTTTTTAATTTTTTAATTGGAGATTCTCTGTATATATATATATATATATATATATATATATATACATATATATATATATATATGTATATATATATATATACATATATATAATTAAAATTTGATTTTAAAAACAAAGATAAATGTACAAATTTTAAGCATTTTTG
Organism: Micromys minutus; assembly: GCF_963924665.1. Classification (NCBI taxonomy): domain Eukaryota; kingdom Metazoa; phylum Chordata; class Mammalia; order Rodentia; family Muridae; genus Micromys; species Micromys minutus. The sequence goes on along the minus strand of NC_137960.1, from coordinate 45,422,713 downwards.
CATGAAACTATACAAATACATGTTTGTCAATGCTTGGATTTTTTATTTTTTAAAATATTTTATAGTGTGCATTAAGATCTTCCTAGTTACAATGAGCATAACATACACGTAAAACAGAATGTAACACGAAATTAGTCAAGGTTTTCTTGGTGTGTAAAGAGTAAACATAATGGTTTTTTTTTTTCTTTTTTTTTCTGTTCATGAACTTCACAGTCAGTGAGTTGTTTCTGGGGTATTCAGAGCTTTCTGAGGTTACTATCCCATTATCAGTGATTGCATATTATGTCTGTTCTTTTGTGACTGGGTTATCTCACTCAGGATGATATTCTCTAGATGCATCCATTTTCTTAAGAATTTCATAAAGTCATTGTTTCTGATAGCTGAGTAGTACTCCACTGTGTAAATGTTCCACAATATTTGTATCCATTCATCTACTGAAGGACATCTGGGTTCTTTCCAGCTTCTCCTATTATAAATAGAGTTGCTATGAACATTATGGTGCATGTGTCTTTGTTGTATATTGGAGCATCTCTGGGGTATATGCCCAGAAGTGGAATAAGTGGGCCTTCAGGTAGTACTATGTCTGATTTTCTGAGGAATTACCAGACTAATTTCCAGAGTGGTTGTACCAGTTTACAACCCCACCAACCGTGAAGAAGTATTCCTCTTTCTCTGCAACCTCACCAGCATCTGCTGTCATCTGAATTTTTGATCTTGGCCATTCTGACTGGTGTGAGATGGAATCTCAGGGTTGTTGTAATTTTCATTTCCCTGATGGCTAATGATGTCAAGCACTCCCTTAGATGCTCCTCAGCCATTCGATATTCCTCAACTGAGAACTTTTTGTTTAGCTCTCTACCCCATTTTTAATAGGGTTGTTTGGTTCTCTAGTATCTAAATTCTTGAGTTATTTGTATACCTTCAATATTAGGCCTCTATTTAATCTGGGGTTGGTAAGAATCTTTTCCAAATCTGTTGGCTGCTGTTTTGTTTTCTTGACAGTGTCTTAGCCTTACAAAAATTTCATAATATCATTAAGTCCCAATTGTCAATATTTGACCATAGAGCATGAGTCATTGGTGATCTGTTCAGGAAATTGTCTCTTGTGCCTATGTGTTCAAAGGTTTTTCCTACTTTTTCTTCTCATAATTTCAGTGTACCTGGTTTAATGTTTAGATCTTTGATCCACTTGTACTTGAGCTTTTTACAAGGAGATAATAAAGGGTCTATTTTCCTTCTTCTGCATGCTGAGTGCCAGTTGGACCAACACCATTTGTTGAAGAGGCTGTCCTTTTTCCCTTGAATGTTTGCAGCTCCTTTGTCAAAGATCAAGTTACCATATATGTGAGGGCTCATTTCTGGATCTTCTATTCTATTCCATTGTGCCACATGCATATCTTTGTAACAGTTCCATGCAGTTTTTTAAAAAATTGCCTTGTAATACAGCTTGAGATCAGAGACAGTGATTCAAGCAGATGTTTTCTTGTTGTTGAGGATGGATTTCGCTATTTTAGGTTTTTTGTTATTCCAGATGAAATTGCACATTTCTCATTACACCTCTATGAAGAATTGAGTTGGAATTTTGATGGGAATCGCATTGAATCTGCAGATAGCTTTGGTTAAATGGCCATTTTTACAATGTTGATCTTTCCAATCCATGAGCATGGGAGATCTTTCTATTTTCTAAAATCTTCCTCTATTTCCTTCTTTAGAGATTTGAAGTTCTTGTCATACAGTTCCTTCACTTGCTTAGTTAGAGTCACACCAAGGCATTTCATATTGTTTGTGACTCTTTAGAAGGATATCTTTTTCCTAATTTTTTTCTCCACATGTTTGTCCTTTGAGTAGAGGAAGGCTACTGATATGTTTAAGCTAATTTTATATTCAACCACTTTGCTGAACTTGTTTATCAGCCATCTAAGTTCTCTGGTGGACTTTTTGGGGTCATATAAGTACACTATCATGTCATCTGAAAATAGTAACGTTTTTACTTCTTCTTTCCAATTTGTATCCCTTTCATTTCCTTTTGCTGTCCAATTGTTCTGGCCAGGACATCCAGTACTATTTTGAATAGGTAGGGTGAGAGTGGGCAGCCTTGTGGAGTCTCTGATTTTAGTAGGATTGATTCAAGTTTCCCACCATTAAGTTTGATGTTGTCTGTTGGTTTGATGTATATTACTTTTATTATGTTTAGGTATGGTCCTTGGATTCCTGTTCTTTCCAAGACTTTTCACAAGAAGGGGTTTTTAATTTTGTCAAATGCTTTCTCAGCATCTAGTGAGATGATCATGTGGTTTTTTTTCCTTGAGTTTGTTTATATGGTGGAGTACATTGATGAATTTCCCTATATTAAACCATTCTTGCATCCCAGGGATGAAGCCTACGTGATCATCGTGAATGATCATTTTGATGTATTCTTGGATTCGGTTTGCAAGGGTTTTGTTGAGTATTTTTGCATCAATGCTCTTAAGTGTGATTGGTCTGAAGTTCTCTATCCTTGTAGGGTCTTTGGTTTAGGATCGAGGGTTATTGTAGCCTCAAAAAAATCAGTTAAATAGTGTTCCACCTGATTCTATTTTGTGGAATAATTTGGAGAGTAGTGATATTAGGTCGTCAATATATATCTGATAAAATTCTGCACTGAACCCATCTAGACGTGGGCTTTTTTTGGTTGGCAGGCTTTTAATGATTGCTTCTATTTCTTTAGGTGTTATGGGATTGTTTAGAGTGTTTACCTGTTCCTGGTTTAACTTTAGTATCTGTTATCTGTCTCGGAATTCATCCATTCTTTGAGATTTTTCCAGCTTTGTTGAATATAGCCTTTTATAGTAGGATCTAATGATTTCTTGAATTTCCTCAGGTTCAGTTATTATGTCTCCACTTTTATTTCTAATTTTGTAACTTTGGAGATTCTGTCTTTGCCCTCTAGTTTGTCTTGTTAAGGGTTTATCAATCTTGTTAATTTTCTCAAAGAAGCAGCTCCTGGTTTTGTTGATTCTTTCAATGGTTCTTTTTGTTTCTATTTGGTCTATTTCTGCCCTAAGTTTGATTATTTCTTGCTGTTTACTCCTCTTGAGTGTATCTGTTTCCTTATGTTCTAGAACTTTCAACTAGGTTGTCACATTGTTAGTGTATCCTCTCTCCAGTTTTTTTTTTTTTTTTTTTTTTTTTTTTTTTTTTTTGGAAGCGCTCAGAGGTTTGAGTTTTCCTCTCTGAACTGCTTTCATTGCATCCCATATGTTTGGGTGTGTTGTGGTTCCATTTTCATTGAATTCTAGAAAATTCTTAATTTCTTTCTTCATTTCTTCTTTGACCCTCCTGTAGTTTAGTAGAGCATTGTTTAGTTTCCATGTGTATATAGGCTTTTTGTTGTCTTTGTTTTTATTAAAAACCAGCCTTAGAGCATGGTGATCTGAAAGGATGCATTGGAGTATTTCAATCTTCTTATATCTATTGAAGCTCGTTTTGTGACCAATTATATGGTCAATTTTCGCGAAGGTTCAGTGAGGTGCTGAGAAGAAGATGTATTTGTTTGTTTTAGGATATGCTCTGTAGATATTTTTAATTCCAATTGGTTCATAACCTCTGCTAGTTTTACTGTGTCCTTGTTCAGTTTCTATTTCTATGATCTGTCCATTGGTGAGAGTGGGATATTGAGGTCTCCCACTATTATTGTGTGGGATGCAATGTAATTTTTGAGCTTTAGTAGGGTTTCTTTTATGAATATGAGTGCTTTTGTATTTGGAGCATGTATGTTAAGAATAGAGATTTCCTCTTGACAAATTTCCCCTGTAATGAGTAAAATGTGTCCTTCTTTATCTTTTTTGATAGCTTTTGGTTGAAAACCTACTTTATTTGATATTAGGATGGCCACTCCAGCTTGCTTCTTGGGGCCATTTGCTTGGAAGTTTTTTTCCCAATCTTTTACTCTTAGATAGTGTCTGTCTTTGTCTCTGTGATGAGTTTCCGGTATGCTGCAAAATACTGGGTTTTGTTTCTGTATCCAGTCTGATAGCCTATATCTTTTTATTGGGGAATTGAATCAATTTATGTTAACAGATATTAAGGAATAGTGTTTGCTGTTTCCTGATGTTTTTGCTTTTGGAGGTAGAATTTTGCCTGTTTGTCTTTCTTCTTTTGGTTTTCTTGCTTAGGAGTTTTCTTGTTCTTACTAGGATATAGTTCCCACGTTGTATTGTGTTTTCCACCTATAATTTATAATAGTGATGGGTTTGTGGTCAGATATTTTGTAAATTTAGTTTTGTCTTGGAATATCTTACTCTCTCCATCTATGGTGATTTAGAGTTTTGCTGTGTATAGAAGCTTGAGCTGACACTTGTGCTCTCTTAGGGTCTGCCTAATGTCTGTCTAGGATCTTCTAGCTTTCAGAGTGTCTGTTGAAAAATCGCGTGTGATTCTTATTGGTCTGTATTTACATGTTACATGACCTTTTCCCTTACTGCTTTTAGTATTCTTTCTTTGCTTTGGGCACTTGGTGCTTTGACTATTATGTGTCAGAAGGAATTTCTTTTCTAGTCCAACCTATTTGGACTCTGTAGGCTTGTTTTATGCTCATGGTCATCTCATTCTTAAGGGTAGGAAAGTTTTCTTCTACGATTTTGTTGAAGATATTTACTGTGCTTCTTAGTTGATATTCTTCTCCCTCTTTTATTCCTATTATCCTTAGGTTTGATCTTTTCACTGTGTACTGGATGTCCTGGACATTTTGAATTAGGAGCTTTTTGGTTTTTGCATCTTCTCTGACTGTTTTGCCTATGTTTCCAATGTTGTCTTCAGCCCCTGAGATTCTCTCTTTCATCTCTTGTAGTCTGTTGGAAATGCTTACATCTGTGACTACTGATTTCTTTTTGAGGTTTTCTACCTCTTGTGTTGTCTCTTTTAGTGCTTTATTTATTGTGTGTATTTCTGTTTTATATTCCTTCTTCCATCCTTCATCTCTTTGGTTCAGTTTTCCTCCAGTTCTTTGAGTTCTTTGAGTGTTTTACCTGTTTACTCTTTAAAAGCTTCTAATTCTTATGCTTTTCCTTCTGTTCTTGTTTAAGTATCTCTATCATCATCCCCAGGTATGTTTTCAGGTCCGAGTCTTCTTTTTGTGTAGTGTTTGGCATTCCACTGTTTGCTGTGGAATATCTAGGTTCTGATGTTGCCAGGTTGTCTTGGTTTCCCTGGGGTATGTTCTTTTGCTTTCCTCGTGCCATCTTGTTGTCAGTGATTGGTTTTTGCCTTTCCCTTATACAGGGCCTGTTTTCCTTGATCTCTGCTGTTCCTGGTGGCAGATGGTCTGAGAACTTGTTCTGCACCCAATGCACGCTGGCTGAGAACAGACAGCCCAATGCTGGGTTCCTGGTTCCCTGTACCAAGCATGGTGTGGGAGGGAGTGCACTTTCTGCATGCTTGGCATAGATTTCTTTGCTCCCCGGCTACTCGGAAAGCCTTCTCACCAGGCCTGTGTACCTAGATCTCCTGTATTTATATTTTAAATGTTATATCTGCCTCCCACACTCCCCTCCCCTTCCCCCTTCACTTGCTTTCATGAAAGTCCTCCCTCTCCCAACCACCCTCTCAATGTCAGTGCCTTGACATTTTCTACAATGTGAAAACATGCCTCTACTGTACCAAAGCCCTTTTTTTCCCATTGATGCCAGATAATGCTATCCTCTGCTACATATCAACTGGAGCCATGGGTAAGTGTTTTGTTCTCCCTTCTAAGGACTGAAGTATCCATATTCCTTCTTTTGAGCTTCATAAGGTCTTTGAATTATTTCTTGAGTATTCAGAGCTTTTGGGGGCTAGTATCTGTTTATCTGTGAATGCATACCATGAATGATTTCTTGTGACTGGGTTAACTCACTCAGGATGATAGCATGTAGTTCCATCCATTTGCCAAGGAGTTTCATAAAGTCATTGTTTCTAACAGCTGAGTAGAAAATGTTCCACAATTTCTGTATGGAAAAACATCTGGGTTTTCTCAAGCATCTAGCTATTATAAATAAGGCTGTTATGAACATGGTGGAGCATGTGTTCTTATGAGATGTTCGAGCATCTTCTGGTTATATGCCCAAAAGTGGGATAGCTGTGTTTTCAGTTAGTACTATGTCCAGTTTTCTGAGGAATAGCCAGACTAATTTCCAGAGTGGTTGTACCAGCACACAACCCCACCAAGAGTGGAGGAGTGTTATTCTTTCTCCATATTCTTGCCAGTACTTACTGTCACCTAAAATTTTGATCTTAACCATTCTGACTGGTTTGATGTAGAATCTCAGGGTTGTTTTGATTTGCATTTCCCTGATCATTAGATATGTTGAACATTTCTTTAGGTGATTCTCAGCCGTTCAGATTTCCTCATTTTATAATTCTTTGTTTAGCTCTTTACCCAATTTTTAAATAGTATTATTTAATTTTCTAGAGTCTAACTTCATGACTTCTTTGAATAAATTGGTAATAAGATATAGGATTGTTAACAATTTTTTTTTTCCAGTCTGTTGGTTGCTGTTTTGTCCTCCTGACAGTGTCCTTATCCTTACAGAAAATTTACAATTCCATGAGGTTCCATTTGTTGATTCTTGATCTTAGAGCATAAACCATTGTTTTTCTGTTCAGAAAATTTCCCCCTGTCCATATGTGTTCTAAGCTCTTCCCCTCTTTCTCCTCTATTAGCTTCAGTGTGCCAGTTTTTATCTGGAAGTATTTGATCCACTTGGATGTGGGTTTATACAAGGAGACAAGAAGGGATCAATTTTCATTCTTCTGCATGCTGACTTCCAGTTGAACCAGCACCATTTGTTGAAAAGGCTGTATTGTTTTTTCTTCTTTGTCAAAGATCAAGTTACCACAGGTGTGTGGGTTTATTTCTTTAATTCTGTTCCACTGATGTATCTGCCTGTCTCTGTACCAATATCATGTGGCTTTTACCAAAATTGATCTGTAATACACTTGAGGTTAGGAATGGTGATTCCCCCAGAAGTTCTTTTATTGTTTTGAATAGTTTTTTATCCCAAGTTTTGAGTCTAAATAAATTTGCATATTAATCTTTCTAACTCTATGAACAGTTGAGGTGAAATTTTTATAGGGATTGAATGGAATCTGTAGATTGCTTTAGGCTAGATGGCCATTTTTACAATGTTGATTCTTCCAATACATGAGCATCAAAGATCTTTCCATCTTCTGAGATTTTCATTTCCTTCTTAAGAGACTTGAAGTTCTTTCTTTCATTTCCTTCTTAAGAGACTTGTCATATAGATCTTTCACTTGCTGGTTTAGGGTCACTTCAAGGTATTTTGTATACTTTGTGACTATTGTGAATGAGGTCATTTCCCTAATTTCTTTTTCAGCCTGATTATCCTTTGAGTAGAGTAAGGCTACTCATTTGTTTGAGTTAATTTTATATCCAGTGACTTTGCTGAAGTTGTTTACCAGCTGTAACAGTTTTTAGGAATTTTGGGGTCATGTAAGTATACTATCATATCATTTGCAAATAGTGATATTGTGACTTCTTCCTTTCCAATTTGTATGCTTTTTACTTCCCTTTGCTGTGTAATTGTTCTGGATAAGAATTCTAGTACAATATTGAATAGGTAGGGAAGAGTGGGCAGCATTGTCTAGTCCCTGATTAGTGGGATTGCTTCAAGTTTCTCACCATTTAGTTTCAGGTTGGCTATTGATTTGCTGTATATTGCTTTTACTATGTTTGGATGTGGGATTCAGTTCCTTATTTTTCCAAGACTTTTAACTCGAAGAGGTGTTTAATTTTATCAAATGCTTTCTCAGTACCCAATTAGATGATCATATGGTTTTTTTTTCCTTTGAGTTTTTTATATAGTGGATTATGTTGATGAATTTCTTTATATTGAGCCATCCCTGCATCCCTTGTATGAAGACTATTTGATCATGGTGAATGATTGCTTTGTTGTGTTCTTGGATTGGTATGCAAGAATATTATTGAGTATTTTTGTATCAATGTTCATGAGGGAAATTGGTCTGAAGTTCTTTTTTTTTTTTTTGGTATGGTTTTTGTGTGGTTTAGATTTAAGTGGAATTTTGGCTTCATAGAAGGAATTGGGTAGTGTTCCTTCTGTTTCTATTTTTTGGAATAGTTTGGAGAGTATTGGTATTAGGTCTTCTGTGATTGTCGAATAAAATTCTGCACTGAAACCATCTGTTCCTGGGCTTTTTGTGGTTGAGAGGCTTTTCATGACTGCTTCTATATCTTTAGTGGTTATGGGACTGTTTAGATGGTTTACCTGATCCTGATTTAACTTTGGTACCTGGTATCTGTCTAGAAATTTGTTCATTTCCTCTAGATTCTTTTTTTTGTTGTTGTTGTTGAATGTATGTTTTTGTAGTGGGAGCTGATAATTTTATGAATTTCCTCAGTTTCTGTTATTATATCTCCACTTTCATTTCTAATTTTGCTAATTTAGATACTCTCACTGTGCCCTCTCATTGGTCTGCTTATGGTTTTATCAATCTTGCTGATTTTCTCAAAGAACCAGCTATTGATTTTGTTTATTTTTTGTATAGTTCCTTGTGTTTCTATTTTTTTTTTTTTTTTTTTTTGTTGATTTCTGCTCTGAGTTTGATTATCTTCTGCTGTCTACTTCTTTTGGGAGTATCTGCTTTTTTCATTTGAGATCAGGTGTGCTTTCAATTTGTTAGTGTATGCTCTCTCCAGTTTCTTTTTTGGAGGCACTCAGAGCTATGAGTTTTCCTCTTAGTACTGCTGTAATTGAATCCCATAAGTTTGTGTATGTTGTGACCTCATCTTCATTAAATCTGAAAACATCTTTAATTTCTTTCTTTCTTCCTTGACCAAGTTATCACTAAGTAGAGCATTATCCAGCTTTCATGTGTATGTGGTCTCTCTTTTTTTTGTTTTTTTTTTTTTTTTTTTTTTTTGTTTTGTTTTGTTTTGTTTGTTGTTGTTGTTAAAGAACAGCCTTACTCCAGTGTGGTCTGATAGAATGGTGAGATGTTTTCCATCTGTTTTTATTTGTTGAGCCCTGTTTTGTGACCAATTATGTGATCAATTTGGAGAAGGTATTGTGAGATGCTGAGAAGAAAGTATATTCTATTTTTTAAGATGAAATTTTCTAAAGATGTCTGTTAAATCCATTTAGTTTATACCTTCTCTTAGTTTTACTGTTTAGTTTTGGATTCAAATTATCTGTCCATTGATGAGAGTAGGGTGTGGAAGTCTCAAAATTTCTTTTATCTTTAATGAGTTCTTTGAGATTTTCCAATAAACACTGGCTGGAAGTCCACAAATCACTGGCTGTTCATTGAGAATTCATCAAGGATGTATTAAAGAGGAGAGGGCACAAGGCTGTTGTCCTAAGGACCTTTAAGTTACTTAGCACTACAGCAGGAGCTTTTGATATATTACTTTAAGACCAAAGCTCTCAATAAGAATGGCATCTACATGTACTTGCTTTATTTTAATATCATCTTTTGCTAGATGGACATGTAGTTTTCTGATATAGTGATTTACTTTCTTTGTGGTGGAAATGATATGCTGTGCATAGTTCTGCTGAGTTTGTGTCTCCATGGTTTTTTGTGAGTTTGTCCAGGCTTTGACTCCTATCATCTGTTTTATCTCATTTTCCTTAACTTTTTTGATTTATGCTCTCTCTCTGTCTCTCTCTGTCTCTCTGTCTCTGTCTCTGTCTCTCTTTCTCTTTCACACACACACACACACACACACACACACACACACACACAGAGAGAGAGAGAGAGAGAGAGAGAGAGAGAGAGAGAGAGAGAGAGACCACACACCATAAACCAAATCTATTTTATTATGAAATAATAATTTGGTATAAGAAAGTGTGATTAAATGATAAATCATGGCCACAGAAGAAAACCGTAGAAGAACGTGTGAGTGTAGAGGATCAATAAGACTGGTTTGTTTCCCAAAGCCATTCATATGAATGGTGCTACAGAAGTCACGTGTGGAAAGCTCAGGGTCCTGAGGATGTGGTGCTTCAGCAGAGGAGAATTCCCTCTCTTCAGATACAACCAGCTACAAGAAACTGAGCATGTCTGCAGGAATAGATTAAAAGCCAGGGCTCCAAAGCTGCTTGGCTACTCTCTGTTCTCTGAGTACATGAAATCAAGCCTCCATAGAATCTTGCCTCTGCAGGCAGCAAACACCACTGATGCATTAAGGGACACTACCATGGTTTAGCCTCTATTGGCTTTGTTCAACAAACAACTCATTGTGGAAGTCTATGGCATCCTTTATGTAGCTAGATAACACATTAACTGAAAAGAATTCCATCACCACACTTTCTGACATCACTAAGCTCTTTATTTTTGTTATCTCTTTTGTATTCTCTATCACATCCTAAGGCTGCTTAGTTTATTGACTTACTTTTTCCTAGTTTTCCTCACAATGAAAAAAAAATTTTAGTGTTTTTTCTATTTTCTGGCACATGAAGTTAGTGAGCTGTTGTTTGGATTTATAAAATATATGATAGTTTAATAGTTATTGTCTGCAGTATTTAATGAATACAAATATGAGAAAGGATCAGAGACAAATACACGCAAATTTTGGCCATTGTGATGGCTCTGAGCATTATAGAAAATGAGAGATTAAATGGAGCAGGTTGTATTTATGTAGTTAGGAGTACATGAACACATCTGTGTGTATGTGTGTGTGTGTGTTTATTTGTGTGTGTATATGTAGCTCATATATTCACATATATATGTATATATTTATAAAAATTTAAGCTGATACAAAGTTCTGGGTATTCAATCTCAAACTCACAGGTCAACAGTGCCCATGGTGAGACTGGCCCTGAATTCTTGGAATGTTAGGAAGAAAGGAATGTGGTGGGAATAAGATGTAATTATGACCCGTGCAATGCCAGACAAACCATCTTCTGCAATGACAAGGAGAGAAATATCTAGACATGTAGTATCATCCTAGAGAAAATTTACACGTGTAGGAGAATCACAACAGTGAAAAAGGAAGGCTCAGGGAAGGCAGGCATTGCAGACATTATAACAGAAGGTGGGGAATCTAGGGAAAAGGTGAAATATGCTTGACACTAACAGTGTAACAAAACTTATGAGGCAAATTTGATTAAAATATTTTGCAGGTGATTTTTATTCCTTTCCCTCCAACTGTACTCACTGCAAAAAAAAGCAAATTTTTTTGTACTGTGTGTTACTGGAATTATAAAACTCCAGGTAAGAAAATCCATTCTTCTATAGTCTGATTTATTCATTACAAAACTAGTGTTGGGTTAGGAATGCCACAGTAAAACCTATAGCTAATTACAAATAGTACATCTAATGGGTATGATTTATTGAAAAACCAGATTATTATTATTTTTGGAATCATAAATGAAGGACTAGTGGCCTGTAATATTCTGGAACAGCTTGTGAGCATGTGTGCCTATTACTGTGTAGGAAGAGGTTCTTTCTGTCTTCTCTTTGAAGTAGTTTGTGACACCAGGATGCTAGTAATGAGAACATCATCTGAACTGAGTGTTTACCCCACATTCAGACAAGTTTCTTTGCAAACCAGACTAAATTAGTCACAGAGGACAATTCTAATCCTTTTAGGTATTTGAGAACTTAAATCGAAAGGAATGGCAAACATGTCCAGTGACTATACATGAGAAACTGAGAACTTCATGATGATTGCCTTTCATGTAAAAAACATGTCGTATTCTCTTTCCAAACTATCAAATGAACAAACATACTTCTCTATAAGTTATGTATGTAAGGACACATATTCAAATGAACCATTGTTTAGACAGAGAATGCTTCTTATAGAAGTATAGCACTATGTGTGTAGGAGGAAACCATTTACAAATGACTAGACAAAGATTGAGGCTGAGAAGAAAGTTTTATCAAGGTGCAGATGGGACTATCACATTCAGCCTTATAAATGCAGGTTTACTGCAAGGTTAATTACCTATGAACGAGACAATGCCTTTTTTATGTTGCTACTAAAAGCAGAGTTAACTGCCTAATTTGACTGGATATCTGCAGAAACTAATTTTCAACTAACATGTGAATTTTCGAGCAAGTTTGAGTACTGTGTAATTTATTGCTGTTGATAGACTGGTCTACAATGCTACCCCCTAAGTCATATTTAATGGAATACAGTCTGTTTTCAACATGCAGGTTTTTTTTTTTTTTTTTTTTTTTTTTTTTTTTTTTTTTTTACTCAGAGAGAATGTCTCATGATAAATATTAGAGCAGTGGTTGGGTTGTTAGGAAGACACACATGTGACAGTACTGAGGTTTCAATTATCCACTTGCATCCATCAATCTTTCTGTTTTCGACACTGTTGCCTGCAGGAATGTCACAGCTTTTCTGTCAGACAGGAGAACTTTGCGGGAAATGTTATTCATTACAGCTGCAAATCTGTCACTATGCCTGGCATGGCTTGTTAATGACAACATTTATTTCAAAGAGCCATGTTTCGCTTTGTTTCAGGAGAGTTGACTCTGTGATCGTAAAGTCTAATGAAATGCCAAAAAGATGAAGTGAGTAAGTTTTCCAAAAATACACAAAAGTGATCCTGATCCGTTTCGAAAGAGCCAGAACAGATCTGCATTCCTGTTTTTCTGCCTTTACTCTCTCATTCGCACCGGAGCTCTCTCAGGAGCCAGAGGCTTCTGCTTGGGTGATTACACTGAGACCACAAACACTGTTTTTCTTCACTGGGATATGGCTTTGGTATTTCTTCTGCCAAGCTCGGATGCACGAGGAAACATACATTTAGTTTTGTGTTTCCTTCTGAAAACCTTTTGTGAAAGACGAATAATGTCTTATGGCTATGCACAATGATGCAGTGAAATCAAATGATTTTACTAATTTACATTTGGTGTTTTTAGACATCACTGGAGAAGATAATATAGATTTTCAAAGTGAGTGGTACAAAGTACAATAATAAATGGAGGGTTATAGCTCAACTTAAATAAAATGTCACTCTCAGGTTTTGTTTATGTATAGATGGAACATAAATTGTTAGAAGTAAATGTAACTCTGCCACTGTGTAAAGCAGGCAAATCAAAAAGCTCAAAACCATATTTCTTTATCTTATCCTACCTAGAGACAGCAGGTGGAATCTCCTTTTCTACCCTGGAATTTTGACCCGGTCTTGTTACTTGTGTTGACTGGAAGAACAGAACGCTCAGTTAAGGTAGATCAAGTTTGTATCTTTGCATAATTCCTCTTGCTCTCTTAGAACCAGCCTGTTACAAAGATTGTTTGGACCTGAGGAGAGCTATGCTGCTAGCTGAACAATCAGAAACCTTCAGCTCTGTTCACCTTGGGGCTTGATCACAAACACATAGAGAAAGTCAGTTCAGACAAACATTGAGAGCAGGACTAAAGGCTTGTGAGCTCAGAGACTGGAAGTATATGTAGCATCCTAAGTTTTCGAATGGCTAATTGAGGGGTATTGTTTTCTTTTTGTTTTTGTTTTGTTTTTTATATTGAAGTATAAAGGCACTGAGTAAAATTTTTCAGGTTTTTGTTTTATGGGTCATATGAGTAAAAAAGAAATATGTGTAAAAATATATTAAGATTGCAGTTACTACACAAAATACAGAATATAAATCTACTATACTAATAAATTAATACATCTGTATGAATATACCATAGACTATTCCACCCACTTTCCTTTGACTTGTTTTTTATAATACACTTGTCTACCTGGTCTCCATTAACATTTCTTGTCTTTCTCACAATTACATGATAAACCACAGACTGTAGAACAAGACATTCAGAAACACACTTGAACACTTTTCTGAACAGGCTCAGGCTTGTCGTCTCCTTTCACCTTTTCTTCTATGACTTTGACTTGTCTTAGCTTTGTCCCTGCTTCTTACCTGACTGAAGTGATGTTCATCTCCAATGCTCACTTGAAATGTCACTTTTTCTGTGAAGTTCCCCATAGTTGTCCCAGTTGGAAACATTAGATATATTGACATTATAATTATGCCCTTTTTTGCACTGAATTAAAAATTTTTATTATTGTGGTTGCTTATTCTCCTAGAAAGTGAGAGTTCAAAGAATTTTCAAGCATTAGAGAAATCAAGTAGTAAACCTCTCTATTGGGCTAGTATAAAGACAAGCATCTTAAATAATACAGAAGAAAAATGACTAATTTATTTACCTTTCAGGTAATAAACAAAGCACACACTAAATTCACTATAGATAAAATAAATTTACTTCACAGGTTTTTTTCTAAACACATCAGTGATACTAAATTTTAGAAAAAACAAGAACAGGTTTTTTTCAACTTTTATTTATTTATTTATTTTTGGTTTGTAAAATATTTTGTTTGTTTTTTTAAAGAAACACTCTATTCAATAGCAAGCCTTTCCCCCAAGTCTTTATGTACCAATTATTCTTGTAAATAAGTTTAAAAAACCAGAATTAGGGATTACTAAAGTAATAATCTCATTGTAAGTTATAACTGCGTGTACACATGTATGCCAACTGGGGAGCCATTTTACAGGAGAATATTAATTGATTTGTCATGTTGCAGGACTTGGTGCTATTGATGGTCCTGAAGGTTTTCATGCAAAATTGCAGAGAAGCTGCATAATTGTTGCTTGCTGATTTTTGTAGGAGGAAAACATCAACTCACTTTGTCTAGACATGCTGATTGTAATCCATCAAGCAATGATTAAAGAGTAATACTCTCCTTCATTATTCAGAATGTTAAGAAGACCCTTGAATAATAATTAGAATTCTGAAGCACAGAACCTAAAGGGTCTCATGCCACAATATATTTTCTGTGAGACAAAGAGTATAAGAACTCAAACACAAAGGGAGAATAAGGATAAATTCTTAAGTAGTAAGGAAGGATATGATGAAGCAACAATTATGTAATAAGAGCCAGGGAATTTAAAAATAATCATCACATAATCTAATCTCAAGAATGATGTAAATATTTCAAATAAAACCATAATATAAAATAACTATATTCATTTTTATAATATATTGTTTGTGTCTCTTTTATTCAGTTTTGCTCTCTATAGATCATAGACTATTTCATCCTTGGTTGTTTTTGGTTATCACAGCTGATTTAATGACTTTCCAGTTCTAATCAATAATTTATGGACTGATGAAGAATTGCTCAAAAGTGAAACTTTCCAGGTCCCATTACTGCTTACTTCTAAGCTTCTTCATTTAATGACATTAAGGTATCCCCACTGAACCTTCTCCATAGATCTCTTCTTCCTCGTCTTCATTACAGTCTGATTCACCTCAGTCTGCTCTAATCATAATAGTGAGCTTCCATGAATCTCTTCTGGCTATTAAATTCTTTGCAAATGAACATGTATTGACTAAAAACATTCATTGCATTATCTTTCATCTATCATTAAATTTCCAAATGTGTTTTTTCCTCTCTTTTTATTAGTTTGGAAATTATAAGGATAATATTTATTTATGCATTCTCTGAAGTTTCCTCATCAATTTCTTTCACATTGGTACTAAAGAAACATTTATTGATTGTAAAATCAAGTAATAATAGGTGATATAGTAATTCTTACTAAGATTTTCATAATTATTCATCATGAGTAATTTTGTCTACTTAATCTCTTTGTGTCCGTTACTTCTACTTTAGTAGAAAAGTCTCACATTTACAGTAGAGGATGAAAAATGCTTCTATATGCCCTTGAAGTAAGAAAATGTTTATTTACAAGGCAATTTTTAAAAGCCACAACAGTGAATATGAAGTCAATAACACCATTAAAGATGGATTTTAAAAAATACTAAATGTGAGTGCAGAATGGGTGCTCAGACCATCCGCCACCAGGAACAGCAGAGATCCAGTGACACAGGCCTGGTGAGAAGGCGTTCCTCGTAGCCTGGGAGCAGGAGATCCAGGGATACAGGCCAGGTACACAGGGAGAGGAGAAAACCAATCACTGACTACAAGACCACGTATAAATGCAAACAAAAAGATAACAAGAAGAAAGCAAAAGAATGTACCCCAGGGAAACCAAGACAACCTGGCAACACCAGAACCCAGCTCTCCCATCACAGCAAACAGTGGAATTCAAACACTCCAGAAAAAGACTCAGACTTGAAATCATACCTCAAGATGATGATAGAGATCCTTAAACAAGAACAGGAGGAAAAGCATAAATAATTGGAAGCTTTTAAAGAGGAAACAAGATAAATTCTCAAAGAACTCAAAGAACTAGAGGAAAACTGAACCAAAGAGATGAAGGAAAGGAAGAAGGAATTTAAAACGGAAATGGACACAATAAAGAAAACACTAAAAGAGACAAGCCTAGAGGTAGAAAACCTAGAATAGAAATCAGGAGTTACAAATGCAAGCATTTCCAACAGACCACAAGAGATGGAAGAGAGAATCTCAGGGGCTGAAGACAACATTGAAAACATAGACAAAACAGTCAGAAAACGTGCAAACACTGAAAAGCTCCTAACCCAAAATGTCCAGGAGATCCAGGACCCAATGAGAAGACCAAAAATAAGGATAATAGGAATAGAAGAGGGAGAAGAATATCAACTAAGAGGCACAATAAATATCTTCAACAAAATTATAGAAGAAAACTTTCCTATCCTTAAGAATGAAATGACCATGAGCATAAAAAAAAAAAAAAAAAAAAAAAAAAAAAAAAAAAAAAAGGCCTACAGAATGCCTAATAAGTTGGACCAGAAAAGAAATTTCTCCCAAAACATACAGTCAAAACACCAAGTATCCAAAGCAAAGAAAGAATACTAAAAGCAGTAAGAAAAAAAGGTCATGTAACATATAGAGGCAGACCAATCAGAATCATACCCGAGTTCTCAACAGAGACTATAAAACCTAGAAGATCCTGGACAGACATCATGCAGATCCTAAAAAAACACAAGTGTCAGTCCAAGCTGCTATACCCAGCAAAACTCTTCAATCACCATAGATGAAGAGAGTAAGATATTCCAAGGCAAAACTAAATTTACAAAATATCTGACCACAAATCAAGCACTACAACGAATTATAAGTGGAAAACCCAATAAAACGAGTAGACCTACATCCTAGTTAAAACAAGAAAACTCCTAAGAAAGAAAACCGAAAGGTGAAAGCCAAACAGGCACAATACAACCTCCAAAAGCAAAAGTAGCAGGAAAGAGTAACCACTATTCCTTGATATCTGTTAACATAAATGGACTCAATTCAGAAATAAAAAGATATAGGCTATCAGACTGGATACAGAAACAAAACCCAGCATTTTGCTGCATACAGAAACCTCATCTCAGAGACAAAGAAAGACATCATCTCAGAGTAAAAGGTTGGAAAAAAAAACTTCCAAGCAAATGTCCCCAAGAAGCAAGCTAAATTGGTGATTCTTATATCAAATAAAGTAGATTTTCAACCAAAAGTTATCAAAAAAGATAAAGAAAGCACCTTTTTACTCATTACAGGGGAAATTTGTCAGGAGGAACTCTCAATCCTTAACATATGTGCTCCAAATACAAAAGCACCCATATTCATAAAAGAAACCCTACTAAAGCTCAAAATATACATTGTGCCCCACACAATAATAGTGAGAGACCTCAACACCTTTCTGTAACCAATGGACAGATCATGGAAACAAAAACTGAAAAAGGAAACTGTAAAACTAGCAGAGGTTATGAACCAACTGGAATTAATAGATATCCACAGAACATATCATCCTGAAACAAACGAATACATTTTCTTCTCAGCACCTCATACCACCTTCTCAAAAATTGACAACAAAATTGGTCACAAAATGAGCCTCAATAGATATAAGAAGATTTAAATACTCCCATACATCCTTTCAGATCACCATGGTGTAAGGCTGGTCTTTAACAACAACAAAGACAACAACAAGTGCATATACATATGGACACTTAACAATGCTGTATGAAACAATAGAAGGGTCAAAGAAGAAATAAAGAAGAAATTAAGGATTTTCTAGAATTCAATGAAAATGAAACCACAACATACCCAAACATATAAGATGCAATGAAAGCAGTACAGAAAGGAAAACTCATAGCTCTGAGTGCTTCCAAAAACAAACTCGAGAGAGCATACAAGAGCAACTTGACAGCACAGCTGAAAGCTCTAAAACAAAAGGAAGCAGATACACCCAAGAGGAGTAGACGGCAAGAAATAATTAAACTTAGGGCAGAAATGATGAAATAGAAACTGAAAGAATCAGCAAAACCAAGAGCTGGTTCTTTGAGAAAATTAATAAGATTGATAAACCCTTAGCCAGAATAACTATAGGGCAAAGAGAGAGTATCCAAAGTAACAAAATCAGAAATGAAAATGGAGAAATAAAACATGAAACTGAGGAAATTCAAGAAATCATCAGATCCTACTACAAAAGCCTATACTCAACAAAGCTGGAAAATCTGGAGGAAATGGATGAATTCCTAGACAGATAACAGATACTAAAGTTAAACCAGAACCAGGTAAAACATCTGAATAATCCCATAACACCTAAAGAAATAGAAGCAGTCATCAGAAGCCTCCCAACCCCCCCAAAAAAAATCTCAGGTGGAGATGGGCTTAGTGCAGAATTCCATCAGACATTTATTGATGACCTAATACCAATATTCTCCAAACTATTCCACAAAATAGAATCAGATTGAACACTACCTAACTCATTTTTAAAGCTCAAAAACTCTTGTTCCTAAACCACACAAAGACCCTACAAGGAAAGAGAACTTCAGACCAATCTCACTTATGAACATTGATGCAAAAAATACTCAACAAAATGCTTGCAAAGCGAATCCAAGAATACAACAAAATGATCATTCACCATGATCACGTAGGCTTCATCCCTGGGATGCAGGAATGGTTTAGTATAAGGAAATCCATCAATGTAATCCATCATATAAAGAAACTCAAAGAAAAAACCACATGGTCATCTCACTAGATGCTGAGAAAACATATGACAAAATTCAACACCCCTTCATGTTAAAAGTCTTGGAAAGAATATGAATCCCAGGCCCATAGCTAAACATAATAAAAGCAAAATACAGCAAACCAACAGCCAAAATTAAACTTAACAGTGGAAAACTTGAAGCAATCCTACTAAAATAAGGGACTCAACAAGGCTGCCCACTCTCCCCCTACCTATTCAACATAGTACTGGAAGGCCTGGCCCGAGCAATTAGAGAGCAAAAGAAAATCAAAGGGATTAAATTGGAAAGAAAGAAGTAAAAACGTTACTATTTGCAGATGACATGATAGTGTCCTTAAGCGATCCCACAAATTCCATCAGAGAACTCCTACAGCTGATAAACAAGTTCAGCAAAGTGGCTGGATATTAATATAACTCAAACAAATCATTAGCCTTCCTCTACTCAAAGGACAAACATGTGGAGAAAGAAATTAGGGAAAAGATACCTTTCACAGTAGTCACAAAAACTATGGAATACCTTGGTGTGACTCTAACTAAGTAAGTAAAAGTCCTGTATGACAAGAACTTCAAACCTCTAAAGAAGAAAATATAGGAAGATCTCAGAAAATGGAAAGATCTCCCATACTAATTGATTGGAAGGATCAAAATTGTAAAAATGGCTATCTTACCAAAAGCAATCTACAGATTCAATGCAATCCCCATTTCAACTCAATTCTTCATTTAGTTAGAAAGAGCAATGTGTAATTTCATGTGTAATAACAAAATAGAAAAATGAAATCCATCTTCAAAAACAAGAAAACATCTGTGAGAATCACTATCCCTGACCTCAAGCTATATTACAAGCTAATTGTGCTAAAAACTGCATGGTACTGCTACAGCAATGGGGACGTGGATCAATGGAATAGAATAGAAGATCCAGAAATGAGCCCTGAAATATATGGTCACCTGAATTTTGACAAAGGAGCTGTAAACATTCAATGGAAAAATGACAGCCTATTTAACAAATGGTGTTGGTCCAACTGTCACTCAGCATTCAGAAGAATGAAAGTAGACCCTTTCTTATCTCCTTGTACATAGCTCAAGTGCAAGTGGATCAAAGATCTCCACATTAATCTAGGTACGCTGACAGTATTAGATGAGAAAGCAGGAAAAACTTTAGATCACATAGGCACAGGAGAAAATTTCCTGAACAGCACACTAATGACTCATGCTCTAAAATCAAAGATTGATTCATGGAACTTAATGAGATTGCAAAGTTTCTGTAAGGTTAAGGACACTGTCAAGAAAACAAAACAGTAGCCCACAGAGTGGGAGGAGAAGATCTTTACCAACCCTACATCAAATAGAGGCCTAATATCCAAGGTATAGAAAGAACTCAAAAAGCTAGACACCAGAGAATCAAACAACCCTATTAAAAATGGGGTGCAGTGATAAACAAAATGTTCTCAATTGAGGAATATTGAATGCCTGAGAAGCATCTAAGGAAGTTCTCCACATCATTAGCCATCAGGGAAATGCAAATCAAAACAACTTTGAGATTCCTTCTCACACCAGTCAGAATGGCCAAGATCAAATATTCAGATGGTAGCAGATGCTGGTGAGGATGTGGAGAAAGAGGAACATTTCTCTACCATTGGTGGGGTTGTAAACTGGTACAATCACTCTGGAAATCAGTCTGGCAATTCCTCTGAAAATTGGACATAGTACTACCTGACGATCCAGATATTCTACTTCTGGGCATTTACCCCAGTGATGCTCCAGCAAAAACAAAGAAACATGCACCACAATGTTCATAACAGCCCTATTTATAATAGCCAGAAGCTTGAAAGAACCCAGATGTCCTTCAGTAGATGAATGGACACAAATATTGTGGTACAGTTACACAGTGGAGTACTACTCAGCAATCAGAAACCAAGACTTTATGAAATTTTTAAGAAAATGGATGCATCCAGAGAATATCATACTGAATGAGATATCCCAGTCACAAAGAACAGATATAATATGCAGTTACTGATAATTGGATACTAACCCCAGAAAGCTCTGAACACCCTAGAAACAACTCACTGACTGTGAAGTTCATGAACAGAAAAAAAAAAAAAGAAAGAAAGAAAAGAAAAAACCATTATGTTTACTCTTTACACAGCAAGAAAACCTTGACTAATTCCAGGTTAAATTCTGTTTTATATGTACTTTATGCTCATTGTAACTCTTAAGATCTTAATGCATACTATCAAATCTTAAAAACAAAAGCCAAGCAATGACAAAAATGTATTTGTATACTTTTATGCAAAAATGCTTAAACTTTGTACATTTATCTTTGTGTTTTAAAGTAAAGTTCTTCAATAAAAAATACTTAATGTATTTTAGTGAGTTGGACAGCATATTTAGGTTCTGAATGGCATCAGATGAAACCCTTATGATAAATTATTTGTTGTCCTTCTTTGTACACAGCAGGGCCGTGATTCTGCTGGCTGGTTCTACTGATTTTTTTTGTATGTCTTACTTTCATAAAGAGGATGTACTAAAGATCTGACTGAATGACAGCTATCAACTGTCACCAGATCATTTGAAAGTGAAGTATTCTTGCTGCCAGCTGTCATTGCCAGATGCAATGGCAAATCGCTTTACAGATTGCTGACAAATTTCCTTGATGCATCTACTGAGGAACCTCAATAGTTTGGAGGTGAGACATCTAAGGTATTTAGGGAATCTTTATGACAAACACAACTTTCAAACTTTCAGTCTTCTGGGTTTTCAAAGGCTTGGCTAATAAAGGTGTCCACGTGACTGAGCAGATCGATGATAAATGAACACATTCATTGGGCATTATAAGAAAATGGAGAAATGAAGCTAAAAAATCCCACAGGCAATGGAAATTTAAGTGAAATTGAGCATACAGAAATATTGGTTTAGGAGAACAAAATAATTATTGGACATATAGAACTTTGTATATATCTTAAGCAATAAATCTATTAAAAGATGAATAGAAATGATAAACACAACACAGTTTTTATTTTATAGTGTTTCTTTTATTGGATATATTTTATTTACATTTAAAATGTTATCCTCTTTCTCGGATTCCTCTTTATATACCCTATCTCATCCCCACTACCCCTGATTCTATGAGAGTGGTCACCCACCCAACCAACCCTTTATGCTTCCCTGGGCTGACATTCCTACTTGGGGCATCGAGCTTTGACAGGACCAAAGGCATTTTCTTCCATTGATGCTCAACAAGGCCATGCTCTGCTACATAGCTAGAGCTATGAGTCCCATCTATCTGTACTTTTTGGATAGTGGTTTAGTGTGGGGCTGTGTGCCAGTGCCCCACATGGAGATCTTTGGTCAGGAAGCAGAAATGGCTTCTGCCACCTCTGTTGCTGGGTCCAGCTAGGAGTGTGAGTTCAGGCAAAGAGAAGAGAGCTCCGGCATGGAGGGGGAAACTTGTTCCACTGCTTCCATTGCTGGTGCTGCCCCACCTTTGTCTCCATTGCTCTGTAGGACACCAGGCCAGGCTGAGCCAGCAGGAGACACTGACTGGGGTGCAGGGGAGATTCTGGAGAACAGATCTCTTCCCAAGGGCCTGTGTTACAGTTCTTATGACAGAAGCTCACAGACTACAATTGATTCTTGTACTGTACACCTTTAATTTTGGACGGGCATCATACATACACTTTTGGGATGGTTCAGAGTCTGAAAACAGGTGCTTCCTAATGACTTGACCTGGGGGCTTTGGAATACCTTATCGACTTATTTGCGATGTGGTCCTGCTTCTTTCTTTAACCGATGTGACTTGTGGTCATATCTTCTTTTGCAGAGGAGGGTCTTGGGGCTAGACTGTTGTGTCCTGAGCTTATCTGGAGGAAGGACTTGAGACATGGCTGATCTGGCTTGAGTCTACATCACATCCTCACCTGTGGAGAAGAGACTTGGGGTATTACCTACACCATTATAGAAGGGGCCTTGCAGGGGGTGGGGGGGCTGTAGCTAAGTCAGAGGGGCCTCAACTTCCAGGAGAGTAGGTAGCTACCTCCTGACCCTTAGGGTCCAAGGATTTTCTTCTTATCTCGAACAAGAATCAAGAAACCCTTCACCACCAATTGCCCCAAAGTTTAATCCCTGGAAGCTGTGGTTGGTTTATATTGTTGTTCTCATGGGGTTGCAAACACCTTCAACTCCTTTAATCCTTTATCCAACTTCTCCGTTAAGGACCCTGTTCTCAGTTCAATGATTGGCTGCAAGTATCTGCTTCTGTATTTGTCATTTGCTGGCAGAGCCTCTCAGGAGACAGTTTTAACAGGCTCCTGTCAACAAGCACTTATTGGCATCACCAATATTGTCTGGGTTTGGTGACTGTATATGGGCTAGATCCCCAGTTGAGGCTGTCTCTAGATGGTCTTTCTTGGAGACTTTGCCCCACATTTTGTCTTTGTATTTTCTCCTGAGAATATTTTGTTCAACCTTCTAAGAAGGACTGAAGCATTCACATTCTTGTCATTTCTTTTCTTGAGCTTAATGTGGTCTGTAAATTGTTTATTGGCTCTCCCAAGCTTTTGGTTAATATTCTCTTAGTAATGATTGCATACTATGGGTGTTATTTTACCTCACTCAAGATGATATTTTCCAGATCCATCCATTTCCACAAGAATTGCATGGAATCATTATTTTTAATAACTAAGTAGTCCACCATTGTGTAAATGTACCACAATTCCTGTATTCATTCCTCTGTTGAAGCACAGCTGGGTGATTTCCAGCTTCTGGCTATTATAAATAAGGTGGATATAAACATCGTGGAGCATGTGTCTTTGTATGTTAGAACATCTTTTGGGTATATGCCTAGGAGTGTTATAGCAGGGTCTTTAGGTAATATTACATCCAATTTTCTGAGAAGGTGCCAGACTAATTTCCAGAGCGGTTGTACCAGTTTGCAATCCCACCAACAAGAAGGGTTATGTTTTCTCCACATCCTCACCAGCATTTGCTGTCACCTGAGATTTTGATCTGAGCCATTCTGACTGGTATGAGGTGGAATTCCAGGGTTGTTTTGATTTGCATTTCTTTGATGACTAGGGATGTTGACCATTTCTTTAGATGCTTCTAAGCCATTCTGTATCCTCAGTTGAGAATTCTTTGTTTATCTCTGTACCCCATTTTTAAATATGGTTATTTGATTTTCTGGAATATAAAATCTTGTGTTTGTTTTATATATTGAATATTAGCCCTTTATTGGACGTAGGACTGTTAAAGGTCTTTTTCCATTTGGTTAGTTGTAGTTTTGCCCTAATGACAGTGTCTTTGCCTTACAGAAATTTTGCAGTATTATAAAGTCCAATTTGTAAATAATTCTTAATCTTAGAACATGAGCTATTGGTGTTCTATTCAGGAAAATTTCCCCAGTGCCCATGTCTTCAAGGCTCTCCCTACTTTCTCTTCTATTACTTTGAGTGTATCTTCTTTTATGTAGATGTTCTTGATCCACATGGACTTGAGGTTTGAGAATGGATTGATTTGCATTCTTCAACATGGTAGACACTTGTTGAACCAGCACTATTTGTTGAAAATGTTGCCTTTTCCCCACTGGATGGTTTTTCCTCCTTTGTCAAAATCAGGTAATCACAGGTGTGTGGGTTCATTTCTGGGTCTTCAATTCTATTCCATTGATCTGCCTTCTGTCTCTGTACCAGTACTAAGCATTTCTTTATCACTATTTCTCTGTAATACAGCTAATGGTGATTTCCTCCAGAAGTACTTTTATTGATGAAAATAGTTTTCACTCTCCTGGGTTTTTTGTTATTCCAAATAAATTTGCAAATTGCTTTTTCTAACCCTATGAAAAATTGAGTTAGAATATTGATGGGGATTGCATGGAATCTATAGATTGCTTTTGGCAAGATGGCCATTTTTACTATATTAATCCTGCCAATACATGATCAATGGAAATTCTTTGTATCTTCTGAGATCTTCAAATTCTTTTTTCAGAGACTTAAATTTCTTGTCATGTAGATCTTTCACTTGTTTGGCTAGAGTCCTACCAAAATATTTTATATTATTTTTAACTATTTTGAAGGGTCTTATTTCCTTATTTTTTTCTCAGCCTGTTTATCTTTTGAGTAGAGGAAGGCTACTGATATGTTTGAATTAATTTTATATCCAGCCACTTTGCTAATGTTGTTTGTCAGGAGCTCTCTGTGGAATTTTTGGGGCCACTTAAGTATACTAATATCTCATCTTCAAATAGTGATATTTTGGCTTATTCCTTTCCAATTTCTATCATCTTGATGTTCTGCTGTTTTCCCATTGCTTGTGTTAAGACTTTGAGTACTGTAATAAATAGATATATAGAGAGTGAGCAGCCTTTGGATTGCCTCACTTTCTCTCCATTTAGTTTGATGTTGGCTACTGGTTTGCTGTATATTGCTTTTACTATGTTTAGGTATGACTTTTGGATTCCTAATTTTCTGAGACTTTTAAAATGAAGACACGTTGAATTTTATCAAATACTTAATTAGCATCTAGTGGGCTATCATGTGTGTTTTTATCCTTTGAGTTTGTTTACAAAGTGGATTACATTAATGGATTTCCTTATATTATACCATCCTTGCATTCGAAGGATGATGACTACTTGATCATGATTGCTTTGATGTGTTCTTTGGTGTGTTTTGCAAGATTTTTTAAAAATAAATTGAACAACTTTATTTAAAAAAACAAAGATAAATGTACAGATTTTAAGCATTTTTGCATAAAAGTATATAAATACATTTTTGTCAGTACTTGATTTTTTTAAAGGTTTGATAGTATGCATTAAAATCTTACTAGTTATAATGAGCATAAAGTATATGTAAAACAAGATGTAACCAGGAAGTAGTCAAAGTTTTCTTAGTTTGTAAAAATTAAGCATAATGGTTTTTCATTTTCTTTCTCTTTTTTTTTTGGCCTTTGTTTTCCTTGAACTTCATATAGTCTGTGAGTTGTTTTTGGGGTGATTAGAGCTTTCTGGAGTTAGTATTCAATTATCAGTGACCGCATATTGTGTCTGTTCTTTTGTGACTGGGTTACCTCACTCAGGATGATATTCTCTAGATGCATCCATTTTCTTAAGAATTTCATAAAGTCATTGTTTCTGATAGCTGAGTAGTACTCCATTGTGTAAATATACCACAATTTTTGTATCTATTCATGTACTAAAGGACATCTGGGTTTTTTCCAGCTTCTGGCTATTATACATAGGACTGCTATGAACATTGTGGTGCATGTATCTTTGTTTTTTGTTGGAGCTTCTCGGGGGCAAGAATTTTATTGAGTATTTTTGCATATTCATAAGGAAAATTGCTCTGAAGTTTTTCTTCTTTGTTGAGTCTTACTGTAGTGTAAGAATAATTGTAATTGTGGCTTTTTTTTTTTTTTTTTGGTTGGGAAACTTTTGATGCCTGTACTATTTCCTTAGGGTCTATGGGACATTTTAGATGGTTTATCTCATCCTCTTTTATTTTTGCTACCTGGCATCTGTCTAGAAAATTGTCCATTTCATCCAGATTTTCCAGTTTTGTTGAGTATATGCTTTTGTAGTCGGATCTGATGACTTTTTAAAAATTTCTTCAGCTTTTGTTGTTATGTCTTCTTTTCCATTTCTGAATTTGCTTATTTGAATATTGTCTCTGTGCCCTCTGGTTATACTGGCTAAGGGCTTATCTATCATTTTAATTTTCTCAAAGAACCAGCTCCTGGTTTTGTTGATTGTTTATATAGTTCTTTATGTTTTCATTTATTTGTTTGATTATTTCTTTCCATCTACTTCTCTTGGGCGTATTTGCTTCTTTTTTTCTAGATCTTTTAGGTGTTTTAGTCAAGCTGCTTTTTTATTCTCTTTTACGTTTCGTTTTGGAAGCACTCAGAGGTTGAGTTTTTCCTGTTAGCACTGCTCTCATTGTGTTCTATAAGTTTCTGTATGTCGTACCTTCATTTTCATTAAGTTCTAAAAAGTCTTTAAATTCTTTCTTTCTTTCTTTCCTCCTCCTCCTCCTCCTTCTCCTCCTCCTCCTCCTCCTCCTCCTCCTCCTCCTTCTTCTTTTTTGCTTTTGTTGTTGCTGTTTTTGTGGGTGTGGTGGTAGTGGTGGTCGTGGTTGAAGACCAGTGTTAGTCCGTGATGATCTGATAGGATGCTTGGGATTGTTTCAATCTTCTTTTATCTGGTATGACCTGTTTTGTCTAGAATTATCTGTTAGATTTTAGAGAAGGTACTATGAGGTACTGGCAAGAAGGCATATTCTTTTGTTTTAGGATGAAATGTTCTATAGATTTCTGTCAAATCTATTTGATTCATAACTTCTGCTAGTTTCCTTGTGTCTCTGTTTAGTTTCTGCTTTTATGATCTGTCCATGGATGAGACTGGGGTGTTATTGTTTGAGGTGCAATGTGTGCTTTGAGCTTTAGTAAGGATTTTTTTTTTTTTATGAATGTAGGTGCCTTTGCATTTAGAACATAGATATTCAGAATTGAGATTTCATCTTGGCAACTTTTTCTTTCATTTGATTGGTATGGAGTTTCTCCCCCCCTTTTATTTCTTTGATAACTTTTGGTTGACAGGCAATTTCATTTGATATATGAATTACTACTGCACCTTGTTTCTTGGGACCATTTGTTTAGAATGTTGTTTTCTAGCCTATTACTCTGAGGTAGTGTTTTTCTTTGTCACTGAAGTGTGTTTCTTGTATGCAGCATAATGTTAGGTTCTCCTATTGTGTCTAGTCTGTTGTCCATGTTTTTTAATTGGGGAACTGAGTCCATTGATATTAGAGATATTAGAGACCAAATATTGTTGTTTCTTGTTATTTTTGTTGTCAGAGGTGGAAAGCGTTTTGTATGGCTGTCTCTTTATGGGTTAGTTGAAAGAAAATTACTTTCTTGGTTTTCTAGGGTGTAGTTTCTGACCTTGTGTTGGAGTTTTCCATTTACTATCCTTGTAGGGCTGGATTTATCTATTACCTTCTAAATGTCCTCTAATATCATCATGAGTTGTGATTTTAAATCAGAATCATGCTTTTCTTGTGTGTTGGGGTGTCCAGAACTTGCTGTCATGGGGAAAGTGAGTTCTGATTCTACAATGTGCCCTTGGTTTCTGTTGCTTAGGTTCTTGGACTTGCCTCTCACCCTATGCTTAACTCTGGTGTTAGCTGATCTTGCTAATTCTGTCAGTGGGTTGAACCTCCTCTAAACTTGTGTGCCAGCACTACTGGGGAACCAGTTGTCTCCCAGCATAGTCTGGATACAAAGAATGGTGGCACAAGGTCGGCACAGGGTACAGACAGAAAGTGTAAAGATCCTGTGCCAAATTGCTTCACAATTTCTGTGTCCTGAAGGCTTCAATTTGGTCTCTTGTCAGCACTTCTCTGAGACCAGCCCTCTCCCAGCAAGATGTGGGTGCAGAGTGCTCTGGCACCAGGTCAGCTCCAGGCACAGGCAGAAAATGGAAGTATCCTGTGCCAGACTACCCCTTGGTTCCTGTGTCCTGAAGGCTCCTAATGGGACCCTCAGAACAGAAGTCTTAGTTTGACCCATCTCTCAGGTGTTTCAGATTCAGAGATCTGATCTGGGAGACGAGATCTCTCCTAGCGAGATCTGGGTATGGAGAGCTGTGGCAGAGGGTCAGCTTTGGGACAAGAAAGATATCATAAGGATCCTATCCCATATAGCTCCTTGCTTCCTTTGTCCTGAGTGCTCTTGGCAGAATCCTCTTGGCCCAGGAATTTGAGCAGGGGAGGTTATCTCTCCTGTGCTCTCAGATGTGTCAGTGATCCTGTGAAACTGGATCTCTCCCAGCAATGCCTATGTACAGAGTGCTCTGACACCACATCAGCTCCAGGCATAGGCCCACATAGTTTTAAACAATGAGAAATTTATGAGACATAAAATGGCCTCATGAATAAATTATCAAGGGAAAATGGACAGTAGGCTCACAGATTGCTGAACACCCAGGGAAGCCTCAGGAGAACTCTCTCTTCTGAGACTAAAGGTGAGCCCCCACTTTCTCTCCACTGACTATCCAGGGAGAGAGTGCTGGGAACTCTCAGGGCAAAGGTAGTACCAAGGTGCCAGGGAACAGACTATTCTGGACCAGAGTCAGAGCCAGAGCCGGCCCACTGCCATTGGGATTCACAGTCTACCCACAGAGAACTGAACACCCAGGAGCAATCTCCCTCTTGGGCCCAAGGGCCCTCAGACCCACAGGGGAGACAAGCTCCAGACAGAGACAACAAAATTATATAACATCACAGATAACAAGATGGCAAGATGCAAATTCAAGAAACTAAGAAACTGAAACCAAGACAACCCAGAAAAATCAGAACCCAGTTTTCCCACCACAGCAAGTAGTAGATATCCCAACACAACAGAAAAACAAGATTTTGACCTAAAATTATACTTCATATTGATGATGGAGGGTCTCGAAAAGCACAAGAATAACTCCCTTTTAAAAAATGCAGGAGAACACGTGTAAACAAGTAGAAGCTCTTAAAGAAGAAACACGAAAATCACTTAAAGAGCTACAGGAAAACACAGCCGAACAGGTGAAGGATTTGGAAATGGAAATAGAAACAATAAAGAAACCACAAAAGGAGACAACTCTGGAGACAGGAAACCTAAGAAAAAGGTCAGGCATCATAGATGCAAGAATCACCAACAGAATACAAAAGATGGAAGAGAGAATCTCGGGGACAGAAGATAACATAGAAAACATTGACACAACAGTCAGATAAAATGCAAAAATCAAAAAGCTCTTAACCCAAAACATCTAGAAAATCTAGGACAAAATGAGAAGACCAAACCTAAGAATACTAGGTGTAGAAGAGAGAAAAGACTCCCAACTGAAAGGCCCACTAGATATTTTCAATAAAATTATAGAAGAAAACTTCCCTAACCTAAAGAAAAGACAAAATCAAATTTACACCATATCTATCTGCAAACTGAGCCCTACAAAAGATAACTGATGGAAAACTTCAACACAAAGAGGGAAATTGCACCCTAGGAAAAGCCAGAAAATAACCTTCTTGCAACAAACCCAAAAGAAGAGAACCACACAAATATAATTCTACCACTAACAACAAAAATAACAGGAAACATTAATCACTATTTCTTAATATCTTTTAATATCAATGGACTCAATTCCTCAATAAAAAGACATAGACTATAAGATTGGATACATAGAGAGGATCCAGCTTTGTGCTGCATATGGGAAACTCATCTCAGTGACAAAGACAGACACTACCTCAGAGTAAAGAGCTGGGGAAAAAAAAAAAACTTTCCAAGCAAATGGTCCCAAGAAACAAGCTGGAGTACCATTCTAATATTGAATAAAATAGATTTTCAACCAATAGTTATCAAACAAGTTAAAGAAGAACACCTTTTACTCATCAAAGGAGAAGCTATCATCCTGAATAAGGTATCCCAGTCACAGAAGAACACACATGGTATACATTCATTGATAAGTGGATACTAGTCCTAAAAGCTTGAAATACCCGAGAAACAATTCTTATGAAGCTCAAAAAGAAGGAAGGGCAGAATGTAGACACCTCAGTCCTTCTTAGAAGGGAGAGCAAAACACTTACAGGAGAAAATATAAGCTCAAATAGAGGAGCAGGGATTAAAGAAAAGATCATTCAGAAGCTGCCTCACCAGGGGATCTACCCCATATGCAGCAACTAAACTTAAGCCCTGTTGCTGATGCCAAGAAGTGCTGGCTAGAGCCTCCACAGAGGCTCTTCCAGAGTCATACTGATATAGTTGAAGATGCTTGCAGCTAACCATCAGACTAAATCTGGCGACCCCATTGAAGGAGATAAAGAAAGGTCTGAAGGAGCTGAAATTGTTTGGAACCCCATGCAACGAATAACATTATCAACCAACCAAACCCTCCAGAGCTCCTAGGGACTAAAACACCAACCAGTGAGTAGACATGCAGAGACCTATGACTCCAGATGAATTGTAGCAGAGGATAGCATTGTCTGGCATCAAACTTGGAAAAGATCCAGTGAAGGCACCTTTTCCAAGTTTAGGGAACCACCAAGGCAGTGAGGTGGAGAGAGTGACTGGGAGAGGGAGCATCTTCATGGAGTCAGGGAGCAGGGAAATGGAATAGGGAAAAAAGGAAATAGCATTTAAAATGTAAACACAGCAAATAACACAGGGAGGGGACATGTTTGTTTATTTTGAACTAATTCCACTCTTCTTAGAATTGATGAGATCTGGAGGAGAATAGTTCACTGTGGACTGTACCTGAACTCCAGTTACTCACGATGAAGAAGTTAATTAGTTGTTAAATCCATTCTGCTGCATTTTTAAAAGTCTGTAACCTGAGAATAACAAAAGTACCCGTCTTAATTATACCAAGCAAATTAAGGCAGCCATAGAAAGACAAACATTATGTTTTTTTCTCATATTTGGTTCCTAAATTTTTGCATAAATGAATAAAATCACATATGTATGACATAAAGGTCACAGACAAACTGATCTAGAAGAAGAAAGGTGAGTAATGAGAAAGAGGCAAGAAATGCAAGAAGAGATTCTCAGTGTAGACTTGGATAAGGATATATTTCCACAATGGTACTATGTACACTGTGTTTAGACAATACACATTCAAAAATTTTTAAATAAAACACCTTTTCCAATTTGTACTTTTATACTTTTTAAAATCTCTCTATCCTGCATGAGCATTTTAAAATTTATTATATTTTCTTTAATGTAATTTAAAGGAACGCTATAAAAAACAGAAATTAAAGCAAACACAGATAAAGACATTTTATTCCTGGATAGTAATAATTAACACTGCTAAAATGCCTAAGCATTACAAAGGAATCAGCAAATTTATTCAATCCTAACCAAAATGGCACGCCATTTTTCACAGACTACAAGAAAAACTGTAATATTTATGTGGAATAAAAATAAAATTTAAAATATTCAAAGCAGTCAGGCACAAAAACTGTAGCTAGAGGCATCACATTACATATTTAAAACATGCTATAGTACTATACTAATCAAAACAGCATAATACTAGTAAATATTTAAAAGACATCCATATTGTTGGATACAGTAGAAAGTTCAGATGCAAAAATAAATACAAATAATTTTTAGTGAATTTGCCAAGAATTCAGGCTGAGGAGGGGACAATCTTTAGATAAATGATATTAAAGAAATTGCATATGGACACAGCAGAATAAAATTAGAGCCATATAACCTAAAGTGAGATAAAAATACAAGCATAAGTTCTTTTTATCAGCAGGCACATTAAAGATGCTCCATTCACTATTCTGCTGTGAAGCTGACCAGAGCAATGACTCTGACATTTGGGATGATACAACCTTGATAAAATCTTAGAGAAAACCTGTAGCTTCCTTGGAGCATACCGTAAGGAATGGTGACATTTGTGAGACTTAAGATAAACCAAAAGATGCACCTAGAAGGAAATTTGCCAAAACGAATAAAAACCAATGGAGGAGTCCCACAACTCCCTCAAACAATAGACAGCCAATGACAAATGTTGTGCCATTTGGTCAGAAGACAGTTGTCTTTGCCAAACTACCACTGCTTCAGTTGTGGTTTAGAGAAAATTCATGCCGTAGTTTTCAGTGGTTGTAGTAACAGAAGAACAAAGTCTGTCTGCTTTACCTCCCCAGCCTATGCAGTAGCTGATAATATAGAACACAGAGCACAGAATATAAATAGAAGTGAGGTTTCAACAGATGACATCAACTCCTGATCTCCTTAGGTAACTAAGTCACAAGTCCAAAGCTGCTCTGTGACAGTATTATCTCCTTCCACCACTAAGCACCAGAGTCAGAATGGGCACTGGGCAGTCCAGGTAAGATGCAATGGCCTGCCTTCGTTACCACCTCCACTTCTCTCTTCTTGTCATTTTCGATGCCTTCATTCCCTTTGGAATCAACAATAATTCTTCCATCCCTTCTCATATCTCCAGATTCTCTGAAGGATAGCAATACTCTGGGAAGTGTGTTAATCTCCCATTCCAAAAGTGCCTTTCATTCTGGCTATTATATGGTAAAGGAATTTGTTCACATCAACATTATCAGCATCAGAAGTAACTGAGAATAGCATCCTTTGAAGGGTTCATTCCTCTCCTGGCTGGTATCCTGGTATTCCTGGTGAGATTTACAGAGGTCTCACTGACAACTATCTTTGTGGACACTTGCTTGACTGCTGTCACCATCAGTGTATTTCCATGCTTGTTGTGTTGTCACTGACAATGATGTGGAATTAACAAAGACACGGACAATACAGCATATCCATGCAATGAGATATTTTTGCCTTAAAATGGGAGATTTCTATCACTTGTTGCAATATAGAGATGATTCTGGATTATGTTAAAAGACATTTAAAAAGCATGGGAAGATAAATGATGGCCAATATCACTTAAATGTGTGATCTGAATGATCTGCGTTTATAGAAGCAGAGACTAGAATGGGTGTTTGAAGGAGCTGAGGCAGGGCTCAAGACAGTGTTACCCGAGGATGAGTTGATCACTGCAGTTTCATCTCTAGAGTATTCAAGTGCTCTAGTACACTGACATACTGATTATTTGTATATGCCTGAAAAATAAAGTTATAAAAAGACCATAATTGTAAAATTATTAATCAACCTCAAAATAATAGCTCAATGGTGCACCTGAGGATCTTGGAAAAACAAGTACAAACCACTACAAAGCAACAGATGAGAAAAGACCATCAAAATCAGGGCTGAAGTGATAAAATAGGAAAAAAAATTATGTTATTCATGACATAAAGATACATATTTCCAGTGATAAACATATTAACTAGGTTTAATCTTCCCATGATGTATACTAAGGGCAAAGCACTTTGCTTAAATTATAAATTAACATATATTCAAGTTCAATATATTACAAAAAGCCTGATAATAAACTGAAAAAACCTTTTCAGACATGGATCCTGTAATTACATCATTTCCTACTTCTACTTCTCCATTCAATACCTCTCAAATTATGAAGCTCTTCTTTAATTATAATATGTGTGTGTATGTAATAAAATTTGCTAAATATGTTTAATGTTGTTCATATGTGTATTTGCTTTGGTTTGACCACTGGATTGGATAGCCTGTCAAGGGCCTTGTCCCAAAAACGTTTGATTCACCCCTTTTAACAAGCAAATAATTATCTGTTGCTTGTCATCCTGGTGAGATTTCCCTCATCAACATTAGCTTGTCAGTTAGTGCTGTGATTATGTGGTCCTGTTTAGGTCAAACTATTGTTAAGATCTTCTGGGTTAAACTCTGTGCCCTTACAGAAGAGACTGATTGCAGCAGACTCCCTGGTCTTCTGCCCCATACTTCTGGACCCTGTCCTCTACTGTGATATTCTCTAGGCCTTATATGTAGGAGTTTTTCTGTATATGTATCAACTTTGGCGGGCACCCCATTGTCAGCTGTTTCTCTTTGAACAGTTGTCAGTTTCTTTGGTGATCTTCATCTGTTGCAAAGGTTCCGTTTTGATGTGGGATGAGGGTTACACTTATCTCTGGGTGTAAGAATAAGTATTTAGAATGCAGTTGAGACTTGTACTGATTTAGGAAACTGGAAATAGCTTTTCTTACTTAATTGTTCACTTCTTTGTTTCGAGTAGGCCTTGCATTCGATTAGATAACTGTTGACTCTTTCTCCAGATATAAGTGTTATTATTGTGTACTCGGCGATATTGTGCAATGTTGGTCATTGTTGTGATTCATAGGTATCACAAATGGGTAGGGAAACTGATCTCGTCTCTCCCTTTGTGGCTTGCATAGTAATTTTAGATACTATGAGAGCCAATCCTCTATGATGAAGTTTACTGATTTGTCCTGATTTTTATTATCTCTTTCTGTTTTCCATATATTTTACATTTCATCCAATTTTGAGAACATTTAAATTTACTTCGTAATTTCTTCCTTGAGCAGTTATAATTCTGTGGTGTATTATAGACTTTGTGTGTTTTCTTTCTGTGTGTACAGAGTTTGTGTGCCTTCTGCAGTTTCTATTGTCACCCACAATCAAGGTTTAGTTACTGTGATTGTGTAGAATACAGGATGTCACTGTAGTATTTCTGTATTTGTTGAGACTTTCTTTGCTTGTTAATATGTGTTTAATTTTGGAGAGGGTTTCGTGAGTTGCTGGGAAGAGTGTGTATTATTTAGTATTGAGTAGAATGTTACACATGTAGATATCTATGAGATCCATTTGATGTATGATAAAATTTAACTATACTATTTCTCATTTAATCCAATTTATTTTAATCTAATCTATTATTCTGTGTTGTTTTATTTAGGAGTTGAGTTTATTAATATTACCAGTAATTTTTGATTGAATGGCATCATGATAATTCTTGGTTAGTAACTTGATCACATTTGAAATGAACTAAAATTAACTCTTTGGTCACCACTTTGGGTGGCAAATCCATGCCTTCACTGGCACTAGAGTCTACTTATTTGGAATTCTGGTACATACTGAAGACCAGGTGAGACATCCTCACGGACTGAACAACCAGAATGTTTTTGGATAGTCCATTAGTAGACAGCCATTGTTGGACTAGCTGGCTCATAGCTTGTAAATTTTTCTAATAAATCCCTCTACTTCTCTTTCTGAGTATATGTAAGACTATATATATATATGCATATGCATAATTAAAATGCATTAATTCTCTCTCATATAATTAATATATTATTAATCATATATATAATATCTATCTATATCAGTATATTCATCTAGAGAATCCCAAGTGGTACAATGTTTACTAATTCCATCATTTTATTACTTTTGTCTTGTTTTCATTCACTTCTTTGATTAATTGTACTAGAATTGAATTGAGGTTTTATTTCCTGGGCCTTTTTGTGTACTTAATAATCTCTTCAGACTATGTGTTCTTTCCAGTGTACTGCATAGGGCTTAGTTAGTGGTCACAAAGTTCTCATATCTGCTATCATTATGGAAATCCTTTCTTACTCTTTAATTTCAGCTGACAATTTTCTGGGTATAGTAGTCTGGACTGGCATCAGTAGTTTTTTATAAACTGTAGAATAATCAACTTAAGGCCCTCTGACTTTCACGTCTCCATTAGAAACTCAGCGGTTGTCGAATGTTTCTTATTTCAGGTGTGACCCAGTCTTTCTCCGCTATTGCTTTTACACTTTTTTTTATGTTCTGTACTTTTAGTTTTTGATGACAGTATAGTGTGTTAGGTTTCTTTTCAGATACTATTGAGTATTTTATATTCCTCTTTCACCTCAATAGGCATCTTTCATCAGATTAGGGAGTTTTATTATATTATTTTCTTAAGGCATTTTATCTAGTATTACAGAGCTTTACATTCTCAGATTTTTGACATTTTAGATTTAACAATTTCTTTGCCTGATCTAATTCTCTTCCCTTAACTTCAAACATTGTATTCTCTTTTCAACCAAAGCTTTCTGCTGTTCAGAATGACTGGCAATATTATTTGACTTCCTTAATTCTTTATTACAACTTTTATTTCAGTTTGGCCTTTCTCCCCAAATTCTGTCACTTTATAAAATTTTACTTTTGTAGACTACATTTCTCCTCCAAAAACCCCTAACCCCTTCCCCTGCTTCTATGAGTGTGTTTCCCCACCATCCCACCCACCCCTGCCTCAGTGCCCTAGGCTTTTTCTACACTGGGGCATTGAGCCTCCACAGGACCATGTGCCTCTTCTCCCATTAATGCCAGATAAAACCATCCTCTGCTACGTATGCAGCTGGAGTAAAGAGAGAGAGAGAGAGAGAGAGAGAGAGAGAGAGAGAGAGAGAGAGAGAGAGAGAGAGAGAGAGAATTTTTTTCAGTCTCGTGTGCCACCTAGTTGCTTCTCTCATAATGATCATAGTCTTTAGTCTTGAGACAACCAAATGTTGTTGCAGAAATGAAACATCTGAAAGTGGTCCTAGTTCAGCTAAATCTATGAGTAGCTATGAACCCAGGAACAGACATTTTATACAATTAGATGATTTTCACTGCCAGTTCTCAGAAGGCTCACAGGATAGTCCTCAAGGGGTAGGGCTTTATTGACATCTCAGTAGGGATAGGCAGTAGTGCCTGGGAGAAGTGTGCAAGAAGTGTATGTGTGTGTGTGCATGTGTGTGTGTGTGTGTGCATGCACGTATGCTTGTGCATGTGTGTGCTTTCTTCACAATAAGCATAAGGATATTGGCACCATTATTTCTTCTAATTCTTAGGCCCAAAGAACTTGAATATTTTCAGAGAACATACAAATGAAGAGTTGCCTAACCAGTTGTGAATGCTTAAGAAGATGTGGGGAAAAAAAAACCCATAAATGTTACTAAATGTTAAAAATCCACCCAGAGTAACAAAATTGCAAAAGAATTCCCAAAACACCTGTGACAGCTTTGTTCATGAAATGCTTTCAGACTGCTAATGTTTGGTCTCTGAGTAACATTTTCTTTTGTCCAAGTACAAATTGAAACTTTTGAAGTTAGAGATAACTAGAGCTCAGATCTCCTGGTTATTTGGATATTATTTTTCCTCCTTCGTGTCTATTTTTTCTATATTTTATAGTCCAAGTTCTGTCTTCAAAGTAGTTTCTGAAAATGAATAAGTGAAAAATTCAGCACATTATGGTCACAGGCATTGGACATCTGAAACAGGCTTCCCCTGAGACGGAGTGGTGGATCTGGGCACAGCTATAAAGAGGTGATGCCTAAGTATTCATCTTTCTTCAGTCCATTCATAACCCAGAGCCTGGTTGGTACTTGGAGAATGTGGACTGAACTAATTGAAGAAAAGTTTGTCTCTGTAACCCATGACATGTCCATTCCAAATATGCTACTTGATATCTTTCGTCTTCCCAAGTAAATCTTAGGCCACATCACCTTTTTTATATTTTAAATCATGGTTTAACTCCTTGTGATTGGACAAAGATTTTCTTCCTGAAGAATACCTGACCACTGATATACACCATGTATGGTTTTATTCACAACAGGATATTGAACAGTATTTAGACACTATATCTCTGTCAACTAAGAACTCTTAATGAATTAAGGTTAGGTCTTTTATATTAGAGTTCACACAGGGAAACTCTTCCCAGGAAAACTTTTTCTTCAAAAGTTAAAGTGGAATTTAAAGAATAAGAATGATATTTTGGGGATGATGAATGACTTTTTAGTGACATTTTAAATTACATTTATCTATTTCGTGTGTGGTGGGGCATAGGCATGGCATGGCGGGGCATGGGCGTGGCATAGGCAGGGCATGGGCCGGGCATGGTGCAAATGAAGCCAGAAGACAACCTGTGCACATTGCTTCTTCCTTTCTGCTATGCATGGTTCCAGGATCAATGTCGGGTTCTCAGGCTGAGCGTCGAGTGCCTGCAGTGTCAGTCCAGGACCATACGTGACTTTTGAAAGCTCAGCATCATTAGCCGATTTTTACTTCCCAGATCAGTCTCCTGGAAGTAGAGGGGATAGAAAGCTCTCTAAGAAGCATCTGTATGACACACCCATGACCATATCAATAGTGAATGAGGAGAAAACTGAACTCCTAGTTACAGTGATAGATGAGGTAAGATGGTGAGAACAACTGGGAAAAGCTACTTTTCAGGCAACCTAACTTGGGTAAGGATCCTGGTTCAGCATCTGTCATCTCTGAGAGGTATATTGTGTCAGTAATTCTAAACTTTAGCTTCTTGGTTTCAGTCATTTTATGAAATAAATATGTAAAAGACTATTTGTGTGTGGGGATGAGGATAACTTAAGCTAACAAAGATGGAAGAAAGGTTCAGCATCTGCTTTGCTCAGTACACCGTTTAATGTACTAAATGATAGCTACTGTACCAAATTGTAGATATTTGTAAATATAACAGTAAGGTCTCTTGTTATGAATGGGAATATACATACAAAGACAAATTCTCACTTAAAACTTTACACCTTTTCAAACGGTCTTTTTGAGCCCTGGGGATCATTATGTAGAGACATATAAGAGCAACTAAATCTGATGACAGCAATGTTGTGGATGCATGTAATACATACATGATGGTACATGCCCCAGGTACTGGTCTTGACTCTTTGTAAGTTTCCATAAGTTGTGCCTGACTGCAAATGCATTGTATGGGAAATGCCACTATTTCACAAACTAGGAAGGTTATAGGAAGCTGTAAATCCTACTAAATGCTGGTTCCTGCCCTATTTACACACTTCAAAGTTTTCTTGCAGCCTGAGACCTCAATCTCATTAGTTCTGGCTGACATCTGATATCCTTAGGTGATACTTGATAGCCCTACTTCAAAGGTATTTCCATCAGTCCTATTGTTCATGGGAACATGCAGATAGTAATTGTGTCCTGGGAATAAGACATGGCTGTAAGTCTTCCATCTGTCCCTTTCTCCCCATCGCAGAACCAGGGCCTACACCTTGTGTTCCTTCTAGGGAAGGTCTGACCCATTTGGCTCTTCATTCTTAATGGCATGTTTAGGACTGGAAACACACCGAAACTTCATCTTGTCTTTGTAATATCAGAGATTGTAGATGCAAAAGCGTGACCAGTGGGGTTTCGTGATGCTTTTGTTGGTCTACTCAGAGCACTTAACGGGTTTCAGAGACCCACCTGCAACTCTATTTCTGTCATTAAAATTTTGGAGGAAGAGAAGGAGAAAGTAAGCTTATGCTTTGCTTATATCTTTCCTCCAAGGTTGCTCTGTGATTCTGCAGGTAACTAACAGACATAGAAACGTGGTGACCACAACCCATGATCTTTGGCTCTCTGTTGGTGGTATGTTCCAGCTACATATCTGGTACATGATATCTTCTGATATAAGACATTGATGCATTGCTTTTCCAATGTTGCATTCTGGGTGAATTCTTTATCTCTGAATGTGATTTTGTGCCCAATCTGGTTAACCTAACCTAGACTTTAGTATGCGTGGAATATTTTTTACCTTTTATACCCAGAGTCTTTGTTTGCTTACAGCGCCTCTCAAACCCAAAAGGAAAGTCACTTTTGTGCTATTTAAAAAGGATTGTCATTTGAGTGATGCTTGACCAAAGGAAAAAAATTACTGGACTAATTCTTTACATTCTCTGTCTATCCTAATTTCATTATATTTTCTTGATTGCTTAATGTTGCAACCATGCATTTCTCCCATTTCCTTTGCCAAGTAACAGCCATAAATTACAAAATATTCCTGGGAATCTATCCTCATTACTATATCTTGTCCCAAAGGAAGCTAAAATTTTTGTTATGATTTCTATTAGAAAAAATTATATTGAGATGAATGCACCTACAATAGTAATTCCAAATTTAGAATGGCATATGCTTCATTTATCTGGTGATATTGTCCTCTTACACAGATAATATTATGCATTTTTCTGGCATAGAAATATCAATGTCAGCTGTGCAGAGTAAGCTACAATGTAGGGAAGAACTGAAATTTTGCTGAAAGCACATAAATAATTTTTCAGTAAATAACTATTAAAACAGTGTGATGACATTTTAATCTTGTTAGCATTTCTTTAAACCAAAGCCACACAGATTTTCCCTAAGTTCGGTTTACAATTTTATGGCAATGTTTAAATGGAAAAAATATACATTTTTCCTTTGAATTAATAGTGACTATTGTCATTTTATGGGTTGCTGGTTTAATGAATGATTTTCTAAACATTACTTCTGTTGTATAACTACTGTATAAAAGAGAATTTTTTCTGTAATTTGTTCCAGATAATAATCCCTGATATTCCACCAGGAAATTTCTGTGTAATGTAAATTTCAATGTTAAATTATTTACTGCATATAAATTTTCTATCAGAAGAGAACCAACACACTGAACCCACTAATGCTGGTCTAATAGAAAGTTAATGGCTTATTCTAACTGATTTTGCAAGAACAAAGGGCATGCTAACCTCGATGACAGTATGTAATTAGCTAAATGCTTAGAGGATAGATTTTTCTATAGCCCATATTAATTCTGTAGAACTACAAAGTTACTCAGTTCTTTCTAAGGCATATTCTTTATTGGATTATCACCATTAAACCTGCAGAGTTGTGACTCTGACAGCCAGTCATACAATTGGTTGGATAGAAGTCTTTTGAGACAGGTTTTCTACTAAGGAGAACATGACTAATACAGGGTATTGTTCAAGACAAGAAATTGGACACAATAACACTTTAGACATGTTAGTTTTCCTACTCTATTTTGGAAAGTAGTTGTGAGAAGGAAACAGGATGCCTAATGGTGCAGGCTCCTTGTGTCAGGTCACAGTCCAAATGCTGTTTGAACACTATGTGAAATTACCTGTCAAGCTTTCTATAGAAGGCATATGCCTTCTATAAAACATGAATAAATTTTGTCTTTAAATTTGAGTACTATCTCTAACATATTTCATTATATATATTGAAACATTCTGAAGCAATTCTGTAATTGAATCATTCTTCTTAAAGGTATTCCAATTTGTAATAGCTAAAATAGAGGATAGTAAGTTTGGATAGTCACATAATTTAATGCAATACAGCACTAAAAACAATGAATTAATCTAGATAACAACAAAGATGAATTTTTATTTTTTCTATTAAGTAAAGAATTCAGATGCTGAGTAGTACTCTAACGTGTACCACACTTCTGTATTCATTCCTCTGTTGAAGGACATCTGGGTTCTTTCCAGCTTCTTTCTATTATAAATAAGGCTGCTATGAACATGGTGAACCATGTGTCCTTATTATATGCTGGAGCATCTTTGGGATATATGCCCAGAAGTGGAATAACTGGGTCTTTAGGTTGTACTATGTCCAATTTTCTAAGAAACTGCCAGACTTATTTCCAGAGTGGTTGTACAACTCCACCAACAATGAAGGAGTGTTCCTCTTTCTCTATATCCTTGCCAGCATCTGCTGTCAACTGAGTTTTTGATCTTAGGCATTCTAACTGTTGTAAGATGGAATCTCAGGGTTATTTTGATTTGCATTTCCTTTATGACTAGGGATGTTGAGCATTTCTTTAGTTGCTTCTCGGCCATTTGGTATTCCACAGTTGAGAATTCTTTGTTTAGTTCTGTACTCCATTTTTTAAAATAGAATTGTTTGATTCCCTGGAGTCAAACTTCTTGAGTTTTTTGTATATATTGGATATTAGACCTCTATCAGATGTGGGATTGGTAAATATCCTTTCCCAGTCTGTTGGCTGCCACTTTGTTTTCTTGACAGTGTCCTTAGCCTTACAGAATCTTTGTGATTTCATGCAGTCTCATTTATCGATTCTTGATCTTAGAGAATAGGTCATTGGTGTTCTGTTCTGGAAAATTTCCCTGCACTTGTGTATTTTAAGCTATTAGAA
Organism: Micromys minutus; assembly: GCF_963924665.1. Taxonomy (NCBI): domain Eukaryota; kingdom Metazoa; phylum Chordata; class Mammalia; order Rodentia; family Muridae; genus Micromys; species Micromys minutus. Next base: position 45,380,478 of record NC_137960.1, on the reverse strand, counting down.
ATAAAGACTTTGAAATTTCTAGGCAAATGGATGGAACTAGAGAATATCAGCCTGAGTGAGGTAACTCAGTCTCAAAAGAATACACATGATATGCAGTCACTGATAATTGGAGAATACCCCTAGAAAGCTCTGAATAACTTCATTACTCACAGACTTTATGAAGCTCAAAAAGGAAGGCCAAAATGTGGAAACCTCAATCCTTTTTAAAAAAATAAAAAGAAAAAAAATCATGTATTCATCATATATTATTATGTAACAAATTTTATGAGCTGTAATAATATTTTATTAAATAAATTAATAAAAAATTCAGATGCACCCACACAAGATTATATAAAATATGATTCTCTTGCTATAACAACTTAGAAAAGAAAAATAATGTAGAAATTCAGAGCAGAACTGGGAGGTAATCTGGAAGCTGGAACTCAGAGTGGGACAGGAAAAGCACTGGCTGAGAGATCCCCAGATGTTGAATTTGGTGATGAATATGCTAAGTATGATCACAGTTTCTCTGCTCTACCCAAATGTCAAATTGATATAACTATGCACTTTACACAGGCAGCTTACTGTGTGTGGATCATATTAAAATGAAACTGTTGCAGACAATGAAGAAAACCCTCTTCAGAGTTAGTGAGGGTTATGGAGAGGAATCAGAAGTTGGGCCACACTGGTGTACAGTTTGAAGTATGGAGGATGAGTAAGGACTATAGGGCTGCCTTTAAATGGTGCTCATATTTAACAGCGATGTGCTGATGTGCACTTGAAACACTGTTTTCATTTCATGCATGTGGGTGATTATCTCCTTGTGCTTCTGGGTACCATATGTGTGTTGTGTCCAAAGAAGCAAGAACAAGGGGCTGGGCTGTCTGGAGTGCAAGTTACAGATTGTTGTGAGTCACTATGCGGGTTCTGGGAATTGAACCCTGAACTGCTCAAAGTACTCTTAACCTCTGAGCCATCTCTTTATACCGCCACTTGAAATGCTTTTTTAAAAAGAGAATAGACTTTATGTTTTCTATTCTGGATACACACAAACATGCACCCACATAAACCTAAACACACCACAGACATACACAAAGTTACATATACAAAGAGACATGGGGAAATTTTTGTAGATAATTGGTATTCCTAGTACCTCAAATGAGGCAATGATGGACTGGCTATTTTATGTTTGAATGCAGAGAGTTATAGACATTAAGCATATATACATTAAGGCTGTGTGTGTGTGTGTGTGTGTGTGTGTGTGTGTGTTTGTGTGTGTGTGTGTGTGTGTGTGCTTTATTTTTTAGCAAAACTGTCAACATTTCTCCACTTGAAGAGACAATGAAGTAGGTAATTTATAGGGGCATATGTCTTACCACTCCTTCAATCTTTTACTCACCAATTATACACACAGCCATCTCTTGGTCTCTTACCTACTATTCCATTATCACTTCCCTATATTCTTATATTTTCATTACTGGCATAACTAATTTCACCATTGTGAAAAACATGAAGTGCAGTACAATATTCAGAACTGGTACCCTTTCTGGATATTAATGACTGAAACACAAATGTTCTGATATAGATGCTTTGAGGCACACTATACTAAGTGATATGTACATGAAGTTCTTTATAAAATAGATGGAAGAGCAGGGTTTTGTGAAGGAGGGATGAGAAAGCATGGAGCCCTTCACAGTGCATTAGAAATTCTCATGGAAATGACAGGGTATAGCCGTCCAGACAGATATGGGTTCTGACCTAGACTTGAGGCTCATAGCCTATCATAGATGTATACTTTTTCTATAGTTTTCAGTTTAATTTTCTTGAACTTGAGAGTACTACCCCAGAAGCAATTTGTTTTCCTTCTTTCAAGGCAAGCTTTGAATTCGTGAAGCATTAATAAACAACTTAAGTGACTCTAATCAGATAAGCACATAGCCTTCCAAGCTGCACTCATATTTTTACAACAAACTCATGCTAACACTACCTTAACTAAAGATAGACAGCTGAGAAGAAGGTAATCATGACCTCATTTTTATTACTGACATATTTAAGTTCTGAACATTCTGTAGTTGTACTGATGGAATTTTATTTTCTTTGTAAGATTATTTTCTCCTACACATAGCATGTTTTATTTGGCATGTTCAAAATGGTAGAACTTGAAAATCAAAGTGGTTGGGTCATAGTATCTTACAGTGATTCACACAGACTTATATTTTTACAACCAGGTAATATGTTTCTGTGATATTTAATTTTCATAAAGAAGCTACCTGGAATACACACACACACACATACACACACACATATAAATACATACATACACACTTAGTTGATTTTTTTATAATTACAAAGTTACTGACTTATGGTGAGTGTGTGCATGAGCATGTGGACGCATGCATGCACACATGTACAACCTATTTAATATGACATTCATATGTGGATATCAGAGGGCATATTTGTTGAGTCAGTTTTCCTCTTCCATCATATGAGTTCCACATATAGAACTCGGGACTCTGGCCTTGCAGCAAAAATTGACATTTGCCTCGATCAAATGAGTCCTCTCATCAGTTCTTTAACTTTCTTTGAAATGAATATTTCAAGTTCAGAACTAAAACTGTTTTTAGATATTACAAATATATGCAATGAATTATTTTTCCTTATTTTTTTTTCTATTTTTGAGGCAAATTTTTTCTGTGTAACAATAGCTGTCCTGGAATTCTCTCTGTCAACCAAGCTGGTCTCAAGGTTAGATATCTTCTTGCTTTGGCCTCCTGAGTGCTAGGATATAATTATGGGATTAAAGGCATATGCCACCATTATTCAACTACTCTTAAAAGTTGCTTATATGGGATTTAATAAAATTCAACACTCCTCTATGTTAAAAGTCATGGAAGGAGCAGGAATCTAAAGCCCATGCCTAAACATAATAAAAGCAATACAGCAATCCAATAGCCAACATCAAAGGAAATGCTGAGAAACTTGAAGCAATCCCACTAAAAGCAGGGACTAGACAAGGCTGCCCACTCTCCCCCTACCTATACAACATAGTACTGGAAGTCCTGGCCTGAGCAATTAGACAGCAAATGGAAATAAAAAAAAAAATACAAATCAGAAAGAAAGAAATAAAAATATCACTATTTGCAGAGGAAATGATAGTATAATTAAGTGACCCCAAAAGTTCCACCAGAGAACTTCTACAGCTGATAAAACAAGTTCAGCAAAGTGGCTGGATATAAAATTAACTCAAACAAATCAGTAGCCTTCCTTTACTCAAAGAATAAACATGCTGAGAAAGAAATTAGGAGAAAGATACCATTCCCAATAGTCACAAACAATATGAAATACCTTGGTGTGAATTTAACTAAGCAAGTGAAAGACCTGTATGACAAGAACTTCAAATCTCTGAAGAAGGAAATTGAAGAAAATCTCAGAAGACGAAAGATCTTCTAGGCACATGATTTGGAAAGAAAATCACTGTAAAAATGGCCCTATTACCAAAAGAAATCTACAGATTCAATGCTATCCCCATCAAAATTCCAACTCAATTCTTCATAAAGTTAGAAAGAGAAATTTGCAAATTCATCTGGAATAACAAAAAAAAAAACCTAAACTATTGAAATCTATTCTCAAGAACAAAAAAACTTCTGCAAGAATTACCATCCCTGATCTCAAGCTATATTACAAAGCAATTGGGTTAAAAACCTCAATGTACTGGTACAGAGATAGACAGGTAGATCAATGGGATAGAATAGAAGATCCAGAAATAAACTCTCACATATATGGTCACTTGATTTTTGACAAAGGACCCGAAAATATTCAATGGAAAACGGACAGCCTCTTCAACAAATGGTGTTTTTTCAACTGGCCCTCAGCATGCAGAAGAATGAAAATAGACCCTTTCTTATCTCCTTTTACAAAGCTCAAGTGCAAGTGGATCAAAGATCTCCACATTAAACCAGGTAAACTGAAACTATTAGAAGCAAAGGTGGGCAAACCCTTAGAATACATAGGCACAGGTGAAAATTTCCTGAACAGAACAGCAGTGGCTTGTGCTCTAAAATCAAAATAGATAAATGGGACATAAAGAGATTGCAAAGTTTCTGTAAGTGTTATGACACTGTCAAGAAAACAAAACGGCAGCCAACAGATTAGGGAAAGATCTTTACCAATTCCACATCTGATAGAGGTCTAATATCCAATATATATAAAGAATTCAAGAAGTTAGACTACAGAGAATCAAACAATCCTATTAAAAAATGGGGCACAGAGCTAAACAAAGAATTCTCAATTGAGGAATGTCAAATGGCACCTAAAGAAATGCTCAACATTCCTAGTCATAGGGAAATGCAAACAAAAACAACCCTGAGATTCTACCTCACACCAGTCAGAATGGCTAAGATCAAAAACTCAGGTGACAGCAGATGCTGGTGAGGATGTGGAGAAAGAGGAACACTTCTCCACTGTTGGTGGGGCTGTAAACTGATACAACCACTCTAGAAATCAGTCTGGCGGTTCCACAGAAAATTGGACATATTACTACCTGAAGACTCAGTAATTCTACTTCTGGGCATATACCCCCAAAATGCTACAAAGTACACTAACACGCATGGTCCACAATGTTCATAGCAGCTGTATTTATAATAGCCAGATGCTGGAATGAACCTAGATGTCCTTCAGTAGAGGAATGGATACAGAAAATGTGGTATATTTACACAATCAAGTACTACTTATTTATTAGAAACAGTGGTTTTAAGAAATTCCTAGAAAAATGGATGCATCTAGAGAATATCATCCTGAGTGAGATAACCCAGTCACAAAAGAAGAGACATAATATGCAGTCACTGATAATTGGATACTAGCTTCAGAAAGATCTGAATACCCAAGAAACAACTCACAGACGATATGAAGCTCAAAAAACAAAACAAAACAAAGCAAAGCAAAAAAAAAAAAAAAAAAAAAAACCCAAATATCAAAAAAGTGGAAGCCTCAGTCCTTCTTAGAAAAAAACACTATATGTGTATAGCACCCTCTCAGAGTGGCATACACCTAGACCTTAAATCATTAATAACTCAAAAGCTAAGACGATAACCTTGTGGCAATATTTGGCATTTAAAAATCGTTGTGTTTAGTCTTTACACACCAAGAAATTTTGACTATTTCCATGTTATATTTTGTTTTACATGTACGTTATGCTTATTGTATCTAGTAATATTTTAATGCATACTATGAAACCTTTTAAAAAATAAAGTACTGACAAGAATATATTCATGTAGTTTCATGCTAAAATACCTCTAAAATGTATACATGTATCTCTGTTTTTTTACATAAAGTTCTAAGAAAAATTGCTTATATGATGTCACCATTCTTCTTCAAAACACTTAGTGTGCATGCCGAAGTTGAAACACACTGGAAGGTGAAGATCACAATAGGATGTTTTTAATCTCTCCTATAACCTTTGAAGAAAAGCAAGAAAGCCAGAGTTGATGTACAGATGGATGGCAAGGAAAACATCACATTATTCTTTTCCGTTAGTACAATGTGGGCAAAGAGAAACGGAATTAGGTGCTATTTCTACAATACTGAAATAGGAGAGGGGACTCTTGAAAAAGGTCTGTGGACATAAAAGTACCTGGGCTCTTCAGCCGTCCTTGTTCTTCTTGCTTTTCCCACTCCAATGCAGTTGCTATGCTTACATAGAGGAGGTCACATTAAATGTACATCAACCAATCCCACCCACTTGTGCAGGTTTCAATGAGATCACTAAAAGTGATAGCTCCGGATCCCATGCATGTGAGTGGTAAAAAGAATGAGAACATCTAGTGTTGCGGGACAGATATGGAGAACCACAGACCCTAGTGTAGCTTTCTCAGTCTTGGATGCAAACTAGTTTTCAAAAGACATCAGGGCTCTCCCCTAGCTCCTAAATATCACTATTTAAATGATCTTCCCTGGGTTTATAAATTCCCGTTTGATCTTTAATTTGCAGTCAGTATAAGCTTCAACATTATAAACTCACTTTCTTTGTTAGGCACATTTTACTAAGAGGTTTTTCCAGTCTTCATAGCTAGAATTGTTCCAAATAAGATCCTCTTCTCTTGTGCAGTACTCACTCTTCCAGTTAGCCTTAGCTGTTGAATTCAATGCTCCACTAAAGGAAAGAGAGAATTAGGCAAAGGACGTACAACTGCTGTGACCACTGGTATACTCCCTTAGTAATTGCTGGAGGCTAAACCGTGATCCGCCTACTCATCACATCTTCCTTCATCTCATTGACAAGCCTGTCATGAAAGGCTTAGTAATGCTAATCAGAGAGCCCAGTTCATGCTTGTTCTCATGATATCTTGGTTTTGTGTATTAAATAAAGGTTAAGTTTCTTTTGCTATTGCCTAAAGGACCTACTTGGGAACTAGGAGGTAGAGCTATGCATGATTTGTACCTTATAAACTAGCCCTAGGTGTTGAGAAGATGCTTGCAGAAAATAAATCAACATATCTTTAATGTGCATCACTAAAATAGCAATCCAAAAAACTGTGTGTAATGTGGTCTAATGAGATCGTAGTTGAAGCCAGCACAGTGGGGTTGCAGCATGGCAGTTTGAAAAGAAATAGGTTGGAAATAATGACACCTAGGCTATATCTTGGCTCCACCACATCTGAGCCTTTTGTCACCAAGTGTTTTATCTTTGGTGGTTTTTGTTCATCATCAGAAGATGCTTCAATTAGGGAAATGTTGGGATTTGCAGCTCTGTAACCATTCACCATTTATTGATAATGATAAGAGAGACAACAAAGGAGACATACTTGCCTTCACCATTTACTGCTGTATAGAACCTAAGTTTAGTGAGTTTTATGCACAGTGAGCACCTGTTGTGAGCAAAAGGTTGTACAAGGGTTGAAAACTGACCACCAAAAGAAGCCAGTTGTGGTTCCTTCTCTTACATCTTCTTAGGAGTTCATACCTTGTTGGGCTACTGTTTACTTGTATGAAAGAGGAGAGAATAGTACAGCACTATTCAAGAGAGGATAGTTCACATGAATACACTGAAACTAAGAGAGAGAGCTGCATAGGCCAATGAGGTAATCTCTCAGAGTTACATCATGGTAGCAAGGACTGGATTCACCTAATCTGGTTTACATCTTGAGAAATGATGGAAAGAAAGTTTGGTTTTGCTGCTAGATTTCCTTGGAAAGTTACTATCATTTATTTAGTTGTATGTTTTCCTGTGTTAACCAGACACCTGCACTGGCAAAGTACTTGCTACACATGGTTCTTGATGGATGGTAGGATAGAAGCTATTGTCGGTATTGTTTTTACATGTAGTCTGTCCAACAGTCGCAGTAGAACTGCCTGCTGCCTGCCAAGTAGATTTGTCATCATGTTAGAAGGAGCAGAGCCATTTGGCTGTGCCTCACTCCAGAGCTCTTTGCTGAACTGGATTCTCAAAGTGGAAGTGCATGTGTGTGCCAGTGTGCTCAGATGGCACTTTCACGAGTCATTTTGGCTGTTATCAGAGTCCGTGAGCTTTGGACTGGAGACAGATGAGCAGCCTGCTGTGCTCCCACTGCACACAGCTCACCTCCTGTGGTGGTAGGCACCAAACACTGCAGCAAGGAGCTCTCCACTGCCGGTGCCAGCAAGGATTTTGAACATAATGCACCCAGAGAAACTGGTGGCAGCATGAGTGCCAAGAGGACCAGATTGCAGTGCAGAGGGTGTTTATGAAGGCCATTAGGACAACTTAACTTATCAAAAGACTGACAGGAGATATGTGACCTAGAGCAGAAATAAGTGTATGCAGTGGAAAGTCAAAGAAATGAAGCTGGATATAAGGTCAGAGTGATGGTAGCAAAGGAGACAGCCTGTATTTGATCATAAAATCAATAGTGTAAGGAATTAAAACATATTGGTTAAATTCCTCTACTTATGTTGGGGGCAAGACAGAATGTAGAAACAGTATATCTGTACAAGAAATCCCTGCCACTAGTAAGAGCTGCTTAGTGTTATTTGAGGCCATGTCTGGCTTTCCTAAGTTATCACCACAGGCATACAATAAAGTATAAATACAATGAACTCTGTAAGCTTCTCTAATTTTTGATATACTGTCAGGTGAGAGCTTATATATTTTCACTCCAATGCATGAAGTCTGAGGACAAGAATCCATGTTTTGTCGAGAATATAAACCAGAAGTACACTACACATGCATATTTTGTAGGTGTGAGAATCAAGCTTAACATTTACTAGGCCCAAGTTCATCTCTCAGCTTTGTATCAAGAGGTCCTCAGATACAGTGTGAGATTATGGTGCTGATTCATTGGCTCAGCAATAAACAAACAGAATCAGGGAACTGAGCTCTTTCAGACAGTGATTGTGGCTTTTGAGTCAAGGGACCATATGATGCTCACACCTGAGAGAGATCAGACCCAGATCCAGTGAGAAGCTCTTATGTGTAAAGGCCTGTCTGAGGCACAGTAGCTAAGCACAAAAATGAGCCAAACTCATTCATGTCTTTTCCAACCATCTCCTCCAACTTAGAGGACCAAGCATCTACCAGAAGGCATCATAGGTAAATTATTTAGTAGCGGTGAAAAGTTTGTGGATAAGAGACAAAAATCTTAGACTCAGATTCTTTAGCTAGGTGACCTGTAAGAGTGTCAAGTGGTCACACAGGGAGCTGATGGCAAACCAGAGTCTAGGCCTGTCTCCTCCAGGGACATATGTTAATATAGGCATGACCATTGCCTCTGGTTGGCAGGCCACTTAGATGCTGTAACCATTTATGAAAGTATATCTTAGCTTCTATCGAAGGTTCTTATCCTAACAGAAAAATCTTCATAATCGAGTAAAAACTTTCTTTTTTACCAAGTCACCATAGTGGTAGTTAAACAGAGCAAAAGCTACAAAATGAAGATATATTATGTTTTGATTGCTTCAGAGTCTGATTTCTTCGAATTCCTGTCTAAACAGGGCTACTCCTAATGTAGACTGGAGCCTTGCTATTCAAAATACAGGTTTTGGGCCAACACCGCTGCTGGCATCTGACAGTCAGGGGGAAATGAATTGGTAGTACAACAGACTACTGAAGCCGAGCCTTCATTCGAAGAAGTTCCAGATGCACAGGCTTTCCAAGATGGTGAGAGGTGTGCCTTTGCATGCCGGGCCGTTTTCAGCTCTACACACCTTTTCTTAAATTGCAATCAGATCCTAGCAAAATTTGTATTGCCTCAAAGTTGCCTCCCTAATGTGTCACAGCATCCATCTATCTCCAGCTCCCTTCCTCTGGTTAATCAAGCATTCCCAGGAGCAAGACTTTTTTTTCAGCATCTCCACCATTCTGTACCTCTACCATTGATCGCTCAACTGATATTTTTTGCATAGTTTTCAAAACTGTGAGCCATCACGCAAAGCCTTTTAAGTAGGTTTGGAAGCACTGGTCACTGGTTTCTTCCTAGCAGGATGCGCTCCTACTCTTTCCTGCTTCACCACTTCTTTGAACACAACTCTGCAGCAACTTAAAACCCTAGTTATAGTAGGAAAACAATGGCCAAATTGATCACATCAGAAATTATATAACAGTCTGTTTGCTTTTTAAAATAATTCCCATGTTTCAGCTACAGTTTTGCTGTATCAGTGAAAGTGAGCTGTGTTTACACCTGGGCTTACAAATTGATAAAATTCTACTCTTGAGCATTGGAAAACCCCTTAATGTGACAGTTTTGTTTGTTCAATTTTTATGAAAAAAGTTATTAGAAATTACTTATGCTTGACAGCATTTAAAACACAATATTTATTTAATATATTTTAGTGACACCACATGAGAATTATTTCAAAGGCGAAACATGGTAAATTCTTCTTCTGAGGAAGTTTTGTTGCTACATTTATCCCTCCAATGATAACTTCAATGTATATTTCAAATTATTTAAGGGATATGATAAACAATATGGTGCCCCTTGTATAGATTATGTTTCATCCCTGGCAGTGATTCACCTACAGTTGAAATTTCATTTTTTAATAAAATACATATGGAAGGAATTATGTTGATTGTCTTACAGGTTCTAGAAGAAACAGAGAAGCAAAATCCCTTCCCCCTGTGCATGTCAGAGACTTATTAGCTTCCCCTACCCCATCTGGCCTTTTGTGTTTTACCTGTGAGCCAGACTTAGAGTCCTCCGGTGTAGTATTATATTGTTTGCTTAATTCCCTTGCTATATGATGTCTGTTTTAAAATGATACACTTCCCACCCAATTTCAGTGTTCATTTATTTTTTTATTGAAAATATGTACCTGGCATGGCAACATTCACACACGAATGTTTAATACAGTGCACATGAAAATTATATCAAAGGTATTGCTTGCAATAAAACCTGAATCTGGTCTGCTCTGCTCAGTGTGGATGATATTGACCCCACGTGGCTCTGGAAGGCCAAAGTTCTTGTTCCACAAGGATTTAGCCCCAAGCTGAAAGCCATGGTCAAATGAGTTCAAGCACAAAGCTGAGGATTTATTGCATTAGCTTGACTGGCGACTAGGTACATGGAGTAGGGGGAAGGATATGTTGAAAAAAGTCAGTTCTGACCAGAAAGGGTACATGGCTCAAAGGCAGTTCGAGGAGGCCACAGCCTCCCCACTTTATACCCTGCCCATGTTCATTTGGCAGAACTGTCTCTGTTTTATATTTAAGTGGAATCTTTAGTGACATTATATACTTATCATTTTCTAACTGAAAGAATACCTTTGCATCCCTTTCCTCTTATAATGCCTTTTCTTTATGTAGCAATTTGTGCTCTGCCCAGTGTCTACTTCCTTACTCCTTTTGACCCACACAGTGACCTTGGTAGTTGTGGTTTTCTTGTCCTGACTCTTTACAGATAATGAAGTGGCTCTGGGCGTAAGTGATTGCCCAAGGTCACTCAGGTGATAATTGAAGTCTGGACTCAAACCCAGATCTTTTGACTCCAAGCACAGCTAAGGACTCTTTTGACTGTAGAGGATTTTATAATACTGTGGGATGTCATAAGCTCAGGAATTGCCTGAATGTGGATGGAAACACCATTTGTAAGGAGCATTTGTAAGAATTTTCTTCTAGCCATAACCAACAGTGAGTGCCTTCACTGTTTTACCCCAGCACATTCTCATTCATCATTCTCTGCACAAAACCCAGTGCCCCTTACGTTTGACAGGACTTTGGTAAAGCTTACTTTAATATTAAATATTTCACTGGTGAATATTCAAGGAGCTTATGTCTGGCCTTGTTAATAGCCTGCTGTGTGACCTTGATAATGTGACTTAACCTTTTTATGTCTCTAAAAATTTAGGGTAAAATCTTTCTTTTATGGCAACTGTAATGCATAATTAATTAATGCTACCTAAGTGAAATCTGCAAATAAAAGCAAGGGAAATGTTATACCATATTACTCTAGATGATCATGGATCCAAACCACCCTGAGCCTATGGCTGCAAACTCGGAGCTCAGAAGCATTAGCTGTGACTGAGGATAGGAAGAATGCAAAGGGGGATTTAGACTGTGGTACTACCATCCACCCGCCCTCAGACCTCAGCGCTGTAAAACAGGACAAGAGACAACATGAAATTCCCCTTTATTCTTAACTTATCATTTATCTCTTAATATGGTGATCTTATAAACAGCATACCCCATGGAAAACCCTATCTTCTCAGAGGGATGTATCAGTGTGTGGTAATTCTTTATACTTCTCATTGTGTTGGCTTCTATTTTTGTATTGGTGGTATTGATATAATGCCCAAGGAAGTGTTTTGATTAAAAGCCTCTTTGCTGATAGGGTGTGTCCTGGTGTTAAGGCGTCTGGATGAATCTTTCTCTTCCATTTCACAGTATTTTGATGTCAGATACTTACCAGCAATGGTGTCGGTGGACACAGACTGAGAATGTATGTGCTACTTTCCTGTTGTTGCCAATGTGGAGAGTTAGAAACTCAAGGGGTAAAAATATAGGGAAGTAATTTGGAGTCTGAGATTAAGGTAAGTTTTGTCCAAACATGAAGAAGACCCAAAATAAGAAATGAGTACAAAACCTAAAATCATTTTCATGTTGTGTAGGACACTGGGAGATAAAGTAACTTACTTGAGAGGAGGATTCACTTACTAAAACTCATTAGAGGTACCAAAACTGGGGCTTGGTCTTAGTGAAACAGAAGCAACAGTAAGCCATGAGCAAGAAAGGCACAGTGATCAGTAGCCTTAAGATGATCATACGTGAGGATACAGAGGTTTGGTAGAACTAGAAGACTGGTTTATTTGAAGGGTAGACTGTGGGGAATTTTGGGTCCATGTCAAGTTGTCATTGTCCCGATGACAGTAACTGCTACAGCAGGTGATATCATGTGTCAGATTCAAGGAATGATTCTGTGGCTTAAGTGAAGAGTGGAATGGCTGACACAGCAGAAATACAGAGGGCTTTGGTTTGGATCTGAAATGCTTCCATGGCTCATGTTTCAGATACTAGTTTCCAGGTTTGTAGTGGTATTCTGAGAGGGCCTGGAGCCTTTAGGGGATGTGAGCTGGGTGTGGAAGTAGATCTTTCATTGTCGTCTTTGAACCTGGCACATAGATCCATAGAAACAAGGGTTTCCAAATTCTTACCGCATTTTGGTCTACATTGGTGTGAACAGTTTTCTAGGTCCCTCTCCTGCCAAATAGATGTACCCTCTCTACCTTCCTTGTCATGGCAAATTAAAATTATTAAAGCTCAGGGCCCAAGGAAATGATTTCTCTTTTGTTTTTTTCTCTCTGTTTTATAATTTGGTTGTAGGGACATTAAAATAATCAACACAGATACTATTCATGGAGGAGGAATCCAGGTTAGAGAGAAGGTGAGAAGGTGGATCAGTGAGACAGAACTTGTGCAGGGTGGAGAGGCAAACTCTTGTGCCTAATGGGAGGTGTGGGAGGCTGGGTTAGGGAGGAAGTGTGACAAGATGTGCCACACAAAGCCACGGCCTTCTAGGCTTCAGTACTGTCACCACAGATAATTGTTTCATGCCTTTCATCAGGCTCTTCAGCAGCCTCCACAGTAGAGGTACTGCTTACTGGGAAAGCATACGCCAGACCTATTGGAGTGTCCACTGATGCTCACTCTGCTAGAAACATATTCAGCAGCTTCTGTCCCTTTCATTTGGGCTGTTACAGCTCAAATGTAGTGATAATGCTGTTTTAATCCATCTTAATTAAATGCCATCTCGTAAATTCAGTTTGCCTTTGGTTAAATGCTTTTTATTTTCTGCCTTGTCGGTGCCCATTTTTCATCTTTCTTATTTTAAATTGAGCTGTCTCTCTACTAATTTATACATATTTTATATATTAAATGCATAAAGCCATTAATTGTATGAAACATTTTATTTTGCTAGCCCATTTATTATATGCACATATATGTTTTTAGCGTATTCATTTCATTACTTTTTATTTTAGAATTTTATTCCAGTTCGTATTTATGTGAGTAGGCATGTGACACAGTGAAGGTCAGAAGTTACCTTTCATCAGTCAGTTTTCATCCTGTGAGTTCTGGGGATCAAATTAAGATCCATAGTGCACCTTGTCTGCAGGCACCTTTATTCACTTGCCTGTGTTATCTTATCTTGTCTCCACTCTTCCTTAGTAAATCACCTTTGTATTTATTTCTGCCTTTATTTTTATTACTCTCTAGATTTCACATGAGAGAAGATGTGCTGCTCCGTACTTGTGGCTGGCTAATTCTCCTTAAGTTAAGGCGTATTGGTGGATACCTCTGCTGACAACACTGCTCCATGAATAGCAGTGCGGTTAAGGCAGGTCTGCAGGTGTCCTTTGCAAGTTGCTTTGCTTCCTTCAGGTGCAGAATGAGGAGCAGTGGAAGTGGATGACGGAGCAGGTTTATACTTAGGACATTCCACCCTGATTTTCTTAGTGCTTACACTGATTTTATATCCCTGACAGCAGGATGTAAGCCCGTACTATCCCCTGAATCCTCAGAAGTATCTGTGTTCTGTTTTCTTGATGATTACCATTTTGAGTGGGGTGAGATGGAATCTCAAAGTGGATTTGATTTGCATTTTGCTCATGGTTAAGACACTAGACTTTGAAAAGCATATTTATTGCAATTTGAAATTCCTCTCATGAAGAAAAAAACCATGTGTATGGTTCATTAGCCCCAACGTTAACTGGATCATACATTGCTTGGCATTTAATATTTTTTGCATTCTTACGTTGTGTGGATATTAATTTCATGTTGCATGGGTATATGGCAGATGCCTTCTGTTTAGTAGGTTGCCTCTTCACTCTAGTGATTGTTTTCTTTGCTGCAAAATTCCCTTTTTGTTCGTTGTTTTTGTTTTTTCTAATGTCACATTGTTTGCTTGATGATCCTCCTTAGGCTATTAGTGTTATGCCTGTGTACCTGTTTCTTCTCTTGTTTTCTCTCATGCTTTCAGATGACTACGAGACAGGAATGCCTGTGACTCATCATAAGTGGATATTTATACTGAATCAACACCACGAGTTATCTCGAGATCCTGTATGGATATCTAGTTATGCCAGTACCATTTGGGGAAGAAACCATAATTTCTTCACTGTATATTTTTGGTACCTTGTCCCAAATCAGATGACTACTGTTGCGTAGGTTTATTTCTGGGTTTTTTCTGTTGCACTCAATGGCCTGTGTTTCTATTTTTGTGCCAGCACCAGGGTATTTTTTCTTTCCATGTGGCTCTGAACCCTCAAGTCAGCTATTGTGCCACCTGTCCCACAGCCCCGATTGCTGGGATCTTATTGTCTCTTTCACATTGGGCTTGATTCTGTTTCTGAGAGAATGGTCTTGTCATTTTGATCCTCCTTCATTTATTCTGTAGCTGGTTTCTGCCATGACGCCCACACTGTTTGTCCATTGTTCGGTCTTCTGACCTGTGAGCATGGGGAATCTTTCCAACTCTGTATCTCACCTCTCACTCTCTCTTGGCACTCTCTTGATTGTATCTCTTGAAGAACAGTTTTTAATGCAGATTGATTTTACTCATGGTGGGGTCTTTATGCTTTATGTATAGGAACCTATACTTTAATGCTACAATGTTTTGTTCCTCTGGAAATACAACATTCAGACATATATCTGTGACCTAATCTAGAAATAACTTGTTGGCACTGCCACCTAGGAGGTCGTGGACATATAATGTGGTTACTATAAGTTTTGTTTATTAGAAATATAACTACCACAGAATTCATTGCACCAACTTGTGAATAAAAGCTGAACAAACTCTGTCTGTGGGATTCTTACTGCACTGCCCTCCCATTCCATTTTATTAGCTAGCTTCTCTGCACTTGTGCTCAGTCATACAAGACGCAGCAATACAGCTTCATTATACATGCTGTTGTTTAATTGCATCCATTGTTAAATCTGAGTCTCTAAATGTGTTTTGAATATTTTTTAGACTGTTATGTTTTTTTCCCCAAGCCACATGTATGTACACAAACATTTACACACTCACATTCTTGTACAAGAACTCACGAACATTCTTACTAGCCTTAGTTTGAATATTTAAATTAGATCTAGGGGAGGAGACTTGCTTCAACAGCACACCCGTTAGTGTAGAAGTGTTGTCTTTTGAGTATTAAATCACAAAAGCTGCTAAGACTTTAATATTCCTCAATGATATTTCACAGGCCTAAGTTTCTTGTGCATTTTTCTTCAGTTTATGGCTTTTTCACAGATCATGCTTTTGGTTAAAAATTCTTTTTAATCCTCTGCTCTGTTCGGGGAAAAGAGATATGCTCCCAGAATTTACATGTTCATAGTGGCTCTCTTTAGTTTATTGTTGGAATTATAATATAATCACGTGATTTCACCCTTCCCTTTGATCTTTCCAAACCCTCCAATATACTCCTCTTGCTTTCTTTCAAATTTTTAGCCACCTTTAAAATTAGCTGTTTGATGGGTGCCTGCACACATGCACGCACGCACACACACACACACACACACACACACACACACACACAATTCTAACATAATGTGTTCAGTTTGTATAATGGTACTTGTTTATGTTTTCCTTAACTAACTAAGATAGACCAATTGGTATGCTATTTCCTAGAGATGATTTCCCCCAATCTGGGCATTTCTTTTTTTAAAAAATATTTTCTATTGAATATTCTCTGCGTTTACAAATCTGGTGTTATCCCCTTTCCACTAATAAAATCCTCCCTCTCCTACCCATTGCCTCCTTGAAGGTGCTCCCTCTCCCAACCACTCTCTCTTACCTCAGAATTCCCCTACACTAGGAAAACATGCATTTGCTAGACTAAAGGTCTCTCCTCCCATTGATGCCAGAGAATGATATCCTCTGCTGCATATGTGCCTAGAGCCATGGAGCAACTTATTGTTTGGAATTTTAGTCTCTGGGAGCTGTGGTAGGTTTGGTTAGTTGATCATTTTGTTCTTCCCATGAGGTTTCAGACCCTTTCAGCTCCTTCATTCCTTTCTCTATCTCCTTCATTGGGGTCCCCATCTTCACTCCAATGGTTAGCTGCAAGCATCTTCCTCTGTATCTGTATGGCTCTGGCAGAGGCTCTCAGGAGGCATCCATAGCAGATTCCTGCCAGAAAGCACACTACTTGGCATCAGAAATAGTGCTTGGGTTTGGTGGCTGCATATGGTGTGGATCCCCAGGTGAGGCAGTCTCTGGATGATCGGCATTTCATTTCCCAGTAGTTCTTTGTGTAGAATTGTAGGTCTTTCCCCTGTTCACTTAGGCATGTCTAATGATGTTGTTGTTCTGGGTCATCTCCCAAGCAACTGACATCTCTTTCTTTACAGCTTCCTTAGATCAATTCTAAACATGTCTAAATAACAATAATGCCTTTTACATCTCTCATTTCACATAAGGTTTCAATTTTGCTATTGACCTTTTTAGTACCTGACTGCTGCTCAGTTGCCAAGTTCAGTGGCTGTATGTGGTGCTCACTGGGGACCAGTTAGTGCTCAGACTATCAGCAGGCATTGGCCCAGGCAATCATTCCCCATGTCCTAAGCAATGGCTCCTGTTGCTTTTCTGAACCAGTGTTTTTAGGTTCTTCTCACACTTTGGAGGGTGCTCCATTGATGACTCTTTCCTTGTTTTTGATTTATATTTGACTTTTCTTATGATTTGTCATTTTGCTAGGGGAATGCCATAGTCTCCAGTCTCTGAATCCTTTGTTATAATCAATTTACTGTTTGTATTTAGTCCCATGATTCTAAATTACACAACATATGCTATAAATTCTAAAGTTTTAGACCAATAAATTCTAGACTCAATTATATGATTATCTGACTCCTACATTAAATCTATAATTAATATATCAAACTAGCATTCCAATTAAGTTACAAAAATCTTCCTGGATTTTACTGTAGTTGGACCTGAACCAGGCAGAGGTCAGTCCTGGTGATGTAGCAATGGCTCCATCAGAGATTTGGATTCTTCACTGGCTTCTTTGCTTCCCATTCTCACATCTAATCCATCATCAGTTTATTTGTTCTGCCTTTGAATATGTCCTCACGCAGTGTGGCTGCTTCCCCAACAGCACTCCAAGCAGCTGACGTCGCTTTCTTTAATTACTGAGGTAAACGCTCACTGGCTTGCCTCACCCCTCATCCATTATCTTCATAGCAGCCTGAGGGATGCTTTAATATAAAAGTCACACTATACAGTTCCTCATTCCGAGATGCTCCAAAGGCATCCCTTCCGTTTATTGAAAGGTTAGGAGCACTCTATAGCCTATGTCATTTGTCCCCTGGTATGTCCCCAACTAAGGCATCCCTTCTGTTTATTGAAAGGTTAGGAGCACTCTATAGCCTATGTCATTTGTCCCCTGGTATATCCCCAACTCTTCGTTTACTTCAAGTTCAGGTCATGCTGACTTTTCTCGTGTGTTTCATTCACAGTAGAAACACCCAGACTCATGGCCTGCTCACTTTATGCTCCCATGCTTTCCTATGTAGGTCCCAGATAGCCATTCCCATCTTCACCATACTACTCTATCTGAGGGCCATTTCTCTGTCATTGGCACTTTACCTAATATATGATTCTTCTGTCATGTTTCTATCAAACCTTTCTACCTTTGTGAACAGAATGAGTTATCACTATGGGTTTATGAGTGTGCATACCTGAAGCCTCCCACCCCATCTTCTACAGTGTGTGTGTGTGTCTGTGTGTGTCAGTGTGTGTCTGTGTGAGTGTCTGTGTATGCGTGTCTATGTGTGTGAGTGTGTCTGTATAAGTGTGTGTGTGAGTGTGTGTGTGTATGTCTGTGTGTGTGTCTGTGTCTGTGTGTGTGTGAGAGTGTGTGTGTCTGTGTGTGTGTGATTGTGTCTCTGTGTGTGTGTGTGAGAGTGTGTGTGTATCTGTGTGTGTGTGTGTGTGTGTGTGTGTGTGTGTGTAAGCAAGGACAAGGACAATGCCAACAAATTATAAGATACTGGTGAACACTCAGATGAATAAAGTTGCTGCACTGAAAAGCAGTGTTAGATTTTAAAATATCATATTAAAAGGCACATCTGTGAATCTCAGGCTGTTGAACTGTGAACTAGATCCATCCTGTATGGATTGAGCATAATCTTTGACCATTGAGAAGTTGCCTTTGTTTATGCCAAACATGTTTTACAGCCTATCCAGACTGTGATAAGCTCTGTGATGATCTGGGTCTCCATTTTAGGAACCCAGTTCATCTCCACTCAGGTCAGAAGACCCGAGTGCACTGCGCTCACTCCATTAATACTGACAAGGTTTTCAATGCAGATTCCGATGAGAGGGCAGTATTCACCCAAGAAGACTGGCACTTTTGCTTCTAAGATAATGAGTTTCTCCCTAAGAACTGACTTTTGGATGTTGTAAAAATTCTGCAATTTGGAAATGCACTCGTTTTCCCTTATTTCTTTTAGATAAAAATCTCTAGTTCATTATTTTTAACCTTAGTTTTTTGATGAATAGCTTTTACTTAACCCATATTTTCATTTCTCTTTTATCAGCATGTTTCATGCTTGTCCTGAAATGAGAAATGCGTTATGTTTTGTAGTAAAGTTAGCGTTACAGCGTTCTACTGCTAGTTTACATCATATATGTAAAAATTCTGCAGTGTGTGTGTGTGTGTGTGTGTGTGTGTGTGTGTGTGTGTGAACTCAACACTGGAAGACTTAACTATGATTGGCAATAAGATCATTGCTATAAATACAATTTTTCTCAGTACTCCCATAGATTCAAGAGAAACATAAATAGTGTATTTCTTATTATTTTTGAAAACCAATTTAACTGTATTGGAGGTCTTACCTTGCTAAGTGAGTAAGAAACTAAACATTGTCATTGCTGCTCACACTTCTTCTCACTCAGAAATGCTAAAGAAATTCTCGGGTCTTTTATGGGGACAGAGTGCTGAGATATACCCTCTGGCTAATGGTAGCATTTAGTCAGATAATGACTACCAGGGGAAGGTTTGTTCTAGTCCTCAGATTCCTTTCCATGGATTGGTAATCTGCTTTTAAAAAGTCTACTTCACCAACACTGTGCTATTTATTTACTGAAGTAAAATATTTCTACCTATTACATAGAGTACACACACACACACACACACACACACACACACACACACACACACACTCACGCACGCACACATATGTATATACATGATAAAGGTGTAGCATGATATTTAGAAACATAAATGCATTGTATGTTTGAATCAGCTTGACTAAATGTATCTCTTCAGCCATTTTCTTCTAGTGTCTGGAAACGCATGGTTCATCATTGTAATGCCCAATCACTCTCACATGCAATGGTGAACTAGCACTCCTTGCTCCCTTCCAGTTGCAAATTGTGTTCACTGATGACATATCACTTTCTCACTTGTCCTCTTCACTATCCAAAACCAGGGTTCTTTATCTCCTTTTTAATCTATTCTCATACTGTAGGTATGAGTGAGAAAATATGCTGTATCTACTACTGTGCTACGATTATTTCATTTGGCCTGGTTACATCTGTGCAATTACAAAAGATGGGGTTTATTACATCTTTTTCTAGCCATCAAGTGGTAGACAGATTGTTACCATTTGGAGACTATTGTGAAGGGTGCTACTAAGCATCCTTGAATGAAGCATCTCTATTATTCCTTTGGCTGCATGTCTGGTAATGGGAATACTGAAGTCCACAGACCTTGGCCATTTTTCTTCTTTGTGGGTGATGGTCTCTAGTAAGAGTAGAGCCTGTGATTATAAAGAAATACTCCTGTCCTAAAAAATCTGTTCAATGATGTCCTGGTCTGTGTATGGTTTAGGTTTCACTGGAACATAACTGACTTTTGTCAATTTAAGTAAAGCATGTATACATAGACAATGTTCTTTTTTCTCATTTTTATTAGGTATTCTGTATTTACATTTGAGATGTTATTTCTTTCCCCTACCCTGCCCTCCCCCTACATTTGCCTTCACAAAGGTGCACTCTCTCATAATCACCCTCTCCACCCCATTGCCTTGGACATTCCCCTACAATGGGAAAACATGCCCTCCCTGGAACAAAAGCCTCTTCTCACATTGATGCCAGACACTGGTATCATCAGCTACATATGCAAATGGATCAATAGGTCTCTAGATGTGTGCACAGAGGTTGGTGTTTTAGTCCACAGGAGTTGTGAAAGGTTTGGTTGGTTGGTAGTGTTGTTCTTCCCATGAAGTTTGAACCCCTTCTAGCTCCTTTGATCCTTTCTTTTGCACCCTCATTGGCGTCCCTGAGTTCAGTCCAATTGTTACCTCATACCATGCTCAGCCACATCTATATGACTCTAGCCTAGTTCCTGAGGGTCATCTCTGTCTGGTTCCTGCCAGTAAGTACTTCTTGGCATCAGCAATAGTGCTTCAATTTGGTGGCTGCATATGTGGTAGATCCCCAGGTGAGGTGGCTTCTGAGTGATCTTTGCATCAATCCCTGTTCCTCTATTTGACCTTGCATTTCCTCCCATGATTGTTTTGTTCTCCCTTCTAAGACAGACTGAGGCATCCACATTTAGTCCTTCCTTCTTTTTGAGCTCCATAAGGTCTGTGAATTGTTTTTTTCACTGAATTGTATTCAGAGCTTTCTGCGGCTAGTATCCACATATCAATGAGTGCACACCATGTGTGTTCCTTTGTGACTGGGTTACCTCACTTAGGATGTTTTCTCTAGTTCTATCCATTTGCCTAGGAATTTTGTAAAGTCATTGTATCTAATAGCTGAGTAAATGTACCACACTTCTGTAACTAACCATTCTTCTTTTGAAGGACATCTGGGTTCTTTCCAACTTCTGGCTATTATAAATAAGGTTGATATAAACATGGTTCAGAGTGTGTTCTAGTTATATGTTGAAGCATTTTTGGGGTATATGCCCAAAAGTGGAATAGCTGTGTGTTTAGGTAGTACTATGTACAAATTTTGACAAACCTCCAGACTGATTTTCAGAGTGGTTTTTCCAATTAATTATCCTACCAACAGTGGAGGAGTGTTCCTCTTTCTCTGCATCCTCACCAGCATCTGCTGTCACCCGAGTTTTTGATCTTTGCAATTCTGTCCGGTGTGAGGTGGAATCTCAGGGTTGTTTTGATTTGCATTTCCCTGATGGCTACTGATGTCCAGCACTTCCTTAGATGTTTCTCAGCCATTCGATATTCCTCAATTGAAAAATTTTGTTTGGCTCTGTACGCCATTTTTTATTAGGGTTGTTTGATTCTCTGGTGTCTAACTTCTTGAGTTCTTCGTATACCTTGGATATTAGGACTCTATCAGATGTGGGGTTGGTAAAGATCTTTTCCAAATCTGTTGGCTGCCATTTTGTTTTCTTAACAGTGTCTTTAGCCTTACAATCTCATTAAGTCCCATTTATCTATATTTGACCTTAGAGCATGAGCCATTATTGTTCTGTTCAGGAAATTTTCTTCTGTGCCTAAGTGTACTAATGTTTTCCATACTTTCTCTTCTAATAATTTCAGTGTACCTGGTTTAATGTGGAGATCTTTGATCCACTTGCACTTGAGCTTTGTACAAGGAGATAAGAAAGAGTCTATTTTCATTCTTCTACAAGCTGAGTGCCAGTTGGACCAATGCTATTTGTTGAAGCAGCTATCCTTTTTCCATTGAATGTTTACAACTCCTTTGAAAAAAATCAAGTGACCATATATGTGAAGACTCATTTCTGGATCTTCTATTCTATTCCATTGTTCCACGTTCATATCTCTGTACCAGTACAATGCAGTTTTTAGCACAATTGCCTTGTAATTTAGCTTGAGGTCAGGGATAGTGATTCCCGCAGATGTTTTCTTCTTGTTGAGGATGGATTTTGCTATTCTAGGTCTTTTGTTATTCCAGATGAAATTGCACATAACTCTCTTCAAATCTACGAAGAATTGGGTTGGAATTTTGATGGGGACTGCATTGAATCTGTAGATTGCTTTTGGTAAGATGGCTACTTTTACAATGTTGATCCTTCAAATCCATGAGCATGGGAGATATTTCCATTTTCTGAGATCTTCCTCGATTTCCTTCTTTAGAGAATTGAAGTTCTTGTCATACAGGTCCTTCACTTTCTTAGTTAGATTCACACCAAGGAATTTCATATATTTTGTGACTATTGTGAAGAGTATCTTTTCCCTAATTTCTTTCTGGGCATGTTCGTCCTTTGAGTAGAGGAAGGCTACTGATTTGTTAGAGTTAATTTTGTATCCAGCCACATTCCTTAACTTGTTTATCAGCTGTAGAAGTTCTCTGTGACCCCTCCAGCAGGTCCAATTATTCAGGGTCCCAAAGAGGCGCTACCTGAGGGTCAAAGGGGGTGGGAGAGAGAAAGGAGACCAAGCAAGATTCTGTTGTCAAGGTCTCATTTAATTAACACAGGTTCTTTTTTTATACAAGGGGATGGAATGCGGGGTGAGCACACAGACGGAGGTATCTTGTCAGTTGTTAGCTAGAAGATTTAGAGCTTAACTGCCTTCAAGGAACATCTGGGCACCACTGATTGTGGAGCTCTGGAATTCACGGTCATTAGCGGAGTTGTAACTTGTCTTGTGTAGGCACCAAGGCCCTGGGAAAAGTCCATGCTCTCACATAGGGGGAATGGGGTGAGGAGGTCATCTGGCAGGAATATTTGGTGTTTGCTCAGGCTAGAGCAGTTTGTGATTTGGGGGAGGGAGACATTTCGTGGTTGTTCTCAGAGTCTTCCTGTGCCATCAGTCCTTGGGAAAGGCTTTTGTCAAACAATCTCATGACTTTATGGAAGTCATCTTAGAGCTCAGTATCTGTGGTTATAAGCCCAGAGTCACAACCAGGCCCAAATCCAATAAGGCTCCCTACATCTCTGGTGGAATTTTTGGGGTCACTTACATACACTATAATGTTATCTGCAAACAGTGAGGTTTTTACTTCTTCCTTTCCAATTTGTATTCCTTTGATTTTCTTTTGCTGTCTAATTGCTCAGGCCAGGACTTCTGGTATTATGTTGAATAGGTAGGGGGAAAGTGGGCAGCCTTGTCTAGTCCCAGATTTTAGTGGGATTGCTTCAAGTTTCTCACCCTTAAGTTTGATATTGGCTATAGGTTTACTGTATATTACTTTTTTTATGTTTAGGTATGAAACTTGGATTCCTGTTCTTTCCAAGACTTTTAACATGAAGTGGTGTTGAATTTTGTCAAACGCTTTCTCAGCATCTAGTGAGATGACCTTGTGTTTTTTTTTTTTCCTTTGAGTTTGTTTATTTGGTAGATTACATTGATTGATTTCTGTATATGAAATCATCCATGCATCCCAGGGATGAAGCCTACTTGATCATGGTGAATGATCATTTTGATGTGTTCTTGGATTAAGTTTGCAAGCATTGTGTTGAGTATTTTTGCATCAATGTTCATAAGTAAGATTGGTCTGAAGTTCTCTTTCCTTGTGGGGTCTTTGTGTGGTTTAAGAACGAGGGTTATTGTGGCCTCGAACAATGGGTTAGGTTGTGATCCATCTGACTCTATTTTGTGGAATAGTTTGGAGTGTATTGGTATTAGGTTGTCAATAAATGTCTGATAGAATTCTGCACTGAAGCTATCTGGACCTGGGCTTTTATTGGTTGGGAGGCTTTTGATGACTTCTTCTATTTCTTTAAGTGTTATGGTATTATGTAGATTGTTTACCTGGTCCTGGCTTAACTTTAGTATCTGGTATCTGTCTAGGAATTCATCTATTTCCTCCTGATTTTCCAGCTTTGTTGAGTATAGACTATTGTAGTAGGATCTGATGATTTCTTGAATTTCCTCAGTTTCAGGTGTTATGTCTCCACTTTCATTTCTAATTTTGTCAATTTGCATACTTTCTCTTTCCCCTCTGGTTAGTCTGCCTAAGGGTTTATAAATCTTGCTAATTTTAGTAAAGAATTAGCTCTTTCTTTTGTTTATTCTTTGAATGATTCTTTTTGTTTCTATTTGGTCAATTTCTGCTCTGAGTTTGACTATTTCTTGCTGTCTACTCCTCTTGGGTGTATCTGCTTCCTTTTGTTCTAGAGCTTTCAACTGTGCTGTCAAGTTGCTAGTGTATGCTCTCTTCAGTTTCTTTTTGGAAGCACTCAGAACTATGAGTTTTCCTCACAGTACTGCTTCCTTTGTATCCCATAAGTTTGGGTATGTTGTGTTTTCATTTTCATTAAATTTTAGAAAATCCTTACTTTCTTTCTTCATTTCTTCTTTGACCATGCTATAGTTAATAGAACAATGTTTAGGTTCCATGTGTACATGGGCTTTTTATTGTCTTTGTTGTTATTAAAGACTAGCCTTAGACCATGGTGATCTGATAGAATGCATGGGAGTATTACAATATTCATATATCTATTGAGACTTGTTTTGTGACCCATTATATGGTCAGTTTTGGAGATTGTGCTGTGAGGTTTTGAGAAGAAGGTGTATTCTTTTGTTTAGGATGATATGTTCTGTAGATGTGTATTAATTCCAATTGGTTCATAACCTCTGCTAGTTTTACTGTGTCCTTGTTCAGTTTCCGTTTCCATGATCTGTCCAATGATGAGAGTGGCATGTTTAGGTCTCCAACTATTATTGTTTGGGGTACAATGTATTTTTTGAGCTTTAGTAGAGTTTCTTTTATGAATATGATTGCTCTTGTATTTGGAGCATATATTTTAGCGATTGAGAGTTCTTCCTGACAACTTTTCCCTGTAATTAGTAAAAAGTGTCCTTCCTTATCTTTTTTGATAACTTTTGGTTGAAAATCTACTTTATTTGATATTACAATGGCCACTCCAGCTTGCTGCTTGGGGCCATTTGCTTGGAAGTTTTTTTTTCCCAGTTTTTTACTCTGAGATAGTGTCTGTCTTTATTTTGAGATGAGTTTCCTGTATGCAGCAAAACGCTGGATTCTCTTTATGTATCCAGTCTGATAGCCTATATCTTTTTATTGGGGAATTGAGTCCATTTATTTTAACAGATATAAAGGAATAGTGGTTGCTGTTTCCTGCTATTTTTGCTTTTAGAGGTAGAATTGTGCCTGTGTGTCTTTCTTCTTTTGGTTTTCTTGCTTAGGTATTTTCTTCTTCTTCCTAGGATGTTGTTTTCCTCCTTGTAATGCGTTTTCCACCTATAATTCATTGTAGTGCTTGATTTGTTGGCAGATATTGTGTAAATTTAGTTTTGTCCTGGAATATCTTGGTCTCTCCATCTATGGTGGTTAAGAGTTTTGCTGGGTATAGCAGCTTGGGCTGACATTTGTGTTCTATCAGTATCTGCATGATGTTTGTCCAGGATCTTCTAGCTTTCATAGTCTCTGTTGAGAAGTTGGGTATGATTCTGATTGGTCTGCTTTTATGTGTTACATGATCTTTTCCCCTTATTGCTTTAGTATCCTTTCTTAGCTTTTGGCACTTGGTGTTTTGACTATTATGTGTTAGTAGGAATTTCTTTTTTGGTCCACTCTATTTGGAGTTCTGTAGGTTTGTTTTGTGCTCATAGTCATCTCATTCAAAAGGGTAGGAAAGTTTTCTTCTACGATTTTGTTGAAGATATTTACTGTGCCTCTTAGTTGATATTCTTGCCCTCTTCTATTCCTTTATTCCTCTTCTATTATCTTTAGATTAGGTCTTCTCATTGTGTCCTGGATATCTTTGACATTTTGGATTAGGAGCTTTTTGGCTTTTGCATGTTCTCTGAATGTTTTGTCTATGTTTTTAATGTTGTCTTTTGAACCCAAGATCCTCTATTCCATATCTTGTAGTCTGTTGCAGATGCTTGCATCTGTGACTGCTAATTTCTTTTTTAGGATTTTTACTGCCAGGATTGTTTCTTTTTAGTGTTTTCTTTGTGTTTCCATTTTTATTTTAAATTCCTTCTTCAATTCCTTCATCTACGTGGTTCTATTTTCTCTAGTTCTTTTATTTCTTTGAGTGTTTTTTCATGTCCCCTCATTAAAAGCTTCTATTATTTTATGCTTTTCTTCCTCTTCTTGTTTAAGGATCTCTATCATCATCCTGAGGTATGATTTCAGGTCTGAATCTTTTTTTTTCTGGGGTGTTTGGCATTCTGCTGTTTGTTATGATGGGAGAGCTGGAATCCCGTGTTGCCAGGTTGTCTTGGTTTCCCTTTGGTAAGTTCTTTAGCTTTCCTCTTGCCATCTTGTTGTTTGTGATTACACGTGTTCTTGTTGTCAGTGATTGGTTCCTGTCTTTCTCGTGTACCTGGCCTATGTCCCTGGATCTTTTTTGTTCCTGGTCCCAGATGGCCTGAGCATTTGTTCTGCATGCTAGGGCCCTCTGGGTCGAAACTGAGTCCCTATGGCAAAGTTCCTGCTTTCCTGAACCAATGGAGGTGGCATGCTTTCCGGGTGCCAGGCCCAGACCTCTCTGTTCCCCAGTTACTGGTACTGCAGTCTCACCAGGCCTACGACCCTGGATCCCCCAGGTAGAGTGATCTTAACTTCATGCTGAATAAAAGCAGAAACAGTATTGACTGTCTAGATTCAGTTTATAATAGAATTTGATGTAAACTAAAGTTGAGGTTTTTTTTTTTTTTTTTTTTTTTTTCACGTCTGACTCTGGTAGTTTTTCATTTCTTTATTTTTCTTATAGAACATGTGTCCCATTTTTCCTCAAGAATTGTGCATTCTCCCCTTTTCTGTGGTTTAAAAGACAGTTTGTCAGGATTACATGGATAATTAAAACTCCTCCATGAATAAATTTTTCCAAATTACTTTGGTTATTACAAAATTATAGAAATCTTGCTGCCCTCCCAGATTCTATTTACTTTGTCTCAGCAGAGACGAACTATCAGGGATACAAATTGAGCTAGCATTCTAAAGACCCTCAGGACACAGTCACAATTGCAGCTTTCAGGAGTGGGAGCCATAGTAAAGGATGTCCAAGAGCATTGTAAGCTGTGAAATTCCCTAAGAGGCCAATAACAACTGTATAAAAACTCAAGGAACTATTGCCTGATATTAGGGAGCAAGCAGGCAGAAAGGGGTTAGGTCTGTCTTTTCCTCCAAATATTATGTTATAACTCTCATCCACATGATCACACAAACATTTTAGCTATTTGCTAAGTTATTGAAAAATTCATATACAATCTTTTCTGTCTTAAGGGGCAAACATCATATGTTAGTGTCATGCAACAAATATCTTCCTTCTGTGTGGGGCACACAGCAGGACACAGTACAGAGACACTAGAGGTCACTGAGAGAACTGACAGCTAAATTATGGACTCTGAAACATTTTGGCCTTAATTACAAACTGAACAAAAAGACAGAAACAAAAACAAGTGTTCAATTAAGATGTGAAATCCTATTACAGTAAGACTGCATTTTGAGGTAATATTTGTTCTTATCTCCTGTCAAGGGTGAAATATGTTTTTATTCTTATAACATTCAATGATTTGAAAAAGGAGCAATATATGATGCCTGCATACAGTACTGTGTCAGCCCTTTCTCTCTTCTGGTCCATTATTATATACTGCTAATGTCTGTCCTTTCTTTTGTCCAGTACTTGCCTGCTAAGTTTCTTTCATGTAGACAAAGGCAAAATCTTGACAATTTTGGATGGTTTCTTCCACCACAGAAAGCCTTACAGCCTATGGACAAGATGGTATCCTTCACTTCAGGTACTCCAGGAACCCTGCAGGGAAGAAAACGGAGCACAGTGAGACTGCACACTGAGGTGGCTACTGGGAGGACAGCAGTTCATCTCTTGAGGGTCACCTGAAGCCTCAGGCCATTGGGAATCCTATCCTATGAGGCTTCTTGATCTGTGAGAGTTCAATCTAGCTGTCACATGGTAAAATTCCCACACATAGAACTTTGTTGCTGACAAATCTGAGCTAGAGACCACACAGTATTGACATTTGCTTTTAATAAATACCTACTGAGAAAAGAGGGGAAATCCACACGATCATAAAATGACCAATTAGCCAGATGTAGTTCATTGATATATCACCGAAGAAGCGTAATTCATAGAAAAGTATTCAAAAAATAGTAAGGTGATTAGGAAATCACTAAGCTACTACATCTCATGCAGGAAAATGAAATTAATAGTGTCTAAGGGACTTCCATGTGGTGCTTGTTTTGTTAGTATGAAAGCTTCCGGATTGACGTGGCCATAGGAATAAACAAAGGCTTGTCACCATGTGGCAGGATCAGAGTCTTCGATAAGAGGCTGGAAGAGGCTATTGTTGTAGATTAAGTGGAGACTCCAATATATTGGAGGTGCCAGAATCATAGGAAGATCACCAAGGATGGCAGAAGGTATGGAATGGAGATGACCTGAACCCTTAGACAAGCAATGTGAGCTCTGATGGCAAAGCCAGAGAATGGTACTGGCCAAACCCTTTGGAGCTCAGGTTAGAATCCCAAACACTGGAAACTTAGTTGAGAATTAGTTGAGAAACTTAGTTGAGAGAAGTCCTCTTTCATCAAATTGGCCTGTAAGTCTGTGTGGTATTTTATCTTTGAATGATTGATGGTGCTGTTGATGGTTAGTGGAACAGCTTCTAGGCAGGTGGCACTTGTTTGTATAAAATCCAGCTGAATGAACTATGGTGAGCAACCAGCATGCAGAATTCCTTAACTGGCTTTCCTCCAGTTCTTGCCTTCGTGTCCCCATCCTGCCTGAGTTCCTGCTATACATCTCAGTGAACAGAGGCAAATATTTTTGGTTGTAAAATGGAATTAAATACAACCAAGCATATTAGGAGCATAATGTCACACGATTACCATGTGAGAGCTGTGGGTTTGGAAAATCGTGTGTCCGTGGACGGTCTTTGAGGCTTCGGTATACTCTTGTGATTCCCAGTCTCCACTTTGTGGATGTGGATCAAGATGTGAGCTCCCACTCATTCCTTTGTTCTGCTATCACGGACGTTAACCATCTGACCTCATAAGCCAAATCAAACCTATTCTTTTATAAGTCACCTTGATCATGGTGCTTTATCGCAGGAAAAGAAAACTAAGACAGCCAGCAACAGTACAGGGATACATTTTACTGATAAATAACAAAGCTTCAAATATTTAATGGATTGCTTGTGGGCAGTTATATAACAACTAGCACATTGCAATTGTTTCTTTTGATGTTTGCTATAATGCTCTGACATGATGCATATTAATGAAATAAGTAGTCTGTTTTATAGTTTGATTTTTCTCAAAATTAACAATCAGTATATGAACAAACTACCTTAGTAGATCACTGTTGGAAATATGGGACATGTAACGGCCAAGGAAAATACACTACTGATTTAGGTATAGGTTAATAAGGGCTTTTAAAATTATTTTGCTCATTCTATGTTTTAGGCAAAATTATTTATTTCTTCTTTTGAAGAGGTGGACTTTTAATAACATAACTTTAATAAGTGGTACTCATAAGTTTCTATAAAAGGTACCAAAGTTTTTTTGAAGTAGTATGTATTATTCCCATATATAATATGAACTTCATTTTCACCTTTTACCTTTGGCCTTTATGGCTCACAGGGTGCCTGTCACTCCCTAAGTCTATTGAGATGACAGCATAGTAGAACCTCTGGTACCGTGAGAGCCATCAGTGAAAGCATTTGCTGTTCCCTACAGACCTGGTTTCTCCTTTTCCATTGAACAAATTGCATGGTGTCTTCAGCCAGATGGCCTTGACATCAAGTTTGAAGGTGGGTCTGGGGCATCTAAAACTAATAACAGCCTATAATGTTGACATAGTCCTGACCATCAACTTAAAGATATGCATACCTGGTACTGGGGGTTTTATTTTTCAACTATGGCTTCTGGAGGCATAATCCTTGTGTAGGGTGTTATATTTTATAATGCAGGAAAATTGTGGCAGGAAGGAGTACCTCAGTGGGCCCTGCCAAGATATCCCCTGAGGAATCACACCATGCCACAGGCCTAGGGTAAAGAAAGTTTATTGGGAAAGGGAGGGAAGTAAAGAAGGGGTTGAGGCAGAGAAGTGGGGAAGGGAGAAAAAAAAGAGAAGAAGAGGCTAGCCAGGAACACATGGGACTTAGAGAGAGGAAGTATGAACTAGAGGGAGGATAGGAGATCTAAAGAGAGTTAGGGTAGCTCTCACCTAGCAGGCTGCTGCTAGATAGCAGCTGAGTAGATTGTGATAGAATTGTCTGTAAGCCAACACAGAGTAACTCAAATTAATCAGATACTCGGGGGAGGGGGAACCCATACACACACAGCTTATAAAATGCTTCAGGTTTACACAGGCTTTTTAAGCATTCTCAGTGTCCCGCGAGTACTAAAATGGAGGTTACTGACAGCTGGCTGGATTTCAAGGTTCCACTATCCTGGTTCTCTAAATCTCACCAAGAAGGCATGATTAGGGAACCCAAGGCTGAACCTATTCCTATTACATTATTAGATGGACACAGTGTCAAACTGCATTCTAAGTACTTACTCCTCTAAACTTAGGCTTCTCAGATGTCATCAGAGAAGCCTCTGTATATAGTGATGGTAGTAATGGAGGAAACCATACCTGGATGCTGATCAGAGAGAGAGATTTCGTATCTCTGTGAAGCTCAATCACAAATGGACCGTTTCTAGAAAAACTCTTTCCTTCATCGATCAGTGGAAATATTGTAAAAGCCAGTACTTATGGAGGACAGGTGTGAAACGGTAGCTTCTGAACTGGTCAGGACTGATGTGCTCATTCACGGAAAACGGCCGCAGCTGCCTGCATACTAACTGTACAAGATCCAGCCAATCCAAATGCCACCACAGACGGGAGCAGAACTTCTAAGCCTCCACCCCACATGAGGAGCCATAGTTAGTTGGTGGGGAAGGGAGAATCCAT
This sequence comes from Micromys minutus, assembly GCF_963924665.1. NCBI lineage: Eukaryota > Metazoa > Chordata > Mammalia > Rodentia > Muridae > Micromys > Micromys minutus. The sequence continues at coordinate 45,349,209 of NC_137960.1, read as the reverse complement.
TTTTTAGGGTTGTGGTTTCTGGCAGGTTGATGATAGGTCGTCATGAATAGCTCCACACTCATGTGCAACACAATTTGGACCCAATGAGTTTGTTTCAGAAAAGGGGCTCTGAATTTGAGATATTAGGGAAGAAGACTGGGAAGATTTTAAGGTGAGGAAGTAGGGATAATTTGATAAAATGGAATGAATTTTGTAAAGTACATTGTATGCACATATGAAATTACAGAAGAACTCGTGACAATGTTAAAATACTTTAGCACCCAAATGTAATATTTATGCATAGAAAATGAGATATAATGCCTAAAATATCATTTATGATAAAATATTATTAATGCTATTATTCATATATCATTTATGACACATTTTCCTACTTTCTATACAGTGTGTAAAGTATTTTTCATAGTTTGACTATTCTTTTAATTTAGAATTCAATATGAAAGCCTAGTTGTGGGAGACAAATCCTAGGGAGAAGAGATGTAGTTTACATGTTGGTGGATTCAATTTGTTTCTGACTTTTATCAACAGAACTTAATCTTATTATTTCTTCTACTTGGGTTTTTATCTTGTCTGCTATCTTTATTGATGCTCTGGTGAATCCCATTAGTGCTTTTTTTCTTTATTTTGTTAAGTGTGCTTTGGGGAAAAGAAAAACAGCTGTGTTTTGAAACAGGACTCAGGTGTAATTATGATTACCATGGTGTGTTTCTCCTTCCAATACAGAGTTTCATTAAGTGGCTTTCTTTGTTAAAAGGTGTTCTTTATCTTACAGAGATAAAGAGCCATGTAGGAATTTGTGCAGTGTTTTTTATTTTTATTTTTTAATGTCAAATACGATTGAGCATCCAAGGCTCATGGAGCAGAAACTACTCACTTTGGCCCTCCATTATACTGCTTGCATTTCTGACTTCTTTCATCTTTTTAGAAAAAAATTAGAGAAAAATCAAAATTAAATGGCTAATAAGTATTTCTTATAACTTCACTCAATATGACCATATAATCCACCAGGTAACAGAGAGGCATAAAGAAAGCACTCTGAATCCATGATACTTATAAAAAATGTTTTATACTCGACTTGGCCTTGCTTAAATAATTTTATTTTTTTCAATATATTTTTTTATTTCTCCCTCTCTGTCTTCAGTTCTATTATCTGTAAAACCTGGTTTCAAATTGAGTCCCCATCTAGCTGGGGCATTTCTATTCCATAAATCTGAGATTCAATTTTTTTCTCTCTCTCCTGACATTTTAATGTTTTAATTTTGATGAATGGGGAAATTTGACATTTTCTATTGCTTTCCAGGTTGTTTTGCCCTCTTGGAACGAAGGTTGTGCTGACCTGTACAGAGCAACTATGCCCGAGCTTGTTCAATAAGACCCTCAGTGCATCCCACTGGGAACTGACTTGTGCCTTGTGTTTCATCCTTGGATGGCATGAAAGAAAGTGTTCATACTATCAAGGACTCATGGTGCTCTTCTGTGGGCTTGTATCTTTTAAAGAACAGGACTGGCTATTTAACATGCATTTCCCCCTTACCCTTATGAAACACAGTCCCTATCTCTCCTTGGGCCATATCAGTTTTTAATGCAATAAAATACATATAATATTTGATTTTCAACTGTTTTAACTCTACTATCCATTGAAATCAAGTATATTCTCAACATTTAATAAAACTCAACTATATAAATTTTTTTATTAACTGGATGAAAATATGTAGTTATTTCTTAGTTATTTACCATTTCCTTCTCTCAGTACTCAGACACCTCAGATCTGTGCTCTGTCTTTGACATTTCCCATGTCAGATATCTTACATACATAAAAGCACAACACTTGGTTTATTTCATTTGGCATAGCGTTGAAGGCTCATCTGCGTGATATCCTATGAGTGGTTCTTTGCATGCAGTCAGTGCATCAGATATGTCTAGCAATCTGCTGATATTTACCTAGATTATTTCCAATCCCTGATTTATGTGGTCTAAGCATTGTAGTTGAAGATGTACTTGTCTTGATTTTATATCCCCACCTAGTGTGAGGTGTTGAGAAATAGTACTTCATGTTTAATTTTATCAGTCTTTTCACAATTAGGTTTACATTAAATCTGTATTATAGTAGAATTGTTATTTTTACAATGTTAAGCTACAAACCGACGACTTTACTGAATCTTTACTAGTGTCTTTTGCTATAGCTTTTTAAAGAGATTTTAAGTTTTTTTTTTTTTTTATAAAGAATTTTTTACAATATATTTTGATCACCTGATTTCTTCTCCCTCAGTAAAATAACTTGTTTTAAACACCCTTAACTTTTTGGGATAGATTTATCTCTAGACATTTTCTGTTCTTTGTAGCTATGCTTTTAATATGCAAAAACTGTAAAGCTTTATGCACCAAATATTGGAGTCCCTGATTTCATAAAGCAAACACCAAAATCCAACGGGAAAGGGATTCAAGGGCAGGCAGTGGAGTCGGAGACAGCCTCTGCTTATGCTTTGTGAGGCACAGATGCTGATGCAGGTGTGCACCGGTCACGTAGGGGCCACCAGCTTGGGTCCATTCCATGCATTCGTCATGAGATACCTTATTTTCTCTATCTATGGTGATTGACAGGTTTGCTGGTTACAACAGTCTGGGCTGGCATCTGTTGTTTCTTGGAGACTTCAAGTCTTCCCAGGCTCTTCGGGCTTTTAGAATCTTTGTTGAGAAGCCAGGTATAATTCTAGTAGGCAGGTCTTTTTTTTATTACTTAGTCTTTTTCCATTGCAGCTTTTAATATTCTTTCTTTGTTTTGTATATTTAATAGTTTGATTATTATGTGGAGGGAGAGTTTTCTTTTTCAGTCTAATCAATTTGGATTTCTGTAATGTTCTTTTATAGGCATCTTTTTCTTTAGGTGAGGAAAATTTTCTTTTATGATTTTGTTGAAAATATTTTCTGGACCTTTGAGCTGGGAATCTTCCACTTCTGTTGTGATTATTCTTCGGTTTTTCTTTTTATAGCATCCAAAAATATCTTGGGTATTTTGTTTCAGAAACTTTAAAAACTTAATATTTTTGAAAAACATATCAATTTCTTCTATTATCTTCTAGGTCTGAGAGCCTTTTATTTGTCCCTTATATTAAGTTTATGATCTTTGTATCTGTAGTTTCTGTTCTTTTACCAGGTTTCCATCTCCAGAATTTAACTTTGTGTTTTCTCTGTTGCTTCTAGTTCCATTTCAGGTCCTGTACAGTCTTATTTCCTCCACCTGTTTGACTATATTTCCTATATTTCTTTAAAAGATTTATTCATTTTCTCTTTAAAGGTTTCTATCATCTTCCTAAGATTGGATTTAAAGTTAATTTCTTATACTTTGGCTGTGTTAGGATATCTAGGGCTTGCTGAAAAAGGATAACTGGATTCTCATGGTACCACATTACCCAAGGCGATGCTAACTGTGTTCTGCTTCCTTTTAGCCAGCTGGGTTTTGTGGTTATTACAGATTTTTAATGTTGATTTCTGAACATACCTTTGTTAGATGGGTGTTTTATGGATATAATCCCTACCCCAGATTTCTGTTTCCTCTGTTTTCTGACCTGAGTGGCCTGGGGTTTCAGTGACTGGTAAGTCTTCATGTCCAGTAGAGTATTTCTCCAGGGGTTTTTATGGCCTGTATGACCTCCAGGGCTTAGGGTACTAACTTTGTGCCTTTGTATTCTCTAATACCAGAGTGGCCTGGTGTCCCTGGTGCCTTCCTGCCTCACAGAGAGCATTCAGAGTATGGAGAGGAAAATGGAGTCCAAGGGGGTAGTGTACAGCTTGAGACTGTTTGGTATTTTAAAAGGACTGGGCAGGTAAGAGCTTGGGGCAGGGTCTTACTTGGTAGTCTCTGGTGCAAGCCAGCCATCAGGAAAGCAGGCAAAGTTGTGTGATAGAAAATTAAGTGTAGGAGACAGAGGGCAGTTTATCTTTGTTGAGTATGCTTTAAGAGGACTTGTTAGTCTGGGTCAGGTCTTATCTGGTTGTCCTTGGTGCATCCAAGCCTCCGGGAAAGGAGGCAGAGGTGTGTACTGGACTCAAGGCTGTTGTGTCTATGACCCCTTTCTTGGTGTTTCTTGTTGGTATGTACAAAAACTATTGATTTATATAAGTTGATTTTATATCATGACTTGTAATTGAATTTATTATTTTCAAAAAGTTTTCTGGTAGAATTTTTGGGATTCCTTACATATATGTCCTTTGTAAAAAGGGATAGCTTGACATATTGATTTTTTATTTGTATTCTTTTAATTTTCTTCTCTTGTCTTGCTATTTCAGTTAATTTTTCTAGCACAGGGCTACAAGGAGTGAATGCCTTGCTTACTATAATGGGTCTATTTGGTGTCTCCTTGCTCTCTTATTCTGTTACTCTCTGTCCTTCTCTCTGTCCTGTCTCTCTCTCTCCCTATACTCTTCCCTGCTCTCCCCTCCCCCTGCCTTTCCCTGCCTCCACTACCTTCTCAACTACCCTTCCCAAGTCCTAAATAAACTATTCTACACTATACCCGTTTTGTGACTGGCACCTCAGTGGGAAGGAATGCCACAGCATGGATGTGCAGAGGCACCCTCCCACTTCACCATACCTTGCTCTATCAAATATATTCTTGATATTCTTTTTTTCTTTTTACAAAATACAACAGTGGAGACAGCAGACAGCCCCATCTCATTGATGATTTCACAGAACTGCTTCAAGCTTGTCTCCATTCAGAATGATGGTGGATGTGCCTTTCTCATATATAAATATTATTATGTTGTAGTATTGCCTCCAGTCTTCTGTTCAGTAAGATTTTTCTGACAGAGATATGTTGAATTTTATCTAAGTTTTATTCTGTATGTATTGAGATGATTATGTGTATTTTTTTGTCTTTAACTATGTTCATATTATTAGCTTTGAAACAGTCCCCTAACTTTTGTGTTTACTTCCTTTTTCTAATAATAACATTTCAGGATGATTATTTTTTCTGAAGGAGAAGTTTCAATTTTTCAGAGTGTTTTTTTATATACACAATAGAGAATTAACTAATAAGGTCTTTCCAAAACCATAAATAACAGTTATTCGAGATGAACTTTTAGAATCATTACAGCAAAATTGTGAGCTCAAACAATACAAAGGGTGTTTTCTTCTAACAGATTCATGTTTTATCATTTTCACTCGAAAGTTATCAATAGAAATATAAGATATTGTTTCATTGACTAAAATTAAGACAGCAATTTTTGGAACAACTATTTAATCTCATTAGAATTCAACTACAGTGTATTTCTCAAACTTTCAGTTTCGCTAAATGAAAAGTGTTTATCGACATCAAATTGTGGTATAAACTACAAAGTTCACACATATATCAAATTTACCACAGAAGCCAAAATTCACATAAATATGTTTTATACAACTAAACTCAAAGACTTTTCTCTGATTAAATAATAGAGTCATAAAGCAGCTAAGTTGTATGAAAAAATGGATGTGGCACATCAATATTAAATTCAGTGAGAACATTTTGGCAGTAATGGTAGGAGACCATGATCTTTACAATTCTATGACCTGGAGACTTTCCATCCCTTTCATTTATGTCGGAAGTTTGAAGAGCTGTTAGTAAGATGTTATGACTAGCGGGCAAGGCTAATGCAAATTATTTCAAGATTTGAGTTCTTTCACAACACAATAACAGGACGTCTTTTCTTTTTAAATAAAAAAATCCAGTTTGTGTGTAAAGAATATTTTTTTCTTTTTATTGTTCCTATAAAGTAAGTTCAATTCATATCATAATTATTAATCATTTGAAGGCTATAAGGCTATATTTTAGTATGTTGATATTTAATAAAAACATCAAAAATGATTGAAATATTTACTGATACTAGGCTGAATTCTGTTTGATATTTCTTATATTGCATTTTAGTCTGGATAGTGACAAAAAAAGAAAACACACAGAATGGCACCTTTTATATTCTCGCCTGGGTAAATAATGTAATAAAAGGAAAATAAGCCTATGCTGCTGCAAGCTGATGTTAGACCTCACCGTCCAAGGCTAAGCAGCTGCGATAAGGCAGTCAGTACAAAGCACATTCACCCTTTCTCTTTCTTCACAGTCAATACTGATTTTGCGGTTTCATTGATCTGGTCACAATCCACACTGAGTCTTTGCTTAGAAAGAGGAGACACTTCATCTCTGGCTTTTTCTCCAGCATGTGCAGACTGCTGTGCACAAAGGGAATGCTTAGTAAAAGCCTGTGGTAGAAATAATGATGAAAAGTCCCATTAGTCACTGTAGTTCCTCAGAGGAAGTATGATCTCAGAACATTTCACCCTGATGTGCCATTTGGAACACCTGCCCATGCTGACCTTTTTCTAAAAAGTTGAATGAATAGTAAGATAGTATAATTATTTTTTTTATATTCCCCTATCCCATGATTTGTGGATACATAACAAAAATAAATACAGAAACAAAATGTTAATAAGTTAAACTTAACTTTCTGGGTTTTGTCCACATTCACTGTGTAGAGTAGGGGTGTTAGGCTATGAGCTGAATGTCTGGGCCTGATAATGGTATAAAGCAGGAGAGATGTGGGGCATGAAGACTCTGAAACAAAACTTTGGGAGTTTCTTTGTTTTGTTTTTAGAGTGATAATAATTCACTATTTCACAAGCAGAAAACACTGCCAAGAGGTCCTAGCCATTTGAAACTATTCTAAGAAGATGTGTGTGTGTGTGTGTGTGTGTGTGTGCAAGTCCCCAAGATCTCTCTGCCTCTATGTGTCTACCATGGGGAGATAGACTCACAAATTTTCTTCTTGGACATTTGATGAGATTGAACCCATAATCTTATCCTTCTGCTGCAAGTCCCTTACCAAATAAGATCTATATTTATGGCCCTGTTCTAAATCTTTTATTTATTTGATCATAGTAACTCTAGTATATATGTACCCACAATCATTTTGTGTTACAAACAAATAAAATCATGTGTAGAAAGTTTTCATGTAACTTTTTCAGAGAATCATAATGAATAATTTACAGCTGCATTCAAATCCAGAGACCTGGTTCCAGTGTCTGTGTGATAAATACAATTCTGTCTGTTGATAAATAAATTGAATTTCAATATAGTTTTTTTTGTTTTCAGAAGAATTTGTGACTAAACTATAGTAGATATTTACTGATTTAGAGAGTCATCTTGACCACTGAAATGTAAATTTTTTAACAAAGCTCTTTCTGATAAATTAGGGACATTGCTTCATCTCATGACAATTTGATGAAACAACCTGTGGTTACTTGTGGTTGGAATTAAAAGAAGCCAGGCACAAGATAAAGTGAGGCCTGTAATTGGTTGAGAAGGAAGGGTAGGCAAGAAGAAAGTTTTAGAAAGAGAAAAAGCAGAGAAGCAAGGAGAAGAAGAGAAAATAAAAGGTAACATGAAGGAAGACCAGGACAATCAATCCTCTTTGGGTGTCTCTGCAAAGATACAGGTTGTTATGAATATTTAATAAGGGATGAAATTGTACAGGATGATTTGTCTCGTCTAGGTGGGAAAATTATATAATATCATTTGGCTCTAAGTTTATGGTGTGGATGTTTTGTAGAGAGTAAAATTTACTGAGAATATCTGACATAAAGCCATTGGGTTTTTTTTGTTGTTGTTGTTGTTTTTACTTTTTTTAAATGTATATTTTTTTTACTTACATTCCAAATGTTATTCTCTTTCTCAGTTTTTTATCAGGAATCCCACTCCCCACTGCCCCTACCTCTATGAGAGTATTCCTCCACCCATCCACACAGTCCTCCAACCTCCCTGCCCTGGCAAAGTCATTGTTAAATTACAAGTTTCTGGAGTTTTGAATTTATTATGTGGTCAGAGTTTCTGGCTAGCAGAGAGGCAGCCAGGAGAAATGAATTAACGTTAGTTCCGTATCCCCTCAGGTGTGCCAAGGTGCTACCCTGCTGGAACAGCTGGCAGACCACCTGGTTCAGAGAGTACTTGGGGGCAGTGTGGAGCCTTAGAGATAAATTAGTGATAGTTCTATATGGCACTCAAGTGCTGGAACTAGTGTGGGAGCAAACAACATGTCAGAAGGTACCAGGGAGCAGCGTGGAGCAGTGACTGGATGGAACCAGCAGCTGCCCTTTCGATATTTACCTCAACTGTCACCCAATTACTTTTTCTCAAATCTGCTTGTAAATGGTTCAATGTTTATTCCTTACTTTAATCCATTAAAGATGCTATTTTAAACATGGTGTATACTCAAACGGATAAAAGATAAGACTCAAGATTCTGAAAAGAACAGATAAAATGACCAAAACTTAGAAGAAAGTTTAAGATCAAGTACTCATTTCAGGATTAATTGAAATACAGATGCTTAAGTTGAATGCAGAGTTTTTGGTGTCCAAGAAAACTGTGAAGTAGAAATAGTTGTGTGATTTATACAATTTGAAAACATGTAGTTTCTTCACAGAACCATTTATTTAGCACAAAACAGTAGTAGGCATTTGACTATGAAGCAAATGGGTTTGGGGGGAAGGGATAATATTTTTTATAAATATAATCACAAGGCTGTGATTAAATTGCATTATTTCTCAGTCTCAGGCTTATATCTTAAGGCTCCAACTAACAGTGTGGGAACATGTGACTGTATTTGAAAATTGTCTTTAAAAGAGGTGATTTCAGTAAAATAGAAAAATGATTGAAGCACAGTTGAAAATGATTAATGTCTTTGAAAAAGGAAGATCGGTACAATCAGAGAGCAACCATGGGCCTAATAGCAAGGCATCTAGTTACCCATGGGGCAGATAGAGAAGACAAGGTTAACGTGGTTCAGCGCCTCACATTGTGTGAAATAGATCTCTCATGTTTAAGCTACTCAGCCTGTGGTATTTTGCTTTACAAGTACTAGCAAATGATGTAATTGGATACCTTACAGGCTGTAAAATAATCCATACTCCATGCCTTTCCAGAATAATCCTTGTTTTGTTCTTTTTTTGGTTGCAGTTATTTATAGTCTGCTGTTGTTCAAAACATTAAAATAAAAATTGTAATAAAGAATTATTGGGTATCACATCGTAGACCATCATCAAAGAACTGTGTGGCATCTTTTCGAATTCACTGATGATGTGCGTCCTTCACTATCCAGCCATCTGTTGCTTTATATGTTTCCTCCGTTCTAGTGACTCAGTATCTGACTCCATTATCAGCTCACCTGCTGTAGTCATAAGGTTATGCTAACTGGAAAAGATAAATCCGCCAATATAATCTCATAGTAAATATTACTATGAGTTTTGGTAAATAGAGTTTTGGGAAATTTTTGGTGGTCATGGAGCTACAGTATTCAAGATAAAATACACTTTTATCATTCCAGCCTGAAAGGTTCCATTGCATTAACCTTCTGTGCACACACACACACACACACACACACACACACACACACAAAGAAAACTAGTAATTCAATTTCTCTAGAATTTTGATTTCAGGAATTATGTAGACTGCAGTTTCCCAGGTTGATGTATTTCACTGAGATTGACAAACATTTATTCTGCTATGTTTTATTGTGCATTTTTCTAGTGTTGGGTGATTAAGAAAGAAGCTGAAATGAATATTTGCATGAAGGTTCTGTATGAACATATGTTTTTGTTTGTTTGTTTTCTTTTCTCTTGCTAAGTTACTACGAATTTCTATTCTGGATTGCATACTAAGTGTATGTTTCATTAAAAGAGAAACTGTCAAACTTTTCAAAAACTGAAAGTACCATATTGCTTTTCAACTGTCATAACAGGGGAGGTCTTATTTGTGGTAGTATCTGTCCTTGGCTATGTTTCAGTCATAACGGTAGGTTATGACTACATATGTTACATTTATTTTTTTTTTCATATGCAGAATACAAATTGTGGCTGCTCTGAGCATTATTCTTTGTGCTTGTTTCTATGACGTTTGGTTATGCTTTTCAGTTAGTTTAATAGATTTTTTTAACCAATTTAAATTTTGTTTGTTTCTAATCATGTAAACTTCAATATAAAATATTGGATCATATGCTTTTTCAAATATCTTATTCTAATCTATTACTTTTTTCTTTAATTGAAATGTTTATTCCAAAGTGAAAATTACTATTTTGATAATTCTCAGAATTTAGTTTTGACCATTTAGGAATCATGATTTTTATTTCTTCTCTAATACAGTCAGGCAAATTTTTTCTTGTAGTTTTTCTTTTAGGAATTTTATGCCTAAATTAGGAGTTAGCAGAACTAAAATCAGATGATCATGAGAGTAAAATATTAATCTACCAAGACTAAAACAGAAATGTGTTGGTAGGAAAAAAAAGAAAAACATGAAGACACAGCTGTCTACCCGATAAGAACAGGTCTCTGCTGAAATCACATCTACTGGCATTTGACCTCACATTTAATTGCCTAGAACAATAACAAGATAAATTTCTATTGCCTGAGTTTTCCAGACTGGTGCTTTGTCATGAAAGCCCAAGATGACCAATATAAAGATGAGTCCTTTACTTTGTTCAACATTTTCAAAGCTACTTTACCACTTGTAATTTCTTGCTTCCCTGTTCCAGAAGTGCCAGCTTGAGACTGCTTTATTAACACATTGAAGATTGTGCATGTGTCTCCTGTATGAAGACATTTCTCAATTGATTTTAAATCTCTTACATCTTTCCCTAATGCAGTTTTCAGTATAGGCATTGTCATAGTTTGCTTCAACTCTCAACTTGACATAAACCCAGGGAGAGTGATTCTCAGCTGAATGTTTGGCTTCATTACATTGGCCTGTAGCCAATTGGGTGAGGCATTTTCTAAACTGCTAATTGATATAGGGCAATGCTATCCTATGGTAGGCAGTCCTGGGAGAAGGGGGTGAGTTTTACACTGATGACTCATATGGCCAGTCCTATGTGCTCTATACTCTGGTGATGTCATGCACACACACAGATATTGTTACTATATTTACTTCCCATCACACTTCATTCTCCCAGAACCTACTCTTATTTTATTTTGCAATAACTCCCTTATTGTCTTTTTTAAAGTTTTTCTTTGAACATACAGAGATTCATTGGGGTTGGTCCCATAACCATGGGGATAGAGTTATTTACTAGAATACAAGCAGCTTAAAGGTATTCATCTACACAACTGAAAAAAAAGATCCCTTACCCTAACAACCATTATCTGCCAATAACTTCTCAGCCAATAGTACGATTTGTGAGCTTTATCCCATCTATAAAATAATGAATACAATCCTCTCCAAGCTTTGTGTAGGGATCCTTAGGTGCCATGAGTTCAGACTGAAGTGACCATGTCATAATGTAGAGGAAGCATTGTATAGTACTCCTCCTCATTTGCTGACACTTACAATCTTTTTTTTGGTGGAAATTATATATAAAACAAGTACTTTAATTTTTTTGGCATAAAACTATATGAGTACATTTTTGTCAGTACTTGATTTTTTTTCTTTACAACTTTTTTTTTTAAAAGAGAGATACATGTAAACATATTTAAAAGCGTTTTGGCATAACACTATTTGAATATAGTTTTGTTGGTACTTAATTCTTTTAGAGGTTTGATAGCATGCATTGAAATCCTGCTAGTTACCATAAGCATAAAATACATATAGGACAGAACATAACATAGAAACAGTCAGTTTTCTTGGTGTGTATAAATTAAACATAATGATCTTTGAATGCCAAAAATTGCCACAAGGTTATACTCCTAGTTCTTAGATTTCTAATGATTTAAGGTCTAGGTGTACAACACTCTGAGAGGGTGTTATACACTTATTTATTTATTTATTTATTTATTTATTTTACCTAAGAAGGACTGAGGCTTTCACTTTTTGGCCTTTGTCTTTCTTGAGCTTCATAGGGCCAGTGAATCATTTCTGGGCTATTCAGAGCTTTCTGGGGTTAGTATTCAATTATCAGTGACTGCATATTATGTCTGTTCTTTTTTGACTGGGTTACCTCACTCAGGATGATAGTCTCTAGATGCATCCATTTTCCTAGGAATTTCATAAAGTCATTGTTTCTAATAGCTGAGTAGTACTCCATTGTGTAAATATACCACAAACTTTGTATCCATTCAAATACTGAAGGACATTTGGGTACTTTGTAGCTTCTGGCTATTATAAATAGAGCTGCTATGAACATTGTGGTGCATGTTCCCTTATTGTATGTTGGAGCTTCTTTGGGGTATATGCCCAGAAGTGAAATAACTGGGTCTTCAGGTTAGACTGTGTCCAAATTTCTGAGGAACCACCAGACTGATTTTAAGAGTGATTGTACCAGCTTACAACCTCACCAATAGTAGAGGAGAGTATTCCTCTTTGGCTGCATCTGCTGTCATCTGAGTTTTTGATCTTAGCCATTCTGACTGGTGTGACAGAGAATCTCAGGGTTGTTTTGATTTGCATTTCCCTGATGACTAGGGATGTCAAGCACTTCCTTAGATGCTTCTCAATCATTTGATATTCCTCAATTTAGAATTCTTTGTTTTTTAAGAGGACTGTTTGATTCTCTGCAGTCTAACTTCTTGAGTTCTTTGTATATATTGGATATTAGACCTCTATCAGATATGGGATTGATAAAGATCTTTTCCTAATTTATTGGCTGCTGTTTTGTTTTCTTGACAGTGCCCTTAGCCTTACAGAAACTTTGCAGTCTCATTAAGTCCCATTTTTTGATCATGATCTTAGAGCACAAGTGACTGGTGTTCTGCTCAGGGAATTTTACCCTGTGCCTATGTGTTCTAAAATTTGCTCACTTTCTCTTCTAATAGTTTCAATGTACATGGTTTAATGTGGAGATCTTTGAACCACTTGCACTTGAGTTTTGTACAAGGAGATAAGAAAGGGTCTATTTTCATTCTCCTGCATGTTGAGTGCCAGTTGAGCCAACACCATTTGTTGAAGAGGCTGTTCTTATTTCATTGAATGTTTTCAGGTCTTTTGTAAAAAATCAAGTGACTATATGTGTGAGAGCTCATTTCTGAATTGTCCATTCTGTTCCATTGATCTACCTGCTTATCTCTGTACCAGGACGATGCTGTTTTTAACACAATTGCCTTGGAATATAGGTTAAGGTCAAAGATAGTGATTCCAGCAGAAGTTTTCTTGTTGTTGAGACTAGATTTCAATATTCTAGGTTTTTTTGTTATTCCAGATGAATTTGCAAATTGCTCTTTCCACCTCTATGAAGAATTGACATGGAATTTTGATGGGGATTACATTGAATCTGTAGATTGCTTTTGGTAAGATGGCCATTTTTACAATGTTGAACCTTCTAATCTATGAGCATGGGAGATCTTTCCATCTTCTGATATGTTCTTCAATTTGCTTCTTCAGAGATTTTAAGTTCTTGTCATACAGGTCCTTCACTTGCTTAGTTAGAGTCACACCAAGGTATTTCATATTGTTTTTCACTATTGTGAAGGGTATCTTTTCCCTAATTTCTTTCTCTGCATGTTTGCCTTTGAGTAGAGGAAGGTTATTGATTTGTTTGAGTTAATTTTATATCCACCTACTTTGATGATGATGTTTTTCAGCTGTAAACGTTTTCTGTTGGAATTTTTGGGGTCACTTAAGTATATTATCATGTCATCTCCAAATAGTGATTTTTTAACTTCTTCTTTTTGGATTTGTATCCCTTTGACTTCCTTTGGCTATCTAATTGCTCTGGCCAGGATTTCCAGTACTATGTTGAATAGGTAGGGAGAGAGTGGGCACCCTTGTTTAGCCCTTGATTTTAGTGGAATTGCTTCAGTTTTCTCACCATTAAGTTTGATGTTGGTTCCCCCTTTACTCCCTACACCCCCTCTTAGTTTCTCTCCTATCCCCTTAAATTAATAGCCTCTTTTCCCATATTATTGTTACATATATACATATGTGTATGTATATGTACCCACAAATACTTAATTACAACCTTAAAAGTGTATTCGTATACTTTTATGCAAAAATGCTGAAAATTTGTACATTTATCTTTGTTTTTTAAAATAAAAAAAGACGTTGGCTATTGGTTTGCTGTATATTGCTTTACTTATGTTTAGGAATTGGCCTTTAATTCCTGCTCATTTCAAGACTTTTTCACATGAAGTGCTGTTGAATTTTGTCAAATGCTTTCTCAGCATATAGTGAGATGACAATGTGTTTTTCCCCCTTTTGAGTTTTTTTATATGGTGGATTATGTAGATGGATTTCTGTATATTAAACTATCCCTGCATCTCAGGGATGAAGCCTACTTGATCATGTTCAATGATCATTTTGATGTGTTCATGGATTTGCTTTGTAAGAATTTTATTAAGTATTTTTGCATCAATGTTCATAAGAAAGACTGGTCTGATTTTTTTTTTCCTTGTAGGGTCTTTGTGTGATTTAGGAATGAGCATTATTGTGGCTTTGTAGAATGAGTTGGGTAGTTTTCCATCTGACTATATTTTGTGGAATAGTTTGGAGAGTATTGGTATTAGGTCATCAATAAATATCTGGTAGAATTCTTCAGTGAACTCATCTGTTCCTGGGCTTTTTTTTTGGGGGGGGGGTTTGGGAGGCTTTTGATGACTCCTTCTGTTTCTTTAAATGTTATAGTATTATTTAGATGGTTTACCTGGTCCTGGTTTAACTTTTTCATCTTGTATATGTCTAGGTATTTATCCATTTCCTCCAGATTTTCCAGTTTTGTTGAGTATAGGCTTTGCTAGTAGGATCTGATGATTTCTTGAATTTCCTGAATTTTACTTGTTATGTCTCCACTTTTATTTCTGACTTTGTTAATTTGGATACTTTCTCTGTGCCCTCTAGTTTGTCTGGTAAGGTTTTATTAAACTTGCTAAAAATGACAAAAATGACAGAATTACTTTTATACAGGCATAAAATTTACTAATTTTTATTTCCTCATTCAAGTGTAATAGATAGTTTTGCTGGATACAATAGTCTAAATAGAAATGGTCTTTCATAACTTGAAATAAATTGTTCAATAATCTTCTAGCTTTTAAAGTTTCAATTAAAATTATAAATATTGATCATTGTGAAGGACATAATTTTGGATGTATGTTTTCCCATGCCTTAAATCTCTTGGCTTTCTTTGTTCAGCAAATGATTCAGTATCTATTCGTTCAGTACACTTAGTTTTTTGACAATCACATGACATGAAGAGATGATTTTTTTGATTCTGTTTAGTGTTCTATCTGTGCTTTTGCCTTGATAGCCATCCCATTTCCTAGATTAGGGAATTTTGTTCTATGAACTATTAATAGTTTACATGCCTTTGGCATGGTATTTTGTTCTTCTTCTAGAACCATAATGTACAAAGTTAGTCTTTTCATAGTATCCCAAAGAAAGTGCCACTTGTTCCATTATCTTCAAGCTGTGACAGTCTGTTCTCTACATAATCTATACTTTTGGTTAAGGATTTGCACTGAGGTTTTTAATAGAGTCACTGAGTTTCCATTTCCACCATAATTTTTTTTTATTCAGATACTTTATATCCTGAATTAGATTCTTTTTTTTTTTATTATTTAGTTCAGACTTTATACCCCTCCCAACCTACCTTCCAAGTGTTCCACATTCCACAAACACCTCTTCCCTGCCTCTCTCCATGACAATGCCCCATCTCTGCTACATCCAACCCATTAGACCTCCCTACTCTCGGTGGTCCCAAGTCTTTTGAGGATTAGGTACATCTGATTGAGTCCAGAATTAGCAGAGTTAAGATGTATATGTGTTGGGGGACTCATATCAGCTGGTGTATGCTGCCTGTTTGGTTACTCAGTGTCTGAGAGATTCCTGTGGTCCAGGTTATATGAGACTGCTGGTCTTCCTATAGGGTCACACTATTCCTCAGCTTCTTCCAGCTTTTTCCTAATTCAGTCACAGGGGTCACCATCCTCTATGCATTGGTTGGGTGTTAATATTTATGCCATTTATCTGTTCTTTTTGATATTCTGGAATTAATTTCAGAGATTATTCTTATAATTTTTTAATTCTTTCATAGTATATTCAAGTCTCTTAGTATTCTTTGATTATATTTATAATCATTCTTTGAATTCTTGGTCTTAATCATTTGCCTAACACATCTTATCAGCCATTAGTATGCTGTGGTAACTTTTGGGCTGGTAGTTTATTTTGGCTTTCATTTTGCTTATTAGTTTGCTGGCAAAGTCTTTTGGCATTCAAACATTTATTCAGAATTTGTCTCACAATTTGGTGTTCCCTTGGTAGGTGATTCTTGTTTCATTTTAGTGTTGTTTCAAGTTCAGTCTTGAAGATTCTTGGTCATGATTTGTTTTCAAAAGATACAAATGTGGACATGGACAAGATAGTCTTCTGTAGATAGTAATTATATCTGCAAACATATTTCCTCTTCTGCTATATTCTCAACATAGGCAGTTGAGTCTAAATATTTATGAACAGTACTCAGGTTGGGCTTTGGGGTTTTTGGCTAATCTCACTGCACCAATATTTTTATGTTCTTCCAGTTTATACATCTTGATTAGTGTCATTCTTTGCATTAGCCTCAGACTTAATTCTTTCCTTTGTATTTGGACTTCAAGTGACTTCTGTCTTGTGTTTTCATATATTTCATATACAATTTCATACTATATGGTTATTCTAGCGTATGTCTTTGAAGACTCTTAGGGGACAAAACATGTGGAGGATGTATTTATACAAAAATAAATTGTGCAATGATTTACTTGTCTTTAAAATTGCTATTTTAAGATAAAATCTGATCCTTCAATAAGTGATATCTAGAAATATCTACATAAAACATTTTGAGGTTAAAATATAATGTTGTTTTAATTTTGGATATATTTTAATATATAATCTTGTTCATCTTACTTTAGTCCCACAGTACATATTTTTCTTTTGCCCAGTTATTTTTTTTTACTAATGTATGAGTTCTCTTTCTTTGTAGGGTTGTTGTGTGGTTCAGAAATTAGCTTAATTGTGGTTTGGAAGAATGAGTTGGGTAGTGTTCCTCTGTGTTAATTTTAAAGAATAGTTTGGTGTGGATTGATATTAAGTATTATATGAAGGTCTGATAGAATTCAGCACTAAACCTATCAGGTCCCGGGCTTTTGGGGGGAGGGGTTGGTGACTGCTTCTATTTTGTTAGGGGTTATGGGGCTGTTTAGATAATTTATCTGATCCTGATTTAACTTTGATACCTGAAATCTGTCTAGAAAATTGTCCATTTCCTCTAGATTTTCCAGTTTTGTTAAGTATAGGCTATTGTAATAGGACCTGATGCTTTTAAAATATTTCTTCAGTTTTTGTTGTTATGTCTTCTTTTTCATTTCTGATTTTGTTAATTTGAATTCTCTCTCTCTCTCTCTCTCTCTCTCTCTCTCTCTCTCTCTCTCTCTCTCTCTCTCTCTCTCTCGCTCTCGCTCTCTGCCTTCTCCTTAGTCTGGCTAAGAGGTTTTCAATCTTGTTGATTTTCTTGATTTTCTCAAATAACCAGCTCCTGGTTTTGTTGATTTTTTTGTATAGTTCTTTTTGTTTCCATTTGGTTGATTTCAGCTCTGAGTTTGATTATATACTGGTGTCTACTCCTCTTGGGTGTATCTGTTTCTTTTTGTTCTAGAGCTTTCAGGTGTGCTGTCAAGATTTTAATGCATG
This sequence comes from Micromys minutus, assembly GCF_963924665.1. NCBI lineage: Eukaryota > Metazoa > Chordata > Mammalia > Rodentia > Muridae > Micromys > Micromys minutus. The sequence continues at coordinate 45,331,615 of NC_137960.1, read as the reverse complement.
CTTTCCCCAGTTTCTTTTGGGAAATGCTCAGAACTATGAGCTTTCCTCTTAGCACTGCTTTCATTGTATCCAATAATTTTGGATATGTTGTGCCTTAATTTTCATTAAATTCTACAAAGTCTTTGATTTTTTTCTTCATTTCTTTCTTTTTTTTTTATGTAGTTTCATTTAATAATTACATTTTTAATAACCATGGTTATTAATCATTTAACCTTAAAGGCCATATTTACTGTTTCTACACTAAACAAAAATCAGTGAAGTTTAGCATTAAGCAATCATTTAGTATTAGTTAAATCTAATATTTAGCACTTGGAATTTACATGTTGTAAATTTTTTTTTAAACGATTTTATTTTTCAAAACAAAGATAGATGTAAAGATTTTAAACATTTTTTGCTTAAAATTATACATTTTTGTCAGTACTGTTTTTTTCAGACATTAAAATAAATTTTACATAAAACCATGTGAATATGTTTTTTAGTCGGTACTTGATTTTTTTCAAGGGCTTGACAGTATGCATTGAAAACGTACTAGTTTGCAACTAGTACATCTTCATTTCTTTCTTGACCAAGCTGTCATTGAGTAGAGCATTGTTTAGCATTCGTGTATATGTGGGCTTTTAAAAATTTTTGTTGTTATTAAAGATCAGCCTAAATCTATGGTGATCTTATAGGATGCATGAAATTATTTCAATGTTCTTTTATTGGTTGAATCCTGTTTTGTGATCGGGTTTATGGCCAATTTTGGAGAAGATGCTGTGATATCCAGAGAAGAAGGTATATTCTTTTGTTTTAGGATAAAATATTCTATAGATGTCTGGTAAATTCATTTGGCTCATAACTTCTGTTAGTTTCACTGTGTCTCTGCTCAGTTTCTGTGTCCATGATTTGTCCATTAATGAGAGTGGGGTGTTGAAAGCTCTCACTATTATTATGTGTGGTGTAATATATGCTTTGAGCTTTAGTAGAGTTTGTTTTTTGAATATGGATGCCCATGTATTTGGAACATAGATATTCAGGATTGAGATCTTATCCTGACATATTTTTTCCATTGTTGAGTAAAAAGTGTCCGTCCATATCTTTTATGATAACTTTTGTTTGAAAATCTATTTTATTCGATATTAGGATGGCTACTTTAGCTTGTTCCTTGGGACCATTTGCTTGAAAAGTTTTTCCCAACCCTTTAATATGAGGTAGTGCCTGTCTTTGTTGTTGAGATGAGTTTCCTGTAGCAGCAAAATTCTGGGTACTGTTTATATGTCTAGTATGATAGCCTATGTCTTTTTATTGGAGAATTGAATCCTTTGATATTAAAAGATAGTAAGGAATAATTTTTGTTGTTTCCTCTTATTTTTGTTGTTAGAGGTAAAATTGTGTTTTTTTGCATTTCTTCTTTTGGTTTTGTAGCAAGAAGATTATTTACTTGGTTTTCCTATGGTGTAGTTTTTCTCCTTGTGTTTGAGTTTTCCATGCATTATCCTTTTTAAGGCTGGATTTGTGGACAGATATTGTGTAAATTTGGTCTTGTCCTGGAATATCTTTTTTTCTCCTTCTATAGGAATTGAGAAATTTTCTGGATATAGTAACCTAGGCTGGCATTTGTGTCCTCTCAGGATCCATATGACATCTGTCCAGGATCTTCTTGCTTTCACAGATTCTGTTCAGAAGTCTGCTGTAGTTCTTTTCAGTCTGCCTTTATATGTTACTTGTTCTTTTCTCCTTACTGCTTTTAGTATGCTTTCTTTGTTTTGAATATATGATGTTTTGACTATTATGTGTCAGGAGGAATTTTTTCTGGTTCAATCTATTTGGAGTTCCGTGGGTTTTTTTTTTTTTTTTTTTTCTTTTTCTTTCTTTTTTTTTTTTTTTTTTTTTTTTTTTGTATGTTCATGGTTATCTCTTTCTTTAGTTTAGGAAAGTATTTTTTCTATAATTTTTTGAAGATATTTACTGGTTCTTTCAGTTGAGAATCTTTGTTCTCTTCTTCACCTAATATCCTTAGGTTTGGTCTTTTCATTGTGTCCTGCATTTCCTGGGTGTTTTGGGGAAATATTAGCTTTATAATTTTTACATTTTCTCTGACTGTTGTGTCAATGCCTTCTATGTTATCTTCTGCCCCTGAGATCCTCTTTTCCACCTCTTGTATTCTGTTGGTGGTGTGGTGCTTGTGACTATGACTCCTGGCCTCTTTCCTAGGTTTTCTATCTCCAGGGCTATCTTTCTTTGTGTTTTATTTATTGTTTCCTTTTCCATTTTCAGAGCATGGGTGGTTTTGTTCAAGTCCTTCATCTGTTTGCTGGTGTCCTTCTGTGTTTCTCTAAGGGCTTGTACTTGTTTTTATGTGTTCTCCTGTATTTCTTTAAGGGAGTTATTCATGCACTCCTTGAGGCCCTCTATCATCTGCATGAGGCATGAAAACTTGTTTTTCTGGTGTGTTGGAATACACACTGGTGGGAGAGCTGGGTTTTGCTGTTTCCAGGTTATCTTGGTTTCTGTTGCTTAGATTCTTGTGCTTACCGTCTTCCTTTGTTCTTATCATTGATATTAGTTGTTCTTGTTGTCTCTGAATGGAAGTTCTTTCCTCTGCATCTGTGGGCCATGGGATCCAGAGAGAGATTGATCCTGGCTGTTCATTTCTCTATGGGCAGGCTGTGAGTTCTGATGTGATGGGCCAGCTCTAGGTCTAGGTTCAGATGGAGGCCTGAAGGGCGCAGAAGGATGCCCTATGAGTTTATGGAGGTCTCTCCCCAGATAATCAATGGAAAGAGTGTATGGGCTCACCTTTGGGCTTAGTAAGGTGAGTGTTCCTGTTCCTCCTCTGTGTGCTCAGGTCTCTGTGGACAGGCTGCTAGTCCTGATGACAGCATGCCTGATCTGCCTGTGACACTGAGCTCAGGTGGAGCAACAGGAGCTCTTAACATCTTTACCCATTACTTACAGCCCCTGTGGTTCTGAATTTTTACTCTGCTCTTGAGAGTCCTTGACCCTCTGTTAGACTGGGAAGGGAGATTATTTCTCCCTTGCCTGTTCCACCAGAGTCTTAGATGAATGTATTATTTTAGTTGTAATTATAGACTCTCTTCTCTTTGAGTGAATATGAGCATAATTTGAATAATAAACTCAAGTGAGGCATCATTTCTTCCTTAGAATAAACAGTTTTGTTAATGAGTATTTTTGTTTGAAGTTTCTATTATCTGATTTTCCTTCCCTTTGATAACATTTTATCCCAGGAATTTATCATAGTTGGCCCCTAAGCAGTCACTCTGTTGACTAATGAAGAGAGTCTCATCCCAGTAGGGACACAACATTTATTCAACTGGACTGATGTGCATCTACCATGGTAACTTTTCTTAGAATCGGCATTGTCATTTTCTGGATTTTATTTTTTCTAATTTTCACTTGTGTAAGTTTAGAAAATTTATGACCTTATGTTTTCACAAAAGGCATTCTTTTTCCTTTTTTATCATAATATATACAAATAGTTTCCATCTCTATGTTATAAAATTTCACATAAACAAATGACCAGAAAAAAATCTGTATGCTTACAATATAAGTAGTATATGACCTAGCATTGGGCTTTTTTTCCCAATTTTATTGGATATTCTCTATATTTACATTTCAAATGTTATACCTTCCCCCTTTCCCCCTCAACTTGCTTCCATGAAGGTGCTCCCTCTTTCAGTCACTCTCTCCACATCAGTGCCTTGTATGATTATGTTGTTCTTCCCATGAGAGTGCAAACCTTTCAGCTATTTCAGTTCCTTGTCTAGTTCTTTCATTGGGGTCCCTGTGTTCAGTTTGATGTTTAGCTGCAAGCATCCTCATCTGTATCTGTATGACTTTGGGAGAGTCTCTGAGGAAGCATCCATGTCTGGATCCTGCCAGTAAACACTTCTTGGCATCAGCAATAGTGCTTGAGTTTGGTGGCTGCATATGCTGTGGTTTGCCAGGTGATGCAGTCTCTGTAGATCCTTTCTTCAGTCCTAGCTCCTCTATTTGCCCTTGTATTCCCTCTTCTGTTTTCTTCTCCCTTCTAAGAATGACTAAGGCATTCACATTCTGGACTTTCTTTTTTTCGAGCTTCATAAGTTCTGTGAATAGTCTCTTGGGTATTCCTTTTGTGATTTTTTTTGGGGGGGGGAGCGAGGGGGTGACTAGTATCAGTTTATAAGTGAATACACACCATGAACTTTTTTTGGTGTGTGACTAGGTTACTTCACTCAAGCTGTATTACAGATCAGTTGTGATTAAAAAAAAAAACTGCATGGTATTGGTATAGAAACAGGCAGATAGACCAATAGAATGGATTCAAAGACCCAGAAATGAACCCACACACCTATGATCACTTGATCTTTGACCAAGCAGCCAGAAACCTTCAATGAAAAAAGAACAGCCTCTTCAACAAATAGTGCTGATTCAACTGGCAGTCAACATGCAGAAGAATGCAAATGAATCTCTTCTTATCTCCTTATATAAAGCTGAAGTCCAAGTGGATTAAAGACCTCCACATAAAACCAGGTACACTGAAACTAATGAAAAAAATTAGGAAGAGCTTAGAACACTTAAGCACAGGGGAACATTTCCTGAACAGAACACCAATGGCTTATGCTCTAGAATCAAGAATCGACAAATGAGACTTCATGAAATTGAAAAGTTTCTGTAAGACCAAAGACACTGTCAAAAGGACAAAATGGCAACCAACAGATTGGAAAAAGATCTTTACCAATTCAACATCTGATAGAGGGCTAGTATCCAATATAGATAAAGAACTCAAGAAGTTATACCCTAGAGAATTAAAGAATCCTATTAAAAATTGGGTACACAGCTGTACAGAACTATAATTCTCAAGGGAGGAATATCAAATGGCTTAGAAGCACATAAAGAAATGCTCAACATCTCTAGTCATCAGGGAAATGCAAATTAAAACACCCTAAGATTTCAACTAGCATTGTGCTTTAAGCAAAGTTAAAAGGCCCAAACAGTAGCAAAGGGGACGTTTTTTAATTCTCTCTTTTGTTCCTCAAAATTCAGTAAAATTCTTTTAAGACCTCACAATATCTTGATCACATACAGAACGAGAGAAACAATCTGTTTGCATGTCATAGTGTTCTTGCCTCCGTCTTTGGCTGTGTATGGGAACCTCTGACTGCCTGTGGTAATAATATCACAATAAGCTACTTTCAGCTTAATCATGCCTTTCTCATTTTCTTTTAACAGTGATAGTTGCAGGTGGGAATTCTTTGTCACATTTCTCTAATGAGATGGGAAGGTAAGGCTCGAATCTTCTGGAAACTATTTTTCTTCTATGTTAAAGAGGGTAGATGTATCTGGAAGATGCCTTACTAATATCAGTCTTTTGCTTTAAGAATATATTATTTTGAGTTATTTTTGTACTGAATGCTACATATGCATTGTCATACACATGCTAGGCAGATACTGTGACCAGCACAAACTTAGCAGTTTCCCAAAATTTCTTAGGCCTTGAATTTACCCTGCAGCCCAGGCAAGCTTTAAGCTTTGTTTTCTTATGCTTCAGCTTCTCAAATAGTAGCTGTTACAAGCATGCAACACTAGGACAACTAGATGAGCTTAGATCAGTTTGAGATTTTGTACAGTAAGATACAGGAAATAGAGTCAGGTTGAATGTCTGCTAAAGCTTGAAGCTGCTGAACCAACTTCTGAACTACCCCAAAATCTCACTATAGGTAAGCAGTTTATGTTCTTGTAGGCAAATGGGGACTTCTTAAGCATTTTCACTGATGACTTCATTTTGCCCCCCAAATTGTTACTTGAGCCTGAATATGCAGGTAAATAGAAATGCATTACTATAAATGAATCACATCAAATTTTGTTTTAAAATAATACTTTGTTATTCTTATAGTGTATCCTTTATTAATGGCAAAACAAACTTGTATACTAGTAAGATAAACATATTTGTTTGCTTAATGTAATATAATCTTTTTGATACTCCAATGATAGAGGTATAATAATAGATCAGTAAGAAATTTCTATCTTCCAAAATGAAGCCTTCATGTTCCTATAAGAGCAGAATACTTTGAATGTACAGTAAAATCACTGCAATTCTTGGCATACAGTAGTCTCTCTATGTGAAGGTGTTGAAAGCCAGGTACTTTGGCATGGGTTGCATGTCGATCGAGCACATATAGTATGTTTACAAGGATGCCTGCAGTGAAGTATTACTAAATACAGATGAGTGCTGCCAGAAACAGCTTAGCTTCATTATTCATTTTATTTCAGGTTAATTTTGGACATTGAATGCTCAGAGACTGCATGCAGTTGCCAGTCTTCATAACTTTTGGGGTAAAGAAGTTTGTGGCTAAATCACATGTCATCAAAAAACTTTTTTTGACAAATCCAGTCAAGCATCTGTTTCTGTAAATGCAGCTTTACTGGAGCATAGCCACCACACAGGTTCACTGCATTGTCTAGTCAATGCCTTCTTTGTGGTAGTGGACTAACATCTGTGAGCAACAGAATGGAGATGTAACTGAGCAGGAGAACTGGGCAGGAATACTTAATATATTCATTATTCAGCTTTCAATATCATTAGCTGTTGAGCTTTTCATAAATGAGTTCTCAATTAAAATGTTTTACCATTGTCACATCTGAAGTGGTAAGATTCTAAATCTAAGCATGTATATTTGATGTGATAATAACCACATTTTATACTATCTCTCTCTCTCTCTCTCTCTCTCTCTCTCTCTCTCTCTATATATATATATATATATATATATATATATATATATATATATATATATATATATATATATATTTCCATTGATCCCTGTAAATAAACATATGTTTAAAAGACATATTTTAAATTGAATATCTTCTTTATTTGCATTTCAAATGTCATCCACTTTCCCAGTTTCTCCTCCAGAAACACCCTGCCCCACTCCTCCTCCACCTGATTCTACAACAGCACTCACCCAACCAACATTCCTTCATCTCCATCCTTGCACTACCCTACACTGGGGCAGTGAGCCTTCACAAGGTCAAGGGCCTTTCATGGGGCATTGAGCCTTCACAAGATCAAGGGCCTTTCACCCCATTTAGAACCAACAAGGCCATCCTCTGCCACATATGCAGCTGGAGCCATGGGTTCCTCAATGTGTACTCTTTGATTGGTGGTTTAGTCCCTGGGAGTTCAGGGGGGATTGGTGTGTCAGTCTGGTTGGTTAATATTGTCATTCTTCCTATGGGGTTGCAAACCCCTTCGGTTCCTTCAGTCCTTTCTCTAACTCCTCCATTGGAGGAGTTTGTCAATCTCTGCTTGACACTTTGTATTTCATTTAGACAGGAGCAATTCTGGATTAAAAATTTGGAGATGAGTATGTGGTCCCATCCCCCAACCAGGGGCCTTGCCTAAGCTGTGTATATGGTTCTGGGAACTGGGGATAACCACCAGCAATTCACAGATGTCAAGAAAGCAAGAGGGTCCCAGAAACCAACAGGGATGAGATTAACTGAAGAGCCTAACAAAGGGGAGGGAGAACTTGTAGAAACATATTTTTGATTTACATAAAAATACACAGCATATTGGAGACTAAGAAAAAACCTTTTAATTTTTTATTGGATATTTGCTTACATTTCAAATGTTATCACCTTTCCTGGTTTCCGTACTGGAATACCCCTAGCCCATGCCACCTCCCCTGACTCTATGAGAGCGTTCCCCGACTCACCCACTCCCTCACATCCTGGCATTCTTCTACACAGGCATATTGAGTCTCCACAGGACCAAGGACCTCTTCTTTCCTTGGTGCTTGATAAGTCCATCCTTTGCTACATATGTGGCTGGAACCATGGGTTACTCCCTGTGTATGCTTTGATAGGTAGTTTAATTTCTGGGAGCTCTTGGGGGGGGGGTCTGGTTGATTGATATTGTTGTTTTTCCTGTGTGGTTGCAAACTCTTTCAGCTCCTTCATTCCTTTTTCTAAATCCTCCAATGGGGACCCCAATCTCAGCCCAATGGTTGGTTGATAACTTTCAAATATGTATTTCTCAGGCTCTAGCAGAACCTCTCAGGAGACAGCTATGTCAGGGACCTGTCAGCATTCACTTCTTGACATCCACATTTTTGTCTGGGTTTGGTGACAGTATATAGGATGGATTCCCCACAGTCTCTGGATGTCCCTTCCTTCAGTCTCTGCTTCAAATTTTGACTCTGTATTTTCTCCTGTGGATATTTTGTTCCCCTTTTTGTGAAGAACTAAAACACCCCTGTTTGGTCTTCCAATGTCTTGAGCTTTACGTGGTCTGTGAATTGTGTCTTGGGTAATCTGAGCTTTTAGACTAATATCCACTTATCAGTGAGTGCATACCATGGTAGTCTTTCTGTGACTGGATTACCTCACTCGGGATGATATTTTCTATTTTCATCCATTTGCCTAAGTATTTCATGAAGTCGTTGTTTTTGATAGTTCAGTAGTACTAGACCCAAGAGAATCAAATAAAAAATGGAGAATAGAGCTAGACAAAGAATTCTCAACCGAGGAATACAGAATGGCCAAGGAGCACCTAAAGAAATGTACAACATCCCTAGTCATCATGGAAATATAAATCAAAGCAACCCCAAGATTCTACCTCATTCCAGGCATAATGGCTAAGATCAGAAACTCAGGTGACAGCAGAAGCTTGTGAGGATATAGAGAAAGAGGAACACTTCTCCATTGTTGCTGGGATTGCAGTCTGCACTCAACTGGACATAGTCCTACCTGAGGACCAGATATTCCACTTCTGGGCATATACCCCAAAGATTCTCCAACACACAGTAAGGACACATGCTTCACCACATTCACAGCAGCTCTGTTTATAATAGCCAGAAGTGGGAAAGGACCCAGATTACTTCAAATGGAGAATAGATACAGAAAATGTGGTGTTAAATTCTTGACAAGTTAATTTAAAATAACTTCACCCCCTTTTTCCAAAATAAGGTGTTTTGTGCTGACATAGTGAGTAAGGTGTACCATGTGTGGGAACCATGTACCGTGTATGTGCGAACCATATACAGTGTGTGTGGGAACCATGTACCATGTGTGTGGAAACCATGTACAGTGTGTGTGGGAACCACGTACAGTGTATAATGGATACCATGTACAGTGTGTGTGGGAACCATGTACAGTGTGTGTAGAAACCGTATACAGTGTGTGGGAAACATGTACCATGCGTGGGAACCGTGTACATGTATGTGGGAACCATGTAGAGTGTGTGTGGGAACAATGTACAGTGTGTGGGAACCATGTACCATGTGTGTGGAAACCATGTACAGTGTGTGTGGGAACCATATACAGTGTGTGGGAACCATGTACGGTGTTCAGTGTTCAAAGCATCCTGTGGTCATCTCACTCTCTTTCTTCAATCATGTACCAATGACAAGTCATGTTCTAATCCTCAGTATCAAAAATAACACTCTCTGGCAGAAACCCCAAAGCTCAGAGTGATAGCAACCAGCCAGCTTACCTCTAAGGATATGCAACCCCACGTCCACACCTATGAACTAAAGTCACAAAGTGGAAGGAGCTTTATCCAATGAAGATAATTAAACAGACCTGTATGTCTTTACACCAGATTCGTGTATCTGATCTCAACACATGCATTTGATATTGGCGTTGTTCATGGTAGATTGCCTTTCTTCATACATACAAGGGTAGCATAGAGCCTTAGGCTGGACAATTTCCATTTATGTGCAGCCTCTGTCAAAGCCACTTCCACCCTTCTGATTAAATGATATTTGAAAGATTTCTTCTTCAATTCAAGAAGATGGTTTTTTAATATTTTTTAATATGTAGGAGGGAAACACTCATTTATCTTATAAATGTAACAGCAACACTCCTTATCAGCCATTGATGATGAATGGTAATATCTCTTTTTAGCAATATGAGAGAATATTACACAAATCTTTTTGATTCTCCCAACAAATCTTTCTTAATAAAACTCAACTCATCAGTTCCCAGAAAAAGAATATGTTTTTGGCCATAAATGGAATACCAATAAAAACAGATGTCTTGCAGAAGGTTTTTATACAGTGCTTTATATTTGTGACTATGTGCAGGCGCAGACAGAAGCATTTTTTTTTCTTACTGAGAAAATTAGACTGATAAATTTGTTTTTCAAAATGAAAGACTGTCAACTTCTTATAAATTCTCCAATATTTATTAACTATCAATTGGAATCAGTGATAATACCAAGTATTGTGGTAAATTACTGTATAAAGAAAAAAAAACATTCTTCAGGAGATAAATACGTATTATGCAAAATATGTTATCTCCACTGCTACAAGTGTATCCTTCCAGGCCCCCAACATTACGATTACATGCTATATGTGGGCCTTTTTTTAATGAACACTCAGAATGCTGTTGCTTTTGTCATCGAAGTAATGTTTCACTTCTTCAAGGTGTCTTCTACTTGGTACCTGAAGGTGTAGTCAATACATTAATCATATTTTCTAATGTGGAAAATTACAATTCTCTGTAGGTCTCACAATTACTTCTCAAGTAGCTATCAACTCAGAGACTGAAGCAACACCCCCATGACTTGAGCCCACCACCTAGAGTCTTTTTAGTGTTGAGATGATAAATGCACATTGTCATGCCTCGCTTTCAAAATTAGATTTTTTTCTGAGCACTTTCATTAACTGATGAGTAAATTAAAAAATAAAAACAGGAGTGGAGAAACAGCTAGATATGGTCTAGTATGCGCAATAATAGATCTGTTCCCTAGCACTGTCAAAAGTAATTAATCAAGTAAGTAAATAGATATCTAAATTTGGTCATGGGCCAGAAATATTAGCATGTCCCAAGCCATTTCTTTAGAATCTTTGAAAGTCTTAATAGGACAAGGTTTAATTCACTGGTTCCACTAGTCTCTCTCAGTTCTTTTATTACACAGCTGAGATGTCTAGCTAGCAGAGTTAGTTAATCTACAATGGCAGATAGAATGTAAGTAGATGATCATCATAGTATAAAATCAGCACCCCCTCTAGTTTCAAGGCTGTCAGCCCTGGGTTTTGAGAAACTATGTATCAATTACTGTTCAGAATTAAAGATTGGAAACTCAGAGCTTTTTTCCATGCTAGCTAAGTCAATGAGATTTGAAAGTATAAAAGACAAAAAAAATATTTAAATGCTGATTTAAATGCTAGAGAAAATTAGATGTAAATGTCTCCAAAGAAACCCCAAGATGCACGTTTCCAGAGTTAGCATGAAGACTTGAACATGAGCATCCTCTAGCTCTTACATCCAACTCTGCTACTGCAAAAGACAGTCTGTTGAATATGGATGTTGCTTATGTACATTGCTTTGTCCTAAATATTCCTTTATAAGAAGTAAATAACATAGGGTTAATTCACAAGCTGTAATGCATCATCTAGCAAGAGTCCAGTTGCTATCCTATAAAATTTATTATATATAAGTGGACAAATTTTATAATGGACAGTAAAGAATACCTTTACAATTGAAAATGAGTGCACATTGTTGAAATATGAAAATAGCTTAAGATTATCACAAATGACACTGTTTTTAAAAACTGTGGAATATTTATAATGAATCTCTATTTACATGTTTGATAAAATATGTTTTACACTGTGAATGATTAGCAAACTCCTTGTTCACCCTGTTCATATGAAAATTTGCTAAGACACACTAATTGGAAAATAATATTTATTTATAGTTATAATTTTAATAGCTGTAATAAATATGCATGCATGAATAAATTTGTATTTGGACATTCATCAATCTAGGTAAAACATGATTTTCTAAGCATCATATTTTCAGCATTATGGAATACATATTCCATTTTTGATAAGGTTGTCCTATGTGTTGTAGGATGTTTTAACAGCATTTCTGATTTATAACCACTTGAATCATTGACAGTGTCCCAGAGAAACAAGAAAAACATTCAAGAAATAGTAGAAAATGTTCCTGATTGAAAACCACTGTGTCAACACTACTATTTTTGTCTTGCATTAACATTCAACATAGCAACTCTTTATGCATTAGTATGTTAGCAGAGTAAGCATGAAGGAGAAAAGAAGTAAATGGGCATAATAATTATTATACTATTAAACTATTCATGTTTATATAAAATAACCACTTCTTGAATTATACCAGAAATTTCATGAACGAGAGAGTATAGCAAATTTCTACTTGACATCAAAACCAAGCAAAACATAGTTAAACATTATTTCTATTATCTAGAAAGGGCTTTAGGTTTCTTCAAAATTTTTCGATATTATTTGCAACATCATAATCTTATTCAACAATAAAGTAAATATTTATGTACTCAAAACAAAAAGAATCTTGTCATTTTATTCTTCTATGAACTAAATTTATAGAATCTCTTGTCAAGCATACAGAGAAGTGTTAAATTAAAACGTGAATATGAACAATGGGCAAAGATGTATATGCATGATAATATCATTATTGTTTTTGTTAGGTGAAAATGAAAAATGTTACTAAAAAACCTGTTATAGGATTAAAAACAAAACCAGTGAACCTAGACTATATTTCATGTTGATTCTTTGTATTTGTGGAACAAATATAATTTTTGCCAGTCATAATTTTTTTAACCAAAAAAAGGACCATATTATTGAAGGAGTTTTAAATGTGGACAAATTTGTTTCATTCCTCAGGCTTCAGCTTCAATAGTGCTTATTTTAAAGTTGTGCCTCAGAGGTAGGATGCTAGGCTTGCTTGTAAATTTCTTGCATTAAATTTATGAAGACCTCAAATTGATATTTAAATCCTTCTAAAACAAGAATGGTGGCATACATCTTTAATCTAGCATTTGAGAGATGAAGACAACATCTTCAGCTTTGTAGGGGTTTCATTGGGCTAGGTTGGGATATACAACCTCCTGTCTCAAATATTTGTATTTAAATTGTTATTTTAGTCCTCATGAAAATTATTTTTATTACTTTGTCTGATAACATCCTATCTTTTAATTAACTGTTTATCACAATGTACATTGAATATTTATGTACTTGTTATTATGAAAATGGCCCCCATAGGCTCATGCATTTATATATTTGGTTCCCAATTGATAGAACTATTTTGGAAGAATTGGGAGGTGCAGCTTTGTTGGTGGAATACACTAGTATTATGCTTTGAGGTTTCAAATGTCCATTTTATTCTTTTTGCTCTATCTCTCTCTATGTCCTGATTGTTGCCTCAAGATGTGACCTCTCAGCATGTGCTCAGTGTCATGTTTGCCTGCCATCTGACACTGTAAACAAACTTCGAGTATACTTTTCTTTGTCAAATGCCATGGTCATGAAGTCGTAAAGCATCAGGAGAAAGCATCTAAGAAAATATAAATAAACATTAATCATTGACTGAATACAAGTCATAAGAAGAGAAGACTTTGTTCACACTTTCATCATTAGCACTTCAGCCAGAATCTGGCTCTTAGTATGCAGTGCTGCCCCAAATACATATTAAGTAAGGCATTTTAGATCCAGCTTCCAAAATGAAGTCTAAAGGTGCTCCCACAATCACTTTAAAATTTTCTCAGCTTTCAGGAGTGAGAACTTTCTGCAGATTGGGGTTGAACATGCTGACATTAGCTTGTGACAGCCCACAATGTTAATCTATTTTGAACTGCAAATTCAGTAAAACCATAAAGGTGGCTAAAAACTACTTGGAACAGGAATGCATATAATAGGAAGGTACACAAATACAAAAGCTTAGATAATTGTTAATCATCTGCCAACAAATCACCGACTATAAGTTTTTAGAAGAAGTGAGATCTCCATACATTTCCCTGCATGAGTCATGGATTTACAAAGGAATATTGCTAAACTTACACCTTGGAAAATAGAGTTTTAGAGTGTTTGGAATAACTCTTATATTGTTTACAATCAAAAGTACCAGACACAGTATTTCTAAGTAAATTTTTAATAGGTAACAAGCCACAACTAATGTAGCAAGAATCTTTGGAAAAAGGACTTCACAGTGGTGATCTGATATTTGGTGTCAGCATTTTCTTTAATACTATTCTGAAATCTATAATTCAGCCTATGGGTCAAAAACCTGAGAAGAATAATCTCATCAGGACAAAAGTTGGATTTAAAGAAATATCCCTGCTAACTATGAAGGTTTAAATTAATTAATTTGAATACATATTAAACTGAAATAGAATCTTCTTAACAAAACAGAAAATAATTTGTGATTAATCTCAATCCTTGATTAGAATAAAGAGATTTTAACCCAGACATCCATTAAGACCAAATTTCAATTCCCTTTACAGCTTTGGCATATTTCTCTATATTTTTGTACAATGTCCGATATGTAAGTGAAATTGCCATTGTAGGCTTACCTGATAGCATTCACCCAAGAGAAAAGGAATGGCTAAAATACACTCACAATTTATTATAGTAGTGTATTACTTTCTATTGGTGTGTGTAGGTCATGAAAAATTCAGAAAATTAGAACAAAACCAATTTATTGTCTAAGTTATACCAATCTCAGTAAATTATTAGAAAGCATAATATAAAGTCAATAACTTTATAAAAGATTTAAACACACAATGAATAAGTATGTTCTAATTAGCATAATGAAATTACCTCCAATAATGACCAAATATGTGTGGTTGTCATGAATATATAAAAAGGGGATGTGGAAACAGGCTCCCATACCTTACAAGGAGGCTATCTGCTATCGATATTTACTGGAAAATGGAACTTCAGTGGAGTCTCACTGGGTATATTAACCACACTTCAGGGTAATCCCAATGCCTAGAAATAGCTGACTAAACACAAAATTAATGTGATATTTTTGTAGACATTTTTCTCATTGGTTTGTTTGCGCTCTGTTTCTGTCCCTGTCCCTGTCCCTGTCTCTTAATCTCCCTCTCCCCTCTACCCTTACTTTGTAATTGGTTTTTTGATTCTACATTTTGTTTTCCATTTTGTAGGGTATTTTGTGCATGTGTTTTTGTTGGATGGGTGGGGAATTGGAAATTATGTAGAAAGAGTTAGATGAGGGGCAGAGAGCATGATTTGAATACATTATACAAAACTGTTTTCAATAAAAATGCATATCTGTTGGCTAGAAAACACATGGTTACAAATATCATTTCATAGAGTTTTAATCTCTGACTATAGCAGAGTTAACTTAGAAGATTGCAAGCAAGCAATCAGAAAAGCCCTATCTAGTTTTGAAACACCAGACAACATATATCTAAATAGTCTGCAGTTCAAATGAGAAATCACAAAATATTGTTTGAAATTAAATTATTGTAATGAAGGCCATATATGAGCAGAAAATGATGTACACTTATCCAAAGCTAACCACCAAACTCATAAGTAGAAGTAGTAAGTCCCTGAAAGAAGAACACCCAGAAACAATCTTCCTTTGGAGACCACAGACCCACAGAAGCACGAGAGAGACGAGCTCCAGTAAGAGACAGCAAGGTCACCTATAACAAGATGGCAAGAGGCAAGCACAAGACTCTAAGAAACGCAAACCAAGACAACCTGGTGATATCAGTACCCAGTTCTCCCACCACAGCAAATAGTGGATATCCCAACTCACCAGAAAAACAAGATTTACACTTAAAATCACACTTCACAATGATGATGGGAATTCTTGAGAAGCATATAAACAATACTCTTAAAGAAGTACAAGAAAACTGGGAGAATGCACAAAAACAAGATGAAGCCCTTAAACAGGAAACACAAAAATCACTTAAATAGCTAAAGGAAAGAACAAACAAGCAGGTGAAGGAACTGAAAACAGAAATAGGAACAATGCAGAAAAACTAAAGGAGACAACCCTGAAACTGTAATAAACTAGAAAGGATATAGGAAGGCAATGCTAGTATTACTAACAGAATACAAGAGATAGAGCAGAGAATCTCAGGAGCAGAAGATACCATAGAAATCATTGACACAACAGTCAGAGAAAATGCAAAAATTAAAAAGTTTCTAAACTAAAACATCCAGGAAATCCAGAATGCAATGAAAAGACTAAACCTAAAGATAATAGGAATAGAAGAGGACAAGGAATATCAACTAAAAGGCCCAGTAATTATCTTCAAAAATTACAGAAGAAAACTTTCCTAACCTAAAAAAAAAAAAAAAAAAAAAAAAAAAAAAAAAAAAAAAAAAAAAAAAAAAAAAGATGACCACAAACATACAAGAAGCCTACAGAACCCCAAAATAGACTGGAACAGAAAAGAAATTCTTTCAGACACATAATAATAAAAATAACAAATGCTCAAAACAAAGAAATAATGAAAGCAGTAAGAGAAAAAGTACAGGTGACATATAAAGCCAAATCAATCAAAATTACACCAGACTTTCCAACAGAGACTATGAGAGCTATAAGAACCTGGACTGATATCATACAGACCCTAAGAAAAACAAGTTCCAGCCCAGGTTACTATATCTAGCAAAATATTCAATTACTACAGGTATTATAACCAAGATGTTCCAGAACAAAAAAACAAAATTACACAATATTTGTCCACAAACCCAGCCCTACAAAGGATAGTAGATGAAAACTTCCACCACAAAGAGGAAAATTTCAACCTAAGCAAAACAAGAAACTAATCTTCTCGTAACAAACACCAAAGAAGAAAACCACACAAACATAACTCTACATGTAATAAAAAATAAGCAAAAAATAACAATCATTATTCCTTAATATCCCTTAACATCAATGGAATTAATACTCTAATTAGAAGAGATAGATCATCAGAATGAATACTCAAATAGAATGAAGCATTTTGCTACATACAGAAACTAATCTCAGCAACAAAGACAGGCACTACCTCAGAGTAAAAGGTTGGGAAAAATCTTTTCAAGCAAATGGTCCCAAAAATCAAGCTGAAATAGCCATTCTGATATTAAAAAAAATTGACTTTCAACAAGAAGTCATCATAAACACAAGAAAAGAGACATTTTACTAATCAAAGAAAACATCTATCAAAAGGAACTCTCAATTCTGAACAACTATGCTCCAAATACAAGAGAACCCACATTTAAAACAGAAACTCTACTAAAGCTCAGAGCATATAATATACCACACACAATAATAGTGAGAGACTTTAATAACCCCCTCTCATCAATTGACAAATCAAGGAGGCAGAAACTGAACAGAGATGCAGTGAAAGTAACAGAAGTTATGAACCAAATGGATTTAATGGACAAATATAGAATATTTCATCCTAAAACAAAAAAATATATATCTTCTTATCAGCACCTCTTGGCCCCTTCTCCAAAATTGACAATATAGTTAGTCACTAAACAGGTCTCAAGAGATCTTCAATAATAATAAAAACTACCAAAAGCCCACATACACATGGAAGCTAAACAATGCTCTACTCAATGACAGCTTTGTCACGGAAGAAATAAAAAAAGAAATCAAAGACTTTTTAGAGTTTAATGAAAATGAAGGTACAACATACCCAAACTTATGGGATACAATGAAAGCAGTGCTAAGAAGAAATACTCATAGCACTGCATGCCTCCAGAAAGAAACTGGAGAGATCATAGACTAACAACTTGACAGCACAACTGAAAACTCTAGAACAAAAAGAAGCAGATATACCCAAGAGGAGTAGATGTCAGAAAATAATCAAACTCAGAGCTAAAATCAACCAAATAAAGACAAAAAGAACTATACAAAGAATCAACAAAACCAAGAGCTGGTTCTGTGATAAAATCAATTATATTGATAAATTTTTATTCAGACTAATAAGAAGGCACAGAGAGAGTATCAAAATTGACAAAATCAGAAATAAAAGGGGAGACATAACTACAGAAACTGAGGAAATCCATGAAATCATAAGATCCTATTACAAAAGCCTATCTGCAAGAAAACTAGAAAATCTAGAGGAAATGGACAATTTTCTAGAGAGATACCAGGTACCAAAGTTAAATCAGGATCAGATAAATAATCTAAACAGCTCCAAAACCCCTAACAAAATAGAAGCATTCATCAAAAGCCTCCCAACCAAAAAATGCCCAGGGACTTATGAATTTAGTGCAGAATTCTAGCAGACCTTCATAGAAGTCCTAATACCAATGCTCTTCAAACTATTCCATGAAATAGAAACAGAGGGAATACTACCCAACTTGTTCTTTGAAGACAAAATTATGCTCATTTCTAAACTACACAAAAACCCTAAACAGAAAGAGAACTTTAGACTGCTTTCCCTCATGAATATTGATGCAAAAATACTCAATAAAATTCTTGCCACTGAATCTAAGAACACATCAAAATGATCATTCACCATGATCACATAGGCTTCATCCCAGGGATGTAAGGATGGTTCAATATATGGAAATCTATCAATGTCATCCACTATATAAACAAACTCAAAGGAAAAAAAAAACACGATCATCTCTCTATATGCTGAGAAAGCATTTGACAAAATTCAAATTTGTCTTGGACAGGTCAGGAATTCAAGGCTCATACTTAAACATAGCAAATGAAATATACAGCAAACCAGTAGCAAACATAAACTAAATGATGAAGCAAACCCACTAAAAGCAGGGACTAGACAAGGCTTCCCACTCTCTGAAGTTATTCAATATAGTATTGGAAGTACTAGCAAGAGCAATTAGACAACAAAATTGGTCAAAGGGTTGTAAATTGTAAAGAAACACTGCAAAATGTCACTATTTGCAGATGATAAGATACTTAAGTGACTTTCAAAATTCCACCAGAGCACATTGATAGCTGACAAACAACTTAAGCAAAGTGGCTAGGTAAAAAATTAATTCAAATAAATCAGTTGCCTTCCTCTACTTGAAGGACAAACAGGTTGAGAAAGAAATTAGAGAATCAATACCCTTCACAATAGTCCCAAAGTATATAAAATATCCTGGTGTGACCCTAACAAAAAACATGAAAGATCTGTAAAACAAGAATTTCAAGCCTCTGAAAAAGAAAATTGAAGAACACTTCAGAAAATGGAAAGATCTCCCATGCTCATGGATTAGAAGAAACAAAATTGTAAAAATGGCCATTTTACCAAAGGCAATCTACAAATTCAATGCAATCCCCATCAAAATTTCAACTCAATTCTTGATAGAGTTAGAAAAAACAATTTGCAAATTCATATGGAAAAATAAAAAAGCCAGAAGAGCAAAAACCATTCAAAGCAATAAAAAAAAAACCTTCTGGAGGAATCACTATTCCTGACTTTAAACTGTATTACAGATCAATTGTGATAAAAACTGACTGGTATTGGTACAGAGACAGGCAGGAAGACCAATGCAATAGACTCAAAGACCCAGAAAAAAACCCACACACCTATAGTTACTTGATCTTTAACAAAGGATCTAAAAATATTCAACAGCCTTTTCAACAAATGGTTTGATTCAACTGGCAGTCAGCATGTAGAAGAATGCAAATTTATCCCTTTTTATCTCATTGTAGAAAACTCAATTCCATGTGGATCAAAGACTTCCACTTAAAACCAGGTACACTGAACAGAAAGTTTGGAAGAGCTTAGAAAACATAGGCACAGGGGGAAAAATTCCCTGAACAGAACACTAATGGTTTCTTTTGGAAGATCAAGAATCAACAAATGGGACCTTATGAAATTGCAAAGCTTTTGTAAGGCTAAGGACACTGTCAATAGGACAAAATGGCAATCAGCAGATTCAAAAATGATCTTTACAAATCCTACATCTGATAGAGGGCTAGTATCCTTTATATAGAAGGAACGCAAGAAGCTAGACCCTAGAGAATCAAAGAATATTATTTAAAAATCCAATAGCTGAGAAGCACCTAAAGTTCAACATCTCTAGTCATCAGGGAAATGCAAATTAAAACAACTTTAAGATTCCAACCTCCCACTAGTCAGAATGGCTAAAATCAAAAGTTCAGGTGACAACAGATGCTGGCAAGGATGTAGAAAAAGAAGAACGTTCCTCCAATGTTAGTAGGATTGTAAACTGGTGCAACCACTCTGCAAATCAGTCTGGCGATTCCTCAGAACAATATACATTGTGCTACTTGAGGACCCAGCTATACCAGTCCTGGGCATGTACCCAAATGTAGCTCCAATATATAGTAAGGACACATGCTCAACAATATTCATAGCTCCCTTATTTATAATAGCCAGAAGCTGGAAAGAACCCAGATGTCCCTCAACAGAGGAATGGATTCAGAAATTTTGGTACATATACACAATGAAATACTACTCAGCTATTAAAAACAACAAGTTCATGAAATTCATAGGCAAATGTTTGAACTTGAAGCTATCATCTTGAGTGAGGTAACCCAGTTACAAAAAACACCTCATAGTGTGTACTTAATTATAATCGGATAGTAGCCCTCCCCCACCTCCCAAAACAAGAGCTCAGGATACCCAAGAAACCTTCCACAGAACTTATGCAGCTTAAAAAAAAAAAAAAAAAAAAAAAAAAAAGAAAAAAGAAAAGAAAAAGAAAGAAAGAGTAGAAGGTGGATGCCTCAGTCATTCTTAGAAGGGATAACAAAACAGGAGTGGAAATACAAGACAAAATTGAGGAGCAGGGATTGACAAAAAAAAAACTTATAGAGACTACCTCACCTGGAGAACTACCACATATGCAGTCACCAAACCCAAGCACTATTGCTGATGCCAGGAAGTGTTTAGTGGTAGGAACCAAACATGGATGTCTTCTCAGAGTCATATAGATACAGGATGCTTGCAGTTAAATATCAGACTGAACACAGGGACCCCAATGAAAAGCTAGCAAAAGGAATGAAAAAGCTGAAAAATTTGCACCCTCATGGGGAGAACAATGTCATCATCAGCCAAGGCACTGAGGTGGAGAGAGTGATTGGGAGAGGGAGCACCTGCATGCTCAGTTGAGGGGGAGGAGGGAGAGGAGTGGGAGGAAGGGTATAATATTTGAAATGTAAATACAGTGAATATCCAATTTTAAAAAGGGTGAAAAATACCCAAATATTTTGAGTATCAAATATTTACATTGTATATTATAGTGATTAAAAAGCCATTTAATAATTTGATTATATAATATACCGAAAATAAATCAGATGACATTTATTACTGAAATGTACTTATGTATGTAAAAATTATACTATTTAATAAATATTATTATATATTATACAGATATATGCACATATATAACTAAATATTTGTGTTTTTATTGTTGACATTTGAACAAAAGTTATTTACATTTTTAGTATGTTTTCAGTTTCTTAGATGTAAGAGATGATTAGTAAATATATCTGAACCAAATTTAACATCTACCTTTAGTAGGTCTTCATCTACCATTTGAACTTACATCTAATGCTGGTGGGGTTGCAAATGTGTAAAGCCACTACAGAAATCAGTATAGTGTTTCCTTAGGAAGCTAGGAATAGATATACTTTAAGATTCAGCTATACAACTCTTGGGCATATATCCAAAGGAGTCTATATTCTGTGCCCCTTACTCTATCATGTTCATTTCTACTCTTTTCATGATAGCCAGAAATTAGGATCAGACTAGTTCAAGGTACAAATAATATGTGTTATATTTACTCAGTGGACTATTTCTCCACTTTAAAACCATGAACTCATAAAATGATGAAATTCACAGGAAGTTGGAGAGAACCAGGAAAAAGACAACAAGAGAAACAGACAAGCAAACATCTGAATTAGGTAATCAATACACCAAAAGATGAATATTTTATATATTTGCTTATATGTGGAAGATTCTATGTAACCATAGAGATTATGTATTAAGCAAGAAACTAGGGGTGAAGGGGTGGATCTCTCTAGAAAAGGAAAACAGATTAGATAGACATGCACAGACAGGCAGAGGTACTAGAAAAGGAGGATCAAGTTAGGAGGAGATTAGAAGGGGTGAGGAAAGGGGTACAGGGTGGAACAGTTAAAACTGAGGATTATATAAGAAGCTGTATGGAAAACTATTACAGTAAAAGGATTCCAAAATGTATACATATATGGAAGTGATCTTCAAATATCAAGTGAGATGGAGGCCCAAATGAAGTCTCCCGTCCCAGAAATTGGTAACATATGACTGAGTTGTAAGCCAAAGAACCCATTGGAAAACTCCAAACAACACAGGATATTGGCAAAGTTACAAGTTGCTCTCCATAAATTGATAGTGAGGCTCTATTACTAAAGACAATGCTTAAAAATCTCACACAAAAGTCAACTTGGTGCCTTTACCCCACAATAACTGTGCTGAGTCCTCCCCCACTTAATCACTATTTGTGAAAATGCCTTACAGCTGGATCTCATGGAGGCATTTCCTCAACTGAGGCTCCTTTCTCTGTGATAATTCCAGCTTGTGTCAAGTTGACAGAAAACCAACCAGGACAATTAACACTCTGTCAAGTTGCCACACAAACACAATGCTATTAAGCTTTAACCCTTACTTTCCTGTTCTTCCCCAAGATCTAAATAACCTTCAGAGTTCCACAAATTTTACAGATTATTACATATTAAAATTGCAATCCCTTTAAAATATCCAGTCACTTTTAAAAATCAAGGTCTTTTTACAATTTAAAGTCTCTTAACTGTGGGCTCAACTTCTTCCTTCAGGAGAAAAAAATAATAGGTTACAGTCCCAATCAAAAGCAAAATCAAATTAACCATACAGTTCTGGGATCCACTCATGAACTTCTGAGCTCCTCCAAGGTCTTGGGACACTTCTCCATTTGTGGCACACATGTTGTCCTCTAGGGTTTAGTTGCCTATCCTGCACTGCTGCTGCTATCCTTGGTGGTCATCTCATGGCACTGGCATCTCCAAAACACTGCTGAACTGGGAAATTAATTGCAACTGAGGCTGCATGTTCACTAGTGGCCTTCCATGGTCTCTCACGGTGCTGAGCCTAGGCTGCTCTCCATGACCCCTTCACTGCTTCAAAACCAGTACCACCTGAATGACTCTTACACATTACCAAGTCCAGACACAGCATGAGGTACAACCTTGGCTATCTCTGGAACACAGACACATTGTGCTTTCACAAAACACTTCCTAGAAGATTTTACCTCAGCAATGCTGGTCTTTTTCTGATCACTACTAATTTCTTAGCTCCAGCTGACCAGCATCAATAGTCCCAGTAATGCAAAGGTTTTGCTTTAATAGTTCTGGTATTTTGTTAATCACAGTTGATTCTTCAGCTCCAGCTAACCAAAACCACAGAATCTTCACAATAAAAACAGCAGCAGTCCTGATAATTCTTTCATCTTCCCTCTACAATTTCACAAGCACCTTCTGCACTGTTCTCAACATCATCTTCCAATTTCCTACAGAACATCCCACAGAGCTTTTACTATCCCAATGGCTCTTCTAGTTCAAAGTTCCCAAGTCCTTCCACAGTCATCCCAAAAACATGGTCAGGTTGTCACAGCAATACCCCACTCCAACTTCTGTCTTAGTTAGGATATTACTGCTGAGAATAGACACCAAGTCCAAAGCAAACCTTATAAAAATAACATTTAATTAGGGCTGGCTTACAGGATCGGAGGTTCAGTTCATTATCATCAAGGCAGGAACATGGCAGCATCCAGACAGCCATGGTGCAAAAGGAACCGAGAGGTCTACATATCCCTCTAAAGGCTGCTAGCAGAATACTGACTTCCAAAGTAGCAAGGGTGAGGGTCTTAAGCCCAGGTCCACAGTGAGACATCTGTTCCAACAGGGCCACACTTTTTAATTATGCCAGTCCCTGGGATAAGCATATACAAACCACCACATGTGGTACTCTCTACACACTGTCGAAGGAGAAAGGCAAATACAAAACCAGCAATTCCTTTGATGTTCAAATCTGACCTGTCTGAAAAATGTGCTAGTGTGGCAGTGGCACACAGTTTGTTGAAACAAGCAACCAATATCTCATTGGATTTAAGGCCTATTTCATGAGGTGGAACAAACCCCCAAAACTGCTTGGATGGCCAAGTACCAGAGAAGATAGGCCAGAGACCTAGGGGAAAAACAAATACTACTGTTATACTAAAGAAACAACAATAAAATGTTGCAGTAAATATTAAATGTAAAAAGTCACCAGGCCACACTGGCACTGCCTACTCTCTGGCCCCAGCAACAGTCACCCTCTTGTGGCTCTTTACTCACATTCCCTGCATCTGTCCCTTAAGGATACAGTCACAATTCCCAGTAACCCAACAATATCAAAACTTTAGGCATTTGTAATTTATTAATCAGAATTTAATTAGTAAATTCTCATTCCACAAAACGTCCACACAATACACTGAGAGCCAATTGATATTGATGTAAACTGCCTACCTAGAGAAGACAAATTTTCCTATAATAATCCATACCTTATAATATATTCATAGCTACCCATGACTATTTAAAGCCACATGGGTCCGGGTCATCCTTCTCTCCCTCCATCTTGGTTTCTTCTTCCCTCTTCTATTTTTCTTGCCGCTCAAAACCTCTGCACCCACCTTTCTTTTTCACTGCCAATCACAGGCCTTGCCTTATCTTGTGTCTGCCCTCACCAGCCTATAGACATCAATCCACAATAAAATGACTCCTAATGATATAAAGCTATAAATATAGATCAGTGTCTTGCTAAGCCATTATTAAAGAAGTTTCCTCCTATAGTAGATGAGAACAAATATAGAGACCCACAGAAATACAGTATGCAGAGAGTGAGAGAATTTGGAACCTTCAGTCATGCTGAGATGTCATCATCAAACCCCTCCCTTTGAGACTTAGAAAACCTTATAGAATCGGACAGATAAAAGAAATTGTAAGAGCCAGCGGTGATAGACACCAAGGAAATATGGCCTTCTAAGCGGCAAGACTGATGAACATATGAATTCAAAGGGACTGTGGAAGAATACACAGGGCCTGCACAAATTTGGGTTAGATGGAGTCCCAGTGCTGAGATGGGAAGTAGACCCAAACCCCCAATTCTAACTCATAAGCTATCTCCAACTAATAATCACTAGCAAATGGAGAATTAGTTTTCTCAGACAGAATCTTAGTGAGTTTACAAATGCGTTTAAAAAGAGCTCTGTGCTCAGATGGCCAACATGAAATATGCTCAGTGCCGTTGTTGGAGATGTTCTGCTTCATACTGCTTTGTCAGGGCTCTTTTTTTTTTCTTTTGCCTTTTATTCCCATTTCCATCTATAGGACTTTTGTATATCTATTATTTCTGATTTTATATTTTTAATGGGATTTCTGTGTGTGCAATTGTATGTTTCTGTGTCTATATGTATTTCTTGTGCTTTTTTTTTAGCTCTTATTCTTCTGTTGTTTGCTTTGTCTTTTTATGTTTAGTTTGTTCTTATTTTATCTTATTTTATTTATTAAAGATCATTATTGTTTTAGGTGCCTGTTTTTATTTTAATGAGAAAGAGAAAGCATACATTTGATTGGCTGAGGAACATGAGAGAATCTTGGAGAAGTTAGGGATTAGAAAACGATAGTCAGAAAATATTGCATTAAAAGCATGTCTCAAAAAACAATTCTCAGGAAAAAGTAAAAGAAGAAGAAGAAAGAACAAAAGAAGAAAAGAAAGAAGGGAGGAATGAAAGAAGAAAATATTGAAAGAAAGTTAAGCAAGGCCTTGAAGAAAGCCAGCAAGCTCCAAGGTTCCATGGTTTCTGCTTTAACTTCATTCTTGAGTTTTTGCTTTGACTTTTCACATTGATGGACTGAGACATGAAACTATAATCCAATTAAACTATTTACTTTCCTAAAAACAAAAGCACAAATTATTCTCTAGTTTCTTTTTGTTTTTTATTTACAGCTGCTACAATCACCTGTATTCAAGTAGCTGCATGTTAGGAAACAAGATAGAATTTCCTGCTGTGTGTTTAATCATTCTAGTTTTTGTATTTTCAGGTATGGCAAACAAAGTGTCCAAAAACAGTGAAAATAAGAAAGAAAAGCCAAGTGTTCATTCCTTCATGTTATAGTGAAGCTGCATTTTTCTGATAGTACCAATCCTGCCTGTTTTCCTTCCTTCCCTCCTTTCTTCCTTCATTCCTTCTTTCCTTCCTTTCTTCCTTCTTTCTTTTCTTCTGCTTAAGAAATGGATACTACTTTTACTTTATTAGGAGTAGAAGAACTAACATCAGAATATAAAACTTCATCATCCAATGAACCAATGGTCAAATATTGAGAACTATTCAGCAGATAGTGCTCAGTACTTCTAGACACAGTATCATAATTAAGACATCCCTTTAAAGCGATGTCATTGACTCAGCAGACTCTCCCTGAGCACCAAATGGAAACACTTTCTAGGTCACAAGCAGGAAATAAGTGTTTATTAGTTCTGCTTTTTAGGTAACCTTCCTACTGCCTGAGAATTCCATTAAAGCTTACAGTAGAGGTTTCCACTTCTGACTGAGCCAAACATGCATCTCTCTGCAAAGGAGCATACTTTCAAGATGTCAGTTCCTTGACTTTATATGAGATGACTACTGAAGAAAAGGCAAGCATTCTTTAACAGGGGAAAAAGGCACTTTGGACTTCTTAAGAAATAACTTCCTTCAAACCAGTGGGCATTGCTGACAATTATTTTCTTCTTGCCAGAGTACCACAATCATAGTTTATGGTATTTTGAAAGCATAAAGCCATGATTGGAATCTTTGAGGCGGAAACTTCAGCCTCCATTAGCAGGGTGCATGTTATAATTTAACTCATTTTTCACAAAGATGGTTCTCAAAAACAGCACTAGAGCAAGCTTTGACACTGTTTATGGGCCTGTCTCACAGAGCCAAGGCTTGTCCAAGGTTTGCATTTATCTTTGGAAGAACTGTAATATTGGGGTTGAATATAACCAAAATCCATTGTATACATGTAGGAAAACTTAATCAGAAAATTCATTATTTTTTTAATTCATGTTATTTCTCCTAATAAAATGCAGTTAAGATTCAAAAGCAATGCAGGTTTTATAAGTACAAAAACACTAAAACCAAACCTATTGTTATATTTTTTATTAAATACTCTCTGTATTTACATTTGAAATGTTATCCCCTTCACCCATCCTGAACCCCTTTCCCCTTTCCCTCTACACAAAGGTATACTAGCTCCCAATCACCCTCTCTACCTCAGTGATTTGGCATTCTCCTGTATTGGGAAAATGTGCCCTCACTGGACTAATGGTCTCTTCTCGAACTGATGCCAGACACTGCTATTTTCTGCTACATATGCAACTGAAGCCAAAGGCCTCTCAGTGTGTGCTCTGTGGTTGGTGATCTAGTCCATAGGAGCTGTGGAGAATTTGGTTGGTTGATAATGTTGTTCTTCCCATGAGGCCACAAACCTCTTCTGCTACTTCATTACCCCCCCCCAATGTGTCACCCTCACCAGAGTCCCCATACTCAGTATGATGGTTAGCTGCAAGACTGCTCAGCTGCATGATTTGGGCAGAACCCTGAGGAGGCACCTTTATCTGGTTCCTGCCATCAAGCACATCCCAGCATCAACTAGCAGTATCAGCTATAGTGTTTGGATCCAGTGGCTACACATGGGGTGGATCCCCAGGTAATTCAACCCCTGAAGTATCCCCATCTTCAACCCCAGCTCTTCACTTGATCCTGAAACTCCTGCCATGAGTGGCTTGTTCTCCCTTCTAATGACTGAGGCGTCAACATTTTGGCCTTTCTCCTTTTTGATCGTCTTAGGTCTGTGAATTGTTTCTTGGGTATTCAGAGCTGTCTGTGGCTAGTATCCAGTTATCAGTGACTGCATACCATGTGTGTTCTTTTGTGACTAGGTTGCATCACTCCAGATGATATTCTCTGCTCCATCTATTTACCTAGGAATTTCATAAAGTCATTGTTTCTGAGAGCTGAGTAGTACTCCATTGTGTAAATGTGCCACACTTTCTGTATCCATTACTCTGTTGAAGGACATCTGGGTTCTTTCCAGCTTCTGGATATTATAAATAAGGCTGCTATGAAAATGGTGGAGTATGTGTCTTTATTATATGTTGTAACATATTTGGGGTATATGCCCAAGAGTGGAATGTTTGGGTCCTCAAGTAGTACTATGTCCAATTTTAAGAAGAACCATCATACTGAATTCCAGAGTGGTTATACCAGCTTACAACCTCAGCAACAGTGGAGGAATGTTCCTTTTTCTCCACATCTTCGCCAGCATGTCCTGTCATCTGAGTTTTTGATCTAAGCCAGTCTGACTAGTGTGAGGTAGAATCTCAGGGATATTTTGATTTGCATTTTCCTGATGACTAGGGATGTTGAACATTTTTTTAGGTGCTTCTCAGCCATTTGGTATTATAGATTGTCCTGAAGCTGTTTGTATTTTAATGTTAATTTCACTTCCCCAAGAAGGGCTGCCTAGTCACCTACTCAAGAGGTGACTTCATTGGAACCTCCCCATCTTAATTAGTAAAATAAAGGAAAGCCAGTAACTGGGGGGGGGGTTGCGGGGGAGTTAGGTGGAAAGGGCTGAGAGGTCTGAGGAGGTGAGAGAATGGAGGGTGGAGGTAGTGGCAACTTGGAGGTTCCCAAGGACCAGTTAGACCCTGGTGAGATTGATTGGTGTTAAAAAGCTATGAACATTAAGAATTTATAGGTCTAATATCTTGTATAGAAGGGAAGTTGGTATCTTTGTATATTTGATGTAATCTTATTGTGTAGAGGGTTTGTGGATGGAGAGTTAAATATACAAACCTGAATGAAAAGCTATCAGACTGTAGAGTTATATTTATGTTGGAATTTGTGGTAGAGAAACACCCTGGGAGAGAGGCAGAAAACAGGCAGTAGAAAACTGCCAGGGAAGAGAGTTGTGTTGACAAGTTGGGCAGTGGTGTTGTCTCAGACTGGGCGCCAGAGGTGCGCACAGCTCCATATCAGGGTCGGGTCTGAGGAGTGAGACCTCATACCCAGTAAAAACATACACAAATGTTTTATTTTTTAATATTTACTTCAATACTGTATTCCTCAGTCAAGAAGTCTTTGTTTAGGTCTGTACCCATTTTTAATAGGATTTTTTGATTCTCTGGAGACTAATTTTTTTAGTTCTGTATATATATTGGATAATAGTCCTCTATTAGATGTGGGATTGGTAAAGACCCTTTCCCAGTCTGTTCACTGCTGTTTTTTTTTTTTTTTCTTGACAGGGTCTTTGACCTTAAAGGAACTTTATAGAAAAATTTCCCCTGTGCCTATGTGTTCTAAGGTTTTTCCCATTTGCTCTTCTAATAGTTTCAGTGTACCTGGTTTTATGTGGAGATCTCTGATCCACTTGGACTTGAGCTTTGTCCAAGGAGATAAGAAAGGGTCAATTTGCATTTTTTGCATGCTGAGTGTCAGTTGAACCACCATTTGTTGAAGAGACTGTCAATTTTCTATTGAATGATTTCTGCTCCTTCATCAAAGATCAAGTGACCATAGTTGTGAGGGCTCATTTCTGGCTCTTCCATTCTTTTCTATTGATCTACCTGCTTATCTCTGTGCCAATACCATGTAGTTTTTTTTTTTTTTTTTTTTTTTTATCACAATTGCTTGGTAATATAGCTTGATGTCAGGGGTGGTGATTTCCACATAAGTTTTTTTTTTTTTTTTTTTTTGTTGTTGTTGTTGAAAGTAGATTTTGCTATTTCAAGTTTTTTTGTTATTCCAGAAGAATTTGAAAATTGCTCTTTCTATGAATAATTGAGTTGGAATTTTGATGGGAATTGTATTGAATTGGTAGATTGCTTTTGGTAAAAGAAAAAGTCAAAATATCATGATTTGATGATGATATGATAGTATACTTAAGTGACCTCAAAAATTTCACTAGAGAACTCCTACAGCTGATAAACAACTTCAACAATGTGGCTGGTTATAAAATTAACTCAAACAAATCAGTAGCCTTTCTCTACTCAAAGAATAATTATGCTGAGAAATAGATTAGTGAAAAGATACCCTTCCAATAGTCACAAACAATATGAAATACCTTTGTGTGACCCTACCTAAGCAAGGGAAAGATCTGTATGACAAGAACTTTAAATCACTGAAGAAGGAAATAGAAGAAAATCTCAGAAGGTGGAAAGATCTCCATACTCATGAATTAGAAGGATCAACATGGTAAAAATGGTCATCTTATCAAAAGCAACCCACTGTTGTCTTTGTCTAGAGGAAAGCATAGCAAGTACAATTTGTTAGTGAGAAGATCCTGAAGTATAGCCATAAATGTATATCTTTGACAAATGGCCATTTTTAAAATTGTATTTTGAGGAACTGATTCAGACACATGCTTATATCCCAGTTCCCCACTGGGTGTTCCCTTCTAAGAAGTTAGAGCTCAGGCTCCAGGTCTGTTATGATCAAATTAGGTTGTGTTCACAAAATGTCTGCATGCAATAAGCAAATAGTTTATAGTAAATATCATGTGTAATTTCTTAAATTTATCACAGTTTTATCAAACTGGGAAACATAACAGGTTTACATTTAAAGTAGGATGAGCAACAATCATTTAGTGAGCCATTAGGAGTACAAAATGAGGACCCAGTCCTACAGTTTGTAAAATTTTACAGAAAATCAAAGCAAATCACCTTCATTAACATCTTACTGGCTTTCCCTGCGGTAACAAAGTAGATGAAATACTTCAGAACTGAAATGAAAAGAGAAACCTGCTTTGTGGAATATTTCTGGAGGTATGTCCTGGGTTTGGGGGCTCTTCCTAGATAGATGTCTAGACAGGAATTTGGAAAAAATCTCATAGTGAACTGCCTGTGCTTTGTCTCCCAAAGTGAATGATGACATCTCTTCTAGCTTTCTCTGTAATAAGTGGCAAAATAAAATTGATTTGCATGGTATATTTATTCATGCATATTGATGTGACCACTTTACCAGACACATGTATGTTCAGTTCCCTACTCAGAAGAGTTTATTTTTTCTTTATTTTGCAATCTATTATGATTTTTAAATTTTCTATACCATACTAAAAACAAAAACTAGAAATTCCTTCTTGTTGAGAAATTTGAATGTTTGGTCCATGCTCTCAGTAAAAGAAATGAGGAGAGACAGTCATTAGCTCACACAAATGGTCTGTGGATTTTATACATGAACAAGGAAAAGGCTAAAACCTATCATTTATTCCCAAAATCACATTATATCTCCAAGGGAATGGTATACGAGACGCAACGAAGCTTTGTGATTCTTTGCTGCATTTAGGCTTAGTTTTTAGACTGGATTGTTTATGTTTCTAAAGCCACAGTATTTCATGAAGACTTCTCAGTATTCCTGCCGCAGAGCTTCATAAGAATTTAGTCATTCTTGGAATGACCTTTCTTGCTGATCTGTCATATCTCCTATATAGAATCAACTATCATATTTGTTTAGGTCTTTTTTTCTCTCTCTTAAATAACTTGACTTCCCTTTTCCTCTCACTGCAACCATAGATTTCAGATCCTTCCACCTAAATTGCTACCATGGATTCTAAGCTCATCTTCTTTACATTTTTTCTTCTGTGATTCAATCAAGAATTTGGCTACTATTGCCAAAGGCATCTGCCTAAAGCTCAGGCCTAAGCATGTCCTTTATGAGAGAAAATGGATTAGAGTTAGACAGTAAATGGAGAAGTAAGTTGACAGACAACTAGAAGTAGGCCTCTGAGTTTAATCTCTGTAAGTAAGCTAACAATTCTTAGAGTTAAGCATTATGGATAGATATATGTGCCTTAAGAGAAAAAATCATAAAGGTGTTAGCAAATAGAACTTATGGGAAGGGGTTTACAGGCCTTTCTAGTGCCATCCATTCTTTATGTTGAAGTGAAAAATGGAGATATGCACTTCTTGTTAAGCCAATTTAATGTAATTAAAATAGGTTTCTCAAAAAGAAAGAGAGTAATGATGTAGAGTTCAGATTCTGTTACAAAATTCCCTTTCAGATCTTGATTCTGACCTCATAAGTGCAGAAGCCTTGTAAAATTATCTAATATCTCTGAATCTTAATCTCCACCACTGGACAATAGGATAACTATGCGCATTTAGTTCTTAGTGAATTACTGACTAGGTAAGAATAGGTACTTTGTTGTTTTCTTGCATGAATATTTCAAGTATATAAAATACACAGAATACTTTGTATAAAGTAAGTGGTACATTAATACTGATTATTATTTAGTGATTTCTATTTATCAGATGCTTTTATAAACACGAGCAATAAGCATTGTTTAGAATGGCATTATGTCCTGACAATTGTAATTATATATATATATATATATATATATATATATATATATATATATATATATATATATATATATATATATATATCTCCATGTTATTAAAATTATGTGTAGTTAAGTAACTTGCCTCAAATTATACAACTAGCCTGTGATAAAATCAAAGTAGTAGTCATACTTAGAATATAAATTTATGATTTTATATTCTATACTGTGTACCTGCTAATGACAGCAATATTGTATTTTTACTAACTTCAGCACAGAACTGATTATGTCCCCAGAATTGCTGTGAGAGTCAACCTGGAAATCAGCAACTTCCATACTACCATATATTTTACAAGAATCCTTTCTCTGAAGTTAACCATTGTTAGGATGCTAAAACATCATTGAAAATTATGCATCTTTTCTTAATTGTTTATACAGCTAGATATACCAAAGCAAATACAGAGGTAGTTGTTCTGTAAACATCTGGTCACTTCTTGTCTGGAATATTAGACTTAACACATCATTCTGAAATTGTTGGAAAGAATCCTACCATACAGTTTAAAAGAGATTGGCCTGCTAACTAATTGGACAATAATTTGGGAAAAAAATAGAGGATTCTCCTTTCAGAATATTGGTTAGAATATACTTTGAATTTATCCTGAGGGAACTATGCTTGAAGTGCTAATTAGGGTAAATACTTTGGCAGTGATTGGGACCCACCACTTAGGAAAAGATTCAAATGTTTCTGGCAAAAAGAGATTTTCTCCTGGGATCTTATTTAGCCTTGGACTGTTGATCAGATGTTTTAGTGTGGCTACAGTTATTGGACTACAGATGGGGAACTGGACAATTTCAAAATGCATGGGTGGAAATCATCTTTAGGACTATGCAAATTAGCTGGCCCAGTTTCTCATTTGGATTTAGGCTCTGATGCTCACTTATGGTAGCTATCCCATCGCTAACAGCCTCAGCTCTGCAATAGCCATAGTATTGATTCTTTCACATGTATTTGCTTCTGAATTTTACTCTTGAGAGGAGAATATACTTGTAAAAAATATTCTGTTTTAAAATGTGTGGATGTGGGCATGGAAGGTGCTGAAACATGGAAATAGAAGGGAGTAAGTAATATAATTATATTATATTTTATTTTTAGTATATTTTAATAATATACTACATCCTGACTACAGTTTCACTTCCCTTTACTCCTCCTGGAACTCTTTGTCTTGTCTCTTCCCCAGATCCACTCCTCCTCACCTTTTTCATTTCCCTTCCAAAAAGAGCAAGCTTCCCAGGGATACCATTTGAACATCACATAACAAGTTATAATAAGACTAGATACAAGCCCCTCATATCAAAGATATATGTGGCAACTCAGTAAGAGTAAAAAGGTCCCAACAAAAGAGTCAGATACCTCTTCCCACCCACACACACACTGTTAGGCATCCTCCAAGCATACCAAGTATGCAACCATAGCACATATGCAGAGGACCTATTGTGGACCATGCAGGCTCTAAGATTGTCCTCCCTACTGCATGAGCACTATAAGCATTGCTTAATTGACTCTGTTTGCTATGTTCTCCTGTTGTCCTTGTATTTTTTTTTATCTACAGTCTTCCCACCCTGTTTTCTATGGGATTCTAGATAGAACTTCAAGTACTATATTGAGATAAGGAAAAACTATACAGCCTTGTCTTGTTCTTGATATGGGAGGAATTGCTTTGAATTTCTAGCTTGAGCAATGACACAATTAAAGGAGACCAGGGGCTACAAATTGGAAAGGAAGTAGCCAAAGTATTCTTAGAAGTTCCAAGGAACTATAGCTGATAATCACCATCTGTGAAGTGTCTAGATACAAGATTAACTCGAAAAAATCAATAGTCTTCCAAAATACAAATAATAAATGAGCTGAGAAAAAAATAAAAAAGAATACCCTTTAGAAAAGCCACAAACAATATAAAATATCTCAGGGTAATTCTAGCTAAGCATGTAAAAGACTTATATGACAAAATCTTCAAGTCTTTGGAGAAAGAAGTTGAAAATATCTGAAATTGGAGAGATCTCCCATATTCATGAAACAGTAAGATCAGCATTGTAAATATAGTCATCTACCAATAGCAATCTTCAGAAATAATACAATCTCCATCAAAATTCTAACATAATTCTTTACAGATCTTGAAAAGACAATATTTAACTTCATATGGGAAAACAATAAGCCCAGGTTATCAAAAACATCCTGCAAAATAAAAGAGAATCCTGAGTTAGCACCATCCCTGATTTCACATTGTACTACTATAGTAATAAAATCGTATTCATAATTAGCATAAAAACAAACAGATTGAAAAATTGAATTGAATTAAAGACCTATGGGTAAATCTATATTGACAACTTATTTTTTTTTATAAAGAAGCCAGAAATATGCAATGGAAAAAGGAAGGATTCTTTAGCAAATGGTGTTAGTCCAAGTGCATGTCTGCATGTAGAAGATGCAAAAAGATGCAACAAAGTGTGAGCCTGAGTATATCAAAGGCATTGACATAAAGTGGACATAACCAACTATGCCCAGCCTGGTAAGAGACAGTATGGCATGGCTTTGGATGCATTGTTACCTGAGTGAACTTTTTGACAGAACGCTAAGAACGCAGTAAATAAGATCAACAACTAGAAAATAAGACCTCATGAAACTGCAGAGCTTCTGTGAGGCAATGGACAAAACCCAAGCATATGTGAACAGAATTTCACTAAGTTTTCATCTGACAGAGGTACAATTATATTTTAATTAAAATAATTAAATTTCATCTCCAAGTTTTCAATAAGAATACATCAGTGTATCTTTTGAACAAAGACAGGTTGTCCTGAGTTAGGAATGTGTCTTAGTCAAGGTTTCTATTCAAGACATAATGACCAAGAAGCAAGTTGTGGAGTAAAGGGTTCATTCAGCTTACACTTCCTGCATTGCTGTTCATCACCAAAGAAAGTCAGGACTGTAACCCAAGCAGATCAGGAGCAGGAGGTGATGCAAAGGTCATGGAGGGATGTTACTTACGACCTTGTTTCCTCAGGCATACTCAGCTTACTTTCTTATAGAACCCAGGTCTATAGCCCAGGGATGGCACCACCCACAGTGGGTTGGGCCCTCCCCCCTTGATCACTAGTTGAGAAAATGCCTTATAGCTGGATCTCATGGAGGCATTTCTTCAACTCAGGATCCTTTCTCTTTGATAACTCCAGCTTGTGTCATGTTGACACAAAACCAACCAGTACAGAATGACTATTTCAAGTTTTCAAAAACAAGGTGGTGGAAAATAAAACAACATGTACACATAATAGGATTCCCAAGTTTTAAACCAAGTATAACAGCTTCATCAGTCTTGTGGGCTAAAGAACAGTACTGCAACCATTGTTTCTGCCTGTCTCTGCCATGCATATGATTTCTGCTAACAGTAGCTAGATATATTCTGCAGTTATCCAGCTTTCTAGTGCTTTCACTACCTAAGACTAAACTGGCTATTGTAGAAATATCAAAAGATGAGAGGGAATCATCTGCTCTATTTCAGCATGAAATGAAGATCATTGCAACTAATGCAAGACTTCCAAAAGTTGTCTACAGAGAGAAAAGAAACATAAACAACCACTCCTATTAATTGTCCCACTATTCTTGATAAATATATTAGTTTTTTTGTTTTGTTTTGTTCTGTTTTTATTTTTGCAGGGATATCAATGTTAGGGACAAAACCATTTTAGCTACCTCTTTCTACAATGTAATCAACCTATAAAGTTCTGATGTATAAATCAATTTTAAATTGTTTTCTAAATAGCCTATCTCCAGAACTTTAATTAAAAAGTTAATTACAAATGCTCATTCTCTTCTTTATTTTTGGATGAGTTTGAGGTCAAATGTGGATGGATTCTGCTTTCTGACCCACTTTATTATTATTTCAGTAGACTCTGATGTGTCCATCTATATCAGCATTTCCTTAGATGGTAAATAAATATGTGTGATTAAATAAAATACAGAATCAGACTAGGTAGACTCTGGGAAATGAGCACTTCAAACAAATTTATTAAAAAAGGATCTTGTTATAGAGTTTGAAAACCACCACTTAGAAAAAATACTTGTATTTTACCCAGGATCTCAGGTATTACTATTATATCTACATCCATATTAGAAACAGAGTAGTATTTAAAAAGCAGTGAAATTGCTTTGGGTTCAGAGTCCCATTTCATATTTTTGGAAAAGTTGTCAATAGAATAAATAGGTAACTCCAAAAACTGCAGTGTAGAAAATATAGGTGAAATTCCCAGTTTTTGACTTAAAAGAAAAATTTACTATTGTGTATCAGATCTTAAAAAGTCAAAAGTTTTTTCCTCAGAATTTTTTCTTTTATTTAAACTTTTTATTGGATATTCTCTGTATTTGCATTTCAAATGTTATCCCCTTTCTTCCTGACTTCCATCTCCACCCCTCCTCCACTTGTTTTCATGAAGGCACTCCTTCTCCCAACTGCCCTCTCCACCTCACCCCCTTGCCATTCCCTTACACTAGGAAAACACACCTTCACTTGACCAAAGGCCTCTTCTCCTATTGATGCCAGACAATGCTATCCTCTGCTACATATGCAACTAGAGACATGGGTCTCTCCATGTGTGCTCATTGATTGGTGTTTCAGTCCCTGAGAGTTCAAAAGTTTTAACATGCAAACAAATTATTTTTATTTGTGTTTCAAAGACGGTAAGGCTGTTAGAGTCAACTTTCCTTAACATCAAAGTTTTGAAAGAAAGAAAACATAAAATAAAACTACTATTTATGTATGGGTCTGTATTTGTGTGCTACTGGTCATGGCGTTTTGGTGAGGTGGAATGGGGAAACTTTGCACTAATCCCTTGAGTGCTGGACAGTAGGGAAGTACCAAGACACTGCTCCAAGGATAGGGGGGTGGGAAAGTACAATATGAGATATGGGAAAGCCAGAGATGGTTCTGGGGCCCTGCTACCATCAGGGAGGCTAAGGTTGTAGGGTTCTTAGACTCATGAGCATCCCGAAGCACTGGAGTCCTGAGGAAGAGCTGTGGGTTAGGGATAATGTCTAGTTATGCAGCAGGGGAATGGAAGGGGAATGACAGCTTGTTGCAGTGGTGATTGCCCTTAGCTTGGTTGTGGCCAGGAGCACAGAGAGACCTTCTATAGGAGAATTAAGCTCCTGCTCTGTAGGCAAATGTCATCTCTATGGCTACCCACTGCAGAACTTGATAAAAGAGACAGGTTATGGTTCTAAACTATTTATTGGATGTGCCCCTTGAATACTAGATGAGAAAAACCATACCCCCTTATCTGGGTGCGCCTGAGATTAATTTTTTTTTTCAGGAAGGAATTTCTGGAAAATAAAGCTCAGTGGCTAAGCCCTCTGGGCCTCTAGGTACCTCATCAGCATGGAGAACTATGTTTTATTCTTGCATTACCATAGGACACATTTCTTTCATATAAGGAGTATGACACATGTTCCAAATCAGGAGTCTGTTAGGGAGCTGGGAGTCACAAATGTCTCAAGTATATAGTCTCTGAATCTCTAGGTCACAACCTGCTCTACCTTACCAAACTTTCTGGCATGTTTTACATCTCACATCTATAAACAAGTGATGTTTTGTGTAATAGATTAGGGCTTAAAAGTAAATAACACATATTAATTAACCTCATGGAGTTTGTTTTATTCAATGACTGTCTAATAAACAAATAAGTGTGAAAGAAAAATGAGACCAAGATTATCCTAATAGAGGGTGAGGTCAGAAGAGAAGAATGCATTAAAGCCAGAGGGCCAGTTAGAATTTGTTATGGAATTTGTAGACTTTTGTTATGGAACATTATTTATCATTAATTTTTTGGCAAAATGACAATATGCATATAAGTGTGAACATTGGAAATAAAGGAATCTATTTACTGATGTGTGGGTAGTTTGATATAAATCAGCCATTACTCTGTTTCTGGTCCTAGAAATACTATGACTGTAACTCAGAGCAAGTTCAAGACAGGCATGTGTAAGAGCTCACTTTCCCCATCTATTGATAGTCCCTGTGTATTAGGGTTTTACTGCTGTGAACAGACACCATGACAAAGGAAACTATTATAAAAACAAACATTTAACTAGAGTTAGGTTATATTGTTTCAGAGGTTTGGTCCATTGTCATCATGGTGAGAAGCATGGCATCTAGCAGGTAGACATGGTACCAGATGAGACCATCTTTATCTGAAGGCAGGTAGAAGAATACTGTTCTCTACAAATAGCCAGGAGGAGGTTTTATTCTACACTGGGGACAATCTGAGCATAGAAATCCTCAAAGCTCACTTACACAGTGACAATTTTCCTCCACCAAGGCCATACCTTCAGCAAGTGCACACCTCCTAATAGTGACACTCCATATGACCAAGCATTTAAACACATGAATTTATGGGGCCAAACCAGATCAACCACCACACACGGCCCTCTGGAGTTATTCTTAACTTCTTTTCTTTGTGTATACTCTTCCCTCTAGGGAACCATGTGAGTCCCTTGAAGCAGAAAGTAGTTAGGCTTCACCTATTAGGACTTCCAACCCCTAGGCTCTGCCCACAGAACACTCTAAGGGTTATAAAGGCCAGTCCTATTCCCTCAAGATGCAGGTTGCCAACCTTAGTATACAGAAAAAAAAAAAAAGAGAAAGAAAGAAAGAAGGGAAGAAAGAAAGAAAGAAAGAAATAAAGAAAGAAAGAAAGAAAGAAAGAAAGAGAGAAAGAAAAAAGAAAAGCCAAATCAGGCCATAAAATTTCACCAATAGTAAGACCCTCCCTAACTCTGTATCCCCAAGAAACCTTAAATAAAGCCTGCCTTCCACTACATTCTTTGCAGCTTCTCATCCAAGCACAGGCAGCCACCCTCCTGTGTTTTTTTCCAATAAATCTCTTGTGTGAGGTCTGTTGTGTTGTTATTTGTTGGTATTTCTTGGCCCCTGACTCCCTTCAGAGTTGTAATACTTGCACTAGGGATACCTTCCCCTTCAGAGCTGTAGTGCTTAACCTCTCCTGCTCTACTCTATTCACGCCACTCTGCCAAGTACTTCTGATATGTGTTTTTATCAGTTCTATACCTTCCCCTTAGGCTCCATC
This sequence comes from Micromys minutus, assembly GCF_963924665.1. NCBI lineage: Eukaryota > Metazoa > Chordata > Mammalia > Rodentia > Muridae > Micromys > Micromys minutus. Next base: position 45,292,387 of record NC_137960.1, on the reverse strand, counting down.
ATTGTTTGTTTGACATCTTAAGGACAAAATAATCAAAACTATCTCTAGACTGTATATAAACTTGTGCATTTACATGTCTTCTTTATTCAACCATTGGGTTATGTCTGTAGAGTGTGCTTTGGGATGCCCACCCTCTGTTGCCATTGGTAACAAAGGAACCACCATTTTCACTAGTCTCTTTTCACTTCCCTGATGGTATCAGTGCACAGATTATTTTTATGCCATGTAAACTACAGAATTCATGGAAGTTCTATGACTTTACACACAGTCAGCTTTTCCTATGATTTTTAATATGATGTAACTCATTTCTTTTATCTTATTATACTTTGTATTTTTATCTTCTTGAGTCTATGGTATTTCTATTTCCATAACAAGTCAGGCTGGTCTTTTATAAGGCCATTATCTGGGGTGGCATTTTCTGACTCTAAATAGGAATAGCATCTTAAAACAAGTTTCTTCTCAAATGTCACCTTTCTTAGAACGACTTATTTGACCATTTTATAGATCAACATCTTTAACAGCTTGTCAGCTACTATACTACTATACTATAGAGATTATCCTGTTGTTTCCTATTATTACATTTGTTTCTACTTTTATTGATTTGCTTGCTTTAGTTTTACCTCCACTATAATATCAACTTCCTGTTATTTCTTCATTTTTTTAATTTGAATGGCATATTGGTATAGACTATGTTGAGGGAGTCTTCGATTCATTGAGCTCAATTTAACAATTGCTATTCTATTGAACAATGCTCTATTCTTGAGAATGAGTGTTTGTGTCATAAGAAAAGATTAAATGTTTAAGAGAAAAAAGAAAACAAATAACCAAACCAAACCAACAAAACAGAAACCAAAACAACAACAACAAAAACCTTCTAACCAAGATAGATTATGTGCAATAGTGTGAAAACCATTAGAATCTCTTTTTATAACTCATTTAAATACGATGAAATTTCAGCTCTGGAGAAGTTTATTAGATATACAGTCTTTGGATTTTAACCTCTCAATGTTTCTTTAGATGTTCCACAGAATTATTCTTGAGATTATAATTAAATGTATGTTGTTTCTCTCATTTTGCTAAGGGTTTTAGTGGACACATAGATGATACAGTCTTTGACCTCAAAATAATTTTTATGACTCTATTCAAACTGTATTTAAGAACAATCACATATTACAAAATGTAGGGAGCCATGCCTGAGAACCATGCTTAAGAAAATGGCTGCACAGCAGTCACCTTAGAACTGGTCAATGCTGTACTAGCTGTACCTACACCCCCACCCGTGAGAGCCTGACCTTTCTGAGGAATACCACTATGGGGTTCTGCCAAGATTAGCTGCTAGGTGGCAAGATAAGATATCCTGAAACACATATCTGACTGTTAACCTGTAACTTGCAGGACCACCCTCTTCCTGCCATGTAGATGCTGTAAAAATTCCACTGCACCCTGCTTCCCCCTTTTTGCCCAGCCCATATAAGCTGTAAGCACCAAACCCTCAGTGAAGCCTTGACACCATCTAGACTGACTCTTGTCGTTCTTTGCGTGCTTGGCTTCCTTTCTCTCTTGCCCCCATGACTTTCAGGACAAAGGCCTCTTCCGGACCCTGAATAACCAGACCTGCTGGACAGGTCAACAAAACCTTTACTAAAAGAGTTCATGATGATGGATGACCCTGAGGAAATCTGTGTGACAGAACCCACTATTTCAAAGTATTTACTTGTCTTTTTAAATTTAGAAATAAAAAAAATGACCTGTCCTATTTAATTTGCAAAACTTCAGAAGTGCTACATCTAACAATTGTAGTCAAGTTTTATTAGATCTTTAGCTTTAGGGTTGCAAATTATTGCAGGCCGTTGTGTCTTCTAGCTCATTTGCAAGTTGTATTAAGATGGCCCTCCTTGTTTAGCAACCAGACAGAGCTACTTGCATGGTTCTTGAGACAATAATTTAAAGAAATGTATTTGCTGAGTCTGAATACAAATGTAGCTACAGAGTTTGTTTTATTTTAACTGAAGTCATATGACAGGATGGGATGCTGCTTGTGAGAGGAAAATGTAATCAGAGTTGAGAGCATTCTTTTGTACCCTAGGCAACATGCATGCTGAGGGGGCAGCAAGAGAGGAGAGGGATCTATTGTGCATGAAGAAGCTTTGGTTGAACTTTATAGAATGACACTGTCTGTGTAGGTGGGTCCCAGGTAGGAAAGAACTTAATATTTGGAAATATAAAATCACATGGGAAATGGATTCTCAAGCTGTTTTCATGTTTCTTGGCTTGCAATGTCAAGGATATCAAGCAAACAGAACTTGCATCAGTCCAGTTGATAGAAATTCAGGAATTATAATTCCTTGTCTTCATATTTTTGTTACTGTTGATATAGCTTCACATTCTTTTGTTTTGTTTTAAAGAGAAAGATTTGTGTTCTTTAACTTTTTACTTCACAAAATCTGTCAATATCATTCAGATTTAGGTTTAGAGAACCCAAAAACAAGTATAATTGTTTCAAAAATTATTTAATGGTTGGATGTTTGCAGAGAATCTCTCAGTACACTTTGTAATGCTTATGTACACTATAGTTGTGCATTGTCAAAGACAATACATTCACTGTTTTCAGTAATACTTTTATATGTGTGCCTAAGATCCTAGCTACATATATATGCATAGTTGGGAGTGGCTTAATGAGGTCTCCTTCCAAAAAAGAAGATGAAGAAATTATAACTTGGGATGCAGAGAAATGTAACACAAAAGGAAATGGCTATCCTGGTAGAAAACAAAACAGAAGGATTCAGTCAGCATATTTGCTTTTCCATTTTTAGCATGTTGCCTTATAAGAAAGAGAACTGAGCTGAAATGATATACTCAGTACCAATGAAATTCTCAAAAAAATAATAAACGTACATAAATAGCTGAAGATTGCAGTTCTAGAAACAGTATTTCAAATGTATCATTACATTCCTTTGAACTGTCAAATTCAGGCCCATCTCTACATATTTTGGCTTTCTTTGATTGAATTTAAGTAACTGACAGATTTCTCAGAATTGTATTTTGATATTGCTCCTTCCCCAGATTAATGTTTCCTGAGACTTAGACACTTATAAACATAATTTTAATAAGGCTTCTAAAATATTTTGACCTTCAAACTCTTTTAGCCCACCACCCAAAGGTCAGGGAGAAGCTAAGGTAAATAGCAAAAAGTGATGTGGACCTGTTTAGAAGTAATTCCTTGGGGATATTCCAATCTTTATTTTTCAGGATACCAGCAATCCAGTTTAGTGGTGTCAGGATAGCAAACATGAATCAGTTGTGGGACAATCCAGAAGAAAGTACCAGGACTCCACCAAAATGTCATGAGGCAGCAGGACTGACCAGGATCAACAGCAGCCAAGATGCCATGAAAAGTATTCTGCTGTGCATCTCTCAATGAAGTGAAGATCAGTAAAGATGAAGACATGAGACCAACAAAGTATTGCAAATCTAGCTATGCGTGCATGTTACCACTGTTATTGAGTCTTATTTATACTTTCCCCAAACATCACCTGTCCTCCCACAGATCTTGCCTCAGCAAAAACACCAATTGATTCTGTTATAGCAAAATATCAGTTAGTCTATATCACCTGACATATCTAGAAATGTCTCTCTCTAAGAAGCCCACAGGCCTGCATCTGCACCCAGAGCTAGAGCCAGCCCACTGCCATCAGAACTCACAGCCTGCCCATAGAGAGCAATCAGGACTGGCTGCCTAAACACAGGTTGCTGGGCACTCTGAAGAGCTGTAGGAGAGCTCTCACTCCTGAGCACAGGGGTGAGTCCACATTCCCTCCCCACTGTCTATCAAGAGAGAGGCCACCTGGAAATCACAGGACACAGGTGGAGGTGCTGCCTGGGAGCACACACTTGCAGCACAAGGCCAGACCTGGCCCAATTTCATCAGGACTGGGAACTGCTATTGGAACTCACAGCCTACCGGAAGAGCCAAACACGCAGGAACAATCTTTCTCTGGAGACCACAGGCCCACAGACCAACAGGAGAAAGAAGCTCCAATAAGAGACAACAAAACCACCTAGCATCACAAATAACAAAATGGCTACAGGTAAGTACAGGAATCTAAGAAATAGAAACTAAGACAACCTGGCAACATCAGAACATATTTCTACCACCAGAGCAAATTGTATATCCTAACTCACCAGAAAAACAAGATTTAGACTTAAAATCATACTTCATCATGACAATGGAGATTCTTGAGAAGCACATAAATAACAAACTTAAAGAAGTACAGGGAAGCAAGATAAACACACGCAAACAAATTGAAGCCCTTAAGGAGAAACCACACACACAAAAACCAACAAATCAACCAACCAACCAACCAAACCAAAAAAAAAAAAAAAAAAAAAAAAAAAACCACAAAAATTACTTAAGAAGCTAAACAAAGAAAAACAAAAACAAACAGGTGAAGGAACCGAAAACAGAAATAGAAACAATGAAGAAATCACAAAGGAGACAACCCTGAAGTTGTAAAACTTAAGAAAGACACCAGAAGTCATTAACAACAAAATTCAAGAGATGGAAGGGAGACTCTCAGGAGCAGAAGATAACATAGAAATCATTGGCACCACCCAAAACATCCAGAAAATGCAGAATACAATAAGAAGACCAAACCTTAAAAACAAAACAAAACAAAACAAAAAAAAAAAGACCCAGTAATAGAAGAAAACTTCCCTAACCTAAGGAAAGAGATGGCCAGGAGCATTCCAGAACCCCAAATAGATTGGAACAAAAAAGAAATTCTTCCCACCACATAATAGCCAAAACAACAAATGTTCAAAACAAAGGAAGAGTACTTAAAACTTAAAAGCAGTAATGGGAAAAGGGCAAGTAACATATAAAGGCATAATTGTGGCTTCAAGAATGAATTGGGTAGTGTTCCTTTTCTTTCTATTTTGTGAAATAGGAGAGTATTGGTATTAGATCTTCTATGAAGGACTGATAAAATTCTGCACTAAATCCATCTGGTCCTTGGCTTTTTTTTGAGGGGGAGGGAGATCTTAATGACTTGTTCTATTTCTTTAGGGGTTATGGGGCTGTTTAAATGGGTTATCTGATCCTGATCTAACTTTTATTCCTGGTATATGTCTAGAAAATTTCCACTTTACCCAGAATTTTTAGTTTTGTTGAGTATAGACTTTTGTTGTAGGATCTAATTTAAAAAGCTTTTCAATTTATGTTATTATATTTCCCTTTTCATTTCTAATTTTGTTAATTTGGATACTGTCTCTGTGCACTCTGGTTAGTCTGGCTAAGGATTTATCAATCTTGTTGATTTTCTCAAAGAACCAGCTCCTGGCTCTTGATTTTTTCTATAGATCTTGTTGTTTCTACTTGGTTGATTTCAGCTCTGAGTTTGATTGTTTCTTTCCATCTACTTCTCTTTGATATATTTGATTATTTTGTTCTAGAGCTTTCAGGTATTCTGTCAAGCTATGAGAGTTTTCTTTTGGAGGCACTCAGAGCTATAAGTTTCCCTCTTAGCACTGCTTGCATTTTGTCTCATGATTTTGTACATGTCATGCCTTCATCATCATTAAGTTCTAAAAAGTCCTTAATTTATTTATTTTTTTTCTTGACCAGGTTATTGAGTAGAGCAATGTCCTGTGTCCATGTGTATGTGGACTTTCTGTTGTATTTGTGGTTAGAAAAGATCAGCCTTGGTCCATAGTGATCAGATAGAATGAATGGGACTATTTTATCCTTTTTGTATATATTGAGGCCTGTTTTGTGACAATTATATGGTCAATTTTGAGAAGGTACCATGAGGTGCTGAGAAGAAAATATACTCTTGTTTTCAGATGAGATGTTCTATAGTTATCTGTTAAAACTATTTGGTACATAGCTTCTGTTAGGTAATTGTGTCTTTGTTTAGTATTTTTATGGTCTTTTTATTGAGGAGAAGCTGGTGTTAAAGTCTTCCACTATTATTGTGTGTGGCACAATGTATGCTTTGAGCTTTAGTAGGGTTGCTTTTATGAATGTGTGTCCCCTCGCATTTAGAGCATAGATATTCAGAATGGAATGTTCATCTTACTAGATTTTTTTCCTTTGATGAGTATGAAGTGCTCTTCTTTATCTTTTTTGATAACTTTTAGTTGAAAGTTAATTTTATTCACTATTACAATGGCTTCTCCAGCTTGCTTCTTGAGACCATTTGCTTGGAAATTTTTTTCCCAGCCTTTAATTCTGAGATAGTGTATGTCTTTGTAACTGAGGTATGTTTTTTGTTTGTTTGTTTTGCTGTTTGTTTTGTGTTTGTGTGTGTGTGTGCAGCTAAATACTGGGTCCTTTTTATGTTTCTAGTCTATTAGTTAATGTCCCGCGCAACCGTCTCGCCTGCAAGAACGACGCGGAACACAAAATAGAATCCTTCTGCGGTAAACTTTATTAATCTGGAAAAACCGGTACTTGCTTCACGTAACGAAAAGGACGGAGAAAACCAAGAGATCCAAGGAGACGAACAGGACGAACAAGCTCCACGAGACGGCCGAAAACCAACGGGAGAAAGAGAGGAAGAAGAGAGGAAGAGAGAGAGAGCTATCCAGCTCGCCCCCTTATAAAGGGATCAGTCCTTGCCTTGGACGCGGAGCCCCCTGATTGGTTGAAACTCACCAGGCCCTATGACGCCACGGGAAGAGGCGGAACTCATGAAGCGGAAGTTACCCAGCCTGTGCGCACATGGCTTGTTTACTGCTAACTCCAGCCAGATATCAGCGCCATCTTGTAATGACGGAAGCGTGGGAATGTGTGGGCGGCGCCCCACATCTCCCCCTATCTTTTATACTTTGAGCAAAGTAGGACACCCATATTAGGAGGGCGGAGATAGAGGTCAAATCCTCATTAAGGTGTATAAAGACCATGTACAGGAGTAACCGCTAGGCCTTTTGTAGCCCGCAGTACACCTGACCTGTCACTCTGCCGTTTTTTCTGAGGGAGGGACACTGGGGCAGGAAACCCTCATACAAATGGCTTATCTCCCGGAGAATACCCCGCGACCAGGGGTTTCTCAGTGCGATGCTAAGCTCGGCATCCCTCATGGGCTGCTCAAACCAGACACTCTAATCCTGTGCAATGAACCGAAGTTCTAGGAGTGCAAGAGCTGTCTGGCCGGTGACCTACTGCTTAAGCAAAGACAAACAGATATCGGCTGATGCTGCATGTTCTAGAGCGACAGGCGCTTGGGCAGTAACCACCTTGTCTCTTTTTTGTTTGGGCCTCGAGCTTACAAACCAGCCAGAGAAGCAACGCAAGTCCGCAGCAAAGGATTGCTCCCAAGAGTCCCACCCCCACCCAAGTTAGTATCGGGGGTGAAAAGGTTAGGGGAGACTGTAGCATCAAGTTCCACTGGAATTGGTTTCAGGAATGCCGACAGAATCGCCCATCTCGTCTCTTCTCTGGCTCTCTGGTTCCACCGCGTCAGGAGCAGGGCTGTCATCAGGAGTCTCTGCCGTTTTTCGCGTGAGCCTCTCGGGAACCCAGAAAGGATTATTTTCATCCTGAGGAAAAACACAAACAGCTCCCCTGGATCTTATCAACACAAGATCCGGTCCTTTCCATTTGTTAGTTATAACATCTTTCCATTTTACCATCTCTTTTGGTTTATCCATGGGTAGGCAATGCCTTTCAGCTGCCATATGGCCATGGTCATCAAGATTTAAAAAATTTAAGGTGAACAGTGCCATGGATACTGCTGTCCTAGGCACAGGGGGCAAAGCCTGCATAATCCCCCCTTTCTGTTTTATTAGATATGATTTAAGAGTGCGGTGAGCACGTTTCACAATACCTTGTCCTTGTGGATTATACGGCAAACCTGTAAGATGAGTCACAGCCATCTGGCTACAAAATTGTTGAAATTTTTGTGAGGTAAAAGCCAGTCCGTTGTCTGTCTTTAAGAACTTTGGCTTACCCCAGGCACTCCAAGCCTCCAAGCAATGTTGGATGGCATGTGAGGCCTTTTCTCCAGATAAGGGAGTGGCTACAATTATTCCTGAACAGGTATCAATGGATACATGTACATATTGCAGCTTACCAAAGGCGGGGACATGGGTAACGTCCATTTGCCATATTTGAAGAGGCTGGATGCCCCGAGGATTAACCCCCGAGTGGGGCGCAGGCAGAAACTGACTGCAATTTTGGCAATTGACAACAATATCGCGAGCCTGTTTTCTGGAAATGGAAAAGCGGCGCCGCAAAGTTTCGGAAGTTACATGAAAGTTTTTGTGAAAACTTTTAGCAGCCTCTAGCGGCGAAGACATGGCTATAGCAATTATTTTTGTAGCCCTGTCTGCCAAATCATTGCCTTGAGCCATAGGTCCTGGCAATCCAGAATGAGCTCTAATGTGAGTAATATAAAAGGGCGATCTTCTGGCTAGAAGGCAATTTTGAATTTGCGCAAAAATTGAGGCAACTCTGCTAGACGGTTTAATAATGCCAGCCGCCTCAAGCAAATTGACAGCATTAACAACATAAGATGAATCAGACACTATATTTATAGGCTCTGAAAAACGTTGTAAAACCTCAAGAACCACTAAACATTCTACCACCTGTGGGGAGGTTTCTGTATACTGCCTCGAGTAGACCTGACCGTTAACCACAAAAGCCCCCAGCCCAGTTTTGGAACCGTCAGTATAAATAACTAACCCTTCTTTTAGGGGACTACAGGACGTTACTTTGGGAAAAACAACAGGTTGAGTCAAAGCAAACTGTAAAATTGGATGTTTTGGGTAATGATTGTCTATTTTTCCTGAAAAGGAAGTGACTAAGATAGCCCAATCATTTGAAGTGGCAGCAAGAGTGGAAACCTGCATGGCATTATAGGGAACAATTAACAGCTGTGGCTCACTGCCAAAATGCGTGATGGCAGATTTTAGCCCCCTCAGCGCTAATTGCGCCACAGCATCTGGATACCAGTCAATTATTTTAGCTGGCGAGGCATTAGGATGTACCCACAATAAGGGTCCTTGCTGCCAAAGCACTGCAGTAGGGAGCCGGTTTGTTTTAAAAACACATAATGAGAAAGGTTTATCATAATCCATGCGAACCAATTGTGCATCCTGTATAGCTTCTTCTACCAACTCTAACGCTCTTTCTGCTTGCGGGGTCAAACTTCTAGGTGAGGAAACATGCGGATCTCCTTCTAAAACATCGAATAAGGGTTTAAGTTCAGCAGAAGGAAACTTAAGAAAAGGTCTAAGCCAATTAATGTCTCCTAGTAATTTTTGAAAATCATTAAGAGTGTGGAGGTGATCCCTTCTTATCTCAAGCTTTTGAGGGACAATCTTATCAGTGAATAAATACCACAGACCCTAGGAATTGACCAGTATCAAAAATCTGGAGCTTTTCTGTGGCAATATATAGGCCCTTACTTTTTAGGGCCTGTAACAATATAGGAAATGCCTCTTTTAAAATCATCAAATTTTTGTGGCATAATGCAAGACGCTCCTGTTTCTTTACTCTCTCTGGGAGGAATGAGAAGGCTTTTAAAGGTGCGCGTGTCTCATAAGGAGGGGCTACTGGTAAAGGAGGCACTGTCGGGACAACTGGGGACAAGCGCGTGGGCCTATACTGCTCGTCAGGATAATATCCTTTTTCCTCATAACTAGCTGCTCCTTCATCTACCCCTGCCTCCTCTTCTGGGTCTAAGCCTTCTCGCTCATAATCATCATTATCTGAAGTCTCGAGGCTATCAATGTTAAGGGCCTCAAAGTCTTCTACAGGGTACAAGCTGACTCCCCTTTTCCTAACATTAGAGGGCATAAAAGAATGAAAATCTGAGGGTTTCTGGGTTACTGCTCTCCCGCTGTACAGCGCTTCTGGAGGTCCTTTTTCCTTAGGGGGATAATACCTTTTCCTGTGCGCGCCCATTCTCTCACTCTGTTCGGCTTCTGATAGCCTATCCTGCGCTTCACTCAATACCTCTTGCCCCGCAGCGACGGCGGGCCTAAAACTTTCATCTCTTAAACAATTTTGTACCATCGTCCAAATGGCCATGGTTCCGGGCCCGAGGTTTCCAGCATTCTGCGCACAGTTTAATTCTCTACCCAATCTGTTCCATGAGGCTGGTGAGAGAGACCCAGAAACTGCAAACCAAGGGGCAGTACGCTCAACCTCTCTTACAAAACGCTGCAAGATGCGGGTGGGCAATTCTAAATCTCTCTGCTTAAGAATTGACTGCAGGGCTGTAATGGTCGAGTGTGAAGAGCCCATCACAGCGATGTAATGCCCGCGGCTTATTTGCGTGGCGGCCCGAGGCGAAACTGAAAGGCAAGTCTCAGCGCGTTCTCGCTTTTTTTATCTACAAAGACTTATGGAACGCAGGGGTGCCTCTGCTTATCTACGTCCGACTTAAGCACAAAATTAACACCAGCCCCGTTGGACACAGAGGAAATTAAGAGGAAGAGAATAAAAACTGCACTGACGAAGACCGGAGCCTCTACAGACCCTTCACACGGCCGTGGAAGATTTAAACCAAATTAAAGAAAGATCCAGGATCAGACATACCTTGCCGAACTAATCTCCCCGCAGTTCTGAATTCTGTGGTGCAGACGATGGAGTGGTCGAATTTCCCGGGTTTGAGGCACCAGATGTCCCGCGCAACCGTCTCGCCTGCAAGAACGACGCGGCACACAAAATAGAATCCTTCTGCGGTAAACTTTATTAATCTGGAAAAACCGGTACTTGCTTCACGTAACGAAAAGGACGGAGAAAACCAAGAGATCCAAGGAGACGAACAGGACGAACAAGCTCCACGAGACGGCCGAAAACCAACGGGAGAAAGAGAGGAAGAAGAGAGGAAGAAGAGAGAGGAAGAGAGAAGAGGAGCTATCTAGCCCGTCCCCTATAAAGGGATCAGTCCTTGCCTTGGACGCGGAGCCCCCTAATTGGTTGAGACTCAGCAGGCCCTATGACGCCACGGAAGAGGCAGAACTCATGAGGCGGAAAAGTTACCCAGCGTGTGCGCACATGGCTTGTTTACTGCTAACTCTAGCCAGATATCAGCGCCATCTTGTGATGACGGAAGCGTGGGAATGTGTGGGCGGCGCCCCACAAGTTAATATGTTTTTATTGAGGAATAAAGTCAACTAATGTTAAAAGCTATTAAAGGATAGTGATTGTTGTTTCCTCTTTTTTATGTTGTTATAGGTAAAATTATATTTGTATGGCTATCTTCTTTAGGTTTTTTTTTTTTGAACGATTACTTTCTTTCTTTTAGTAGGATGTAGTTTCTCTCATTGTGTTGGTGTTTTCAATTTACTATTCTTTGTCATGATAGATGTGTGGAAAGATATTGTGTACATTTGGTTTTGTTATGGAATATCTTGGTTCTTCCATCTGTGGCATCGGTGGTAATTGAGAAGTTTGCTGGATATAGTAGCCTGGGCTGAAATTTGTGTTCTTTTAGGTTCCCATTGGCATCTTCCCAGGATTTTCTAGCTTTCATAGTCTCTGTTGAGAAGACTAGTGTAATTTGATAGGTCTGCCTTCATATGTTTCTCGACCTTTTAACCTTACTGCTTTTAATGATCTCTCTTTTTCTGTGCATCTGGTGTTTTGATATATTTTCTGGTTCAATCTACTTAGGGGTTTGTAGTCTTCTTATATGTTCATGGGCATCTCTTTTTTTAGGTTAGAAAAGTTTTCTTCTATAATTTTGTTGAAGATATTTACTGGCCCTTTAAGTTGGAAATTTTCACTTTCTTCTAAACCTATTATTTTTAGCTTTGGTCTTCTCATTGTTTCTTGAATTTCCTAGATGCTTTGGTTCTGGAGCTTTCTGAATTTTGCTTTTTTTTTTTTTGACTGTTGTATCAATGTTTACTAAGGTATCTTCTGTACCTGACATTTTCTCTTCTATCTATTGTCATTTGTTGATGATGCTTGCATCTATGACTCTTGATGTTTTTTCTAGGTTTTCTATCTCCATGTTTATCTCTCTTTTTTTTCCTTTGTCATTTCTTTATTGGTTCTATTTCCATTTTTTAGAGCCCTCATGATTTTGCTGAATTTCTTCACCAGTTTGGTTATGTTTTTCTGTAATTCTTCAAGGGATTTTTATTTGTTTCTGCTTCTACTTGTTTACCTGTGTTCTCTTGTATTTCTTATGGAGAGTTATTTATGTACTACTTAAAGTCCTCTATTATCATCGTGAAATGTAATTTTAAATTCAAATCTTGCTTTTCTGGTGAGTTGGGAGTTCCAGAATTTGCTGTGCTAGGAGAACAGGTTCTGATAATCCCAAGTAGCCTTTGTTTCTGTTTCATATATTCTTACACATGCCTCTTACCATCTGGCTATCTCTGGTGTTAGTTGGTCTTGCTGCCTCTCACTGAATCTTGTCCCTCTTGTGGACCTATGGCCGTCTTAGAAGTGAGAGCACTTTTAGGAGACCAGCACACTTCAGGCAGGATTTGGGTAGAGGGCTGTGGGACAGACTTATTTCTGGGTATAGCTGAAGACCAGAAGGGTCCTGTTCCAGGCTTTTCTTTGGTTCCTGTGTGTTGTGTGCTCCTGGGATGTTTCTCTTTGGAGAGTCACTGGAACAAAAGTGGGGTCTCACCTGAGGGCCAAGGAGTGAGTGCACTCCAGGGAGATCAGGTTTCATGCAACACTTAGGTATGGAGGGTTATAGGACAGACTGAGCTTCAGGGCAGAGATCTACTTATATTCTTCTTAGGTTTGGTCTTTTTGTAGTTTCCCAGATTTCCTGTATGTCTTGTGTCAGGAGTGTTTTAGATTTAAGAGTTTCTTTGATCAAGCCTAAGATCCTCTTTTCCAGTTCCTTTACTCTTTCACTGACGATGGCCTCTACAGTCTCTATGTGAATTCTAAAATTTTTAATTTTCAGAACTTTCTCCGTTTAGGTTATACTTATTTATTCTATCTGTAATTTCAAGTCTTGTACAGTTTTTTTTTTCTTCAGTTTTGTTTGTATTTTCCAGGATTTCTTGAAACTGTTTATTCATTTTCTACAACTGTTTGTACTTGTTTTTAAGAAATTCTTTAAAGTATTTATTCACTTCCTTTTAAAAACTCTCTATGATCTTCACACTGGCTGTTTAAAGATCTTTTCCTTGTGCTTTTACAATGTTGGAATTTTCAGTGCTTGCTGGAGTAGGATAGTTGAGCTCCACTAGAGACATACTTTCCTGACTGTTCATGGTTTTACAGCAACATCTAGGCATCTGTGATTGGGATGATTATAGGTCTAGGTGCTAATGTAAGAATGTGTCTTTATCAGGTGGGTGTTTCATAGCTTTGTTTCTTTTTTCTTTTCTTTCTTTTCTTTTGTTTTTGAGAGTGTAATGGCTATGTGTTTTCTGGTGAAAATTTTCTTTAGATCTTACTGTGGAACCCCTGAGAGTTGAGGATAAAAATGTGTTGCTAGGTGTTGGGAACTGATATTTAGGTATAAGAATACACTACGGATATTAAGGTGTTCATAGGAAGGTAAACAGAGTGGTCAACCAGGATCTACCCATTTAATTTCTTTGGAGAAACAAAGAAGAAAGGTCAGATAGGAGGGTCCTCTGTAGTGCTGGGATATTGGGATGAGACTGGGATATTGGATCTAGAGAAACAAAAGATTTACAGTCTATCTGATTTCTTGGTAGGAGTGGTCTCTGAATAATCAGGAAATATCTAATGGAGTTGAGCCCTACAATAAAGCATCAGTTAGGAAGAGGGTGATTAGAAGGGGATGGTGTGTAGGATCCACAGCAGAAATGGTAGAAAGAGAGAAAGGAAAGCAGCAGCAAGTGTTCTGTTGCAGAGACAGTGCTGAGACTGGGGCTTAGAGAGGAGTTGTGTGTAAAAATGTTCTTATTTAGTTTATCTGTTTCTATAGCTTGTACAATTGGTATTTTCATAGGAGATATGTGTGGGTGTTGGAGGCTGGGATACCAGAATGAGTTGGGAGAAGAAAGAATGAAAGAAGGTGTTTGTGAGTCATTGTAAAGTCAGAGAGGAAAAAAAAAGTCACAGCAGGTTCTCTGCTTCAAAGTTGTAGATGAGACAGGTGTAATGATCTGAAGGATCAGAAGAAGAGGTTTAGATCTGCCCCCATTCTACTTGTTGTCCTGGTGGGAGTAGCCATTGGATTAGTAGAAGATATTTGCTTGGGCTAGAAGATGGGACAAAGCAAGAAATGGGAATAAGGAAGTTAGAAGGGAGAAGATCTATGGTGTCCAAGGGAGACAGAACAGGGTGGCAGGTAACAGTTGTTCTAAGGTAGAGTTGGGGCTAAGACTGGGGGATTGTATCTAAGAGGACAGAGGAAGTAGAAATGATCTGCAGGCAACTTACCTGGTTTTCTGGTTGGCTTGGACTAGAGTTTAGCAGGGGTGCCTTCAGGAGTTGGGGCCTGAAAAAAAGTGACAAGTAGGGAGACAGATGTTAGGAGATGATATTCAGTGGGTCTCAAAGGAGCTGTAGGCACAATAGATAGGAAGGCTCCATGTGGTGCCCTGTTGCAGTACTAATGATGAGACTGGGAGATTAAATTTAGAGAGTGGTAAAGTTTTTCAGTTGGCTTACATATTTATCTGGAGTATAAAATTGAAATATTCTCACTGAAAGCCTGCTGGTATTTGAGGCCTGAATTATGGGATGAGTTTGGAGAGGAGGTCACTGGAGAAGATCTTTGTGATCACTTGGTGATGTGGTCAGAGAGAAATGGGCGACATCAGCATGTTTTTTGATGTAGAGCTGGGATGAACTTGAGAGGATTGGATATGGTTAAGCAGAAGGAGAGGTGTGATATTCTATCTGCCTACTTGTTGCCTTGTTTAGAACAGTCTTTGGGTTGGCATTTGCATCTCCTCAGGACTTTTATTATGTGGATATTCGTATTCTATTAAAGACCATTGTTTTCTCATTTAATTAGTGTACTCCTTTCTGGGGAAGACTGATTTTCTCACACCCCACTTTCTACATTTGCGTAAAGATTTTCACATAAGGTTTTCTTCTTCCACTTTTGCATGGTCACTGTTATTTTCTTTTCACTCACAGTTGGCCATTCATGTGTAAAGGAATTTATGGATATAATATCCAATATTCCTAGGAGACACAGTCTTAAAAAATCTTGCTGATTCTCTGACTCTTAAATATTTTTCAAGTAATATCAATCATATATATGCCTGGCTTATTTCACTTATCATAACCTATGGTTCCATCCCTTTTCCTACAAATTTCAGTGTATGCGTGTGATAGGGGGTGTTCTTGTTTTTATAGATGAATAATAGATAGATAATTCAATAGTCCATATGTACCACATTTTTTCATCTGTGTTCTATTTTTGCCTCTTTGTTCTTGTGATAAACACCACAACCAAAAACTCCAAAAGAAAATTGTTTTTTTTTTTTTTTTTTTTTTTTGCATACGGGTTATAACTTATTTTTAAGGGGAGCCAATGTAAGAAGTCAGGTGTTATGTGTCTACCTTGCATTATTAAGCAGACAGCTCTTGGACAGCCCTCTCTGTGTACTAAGTCTCAGGGTTTCTAACTCATTTTCAGATTTCCTATATGTGTTCCATTGTATAAAAGACAAATAATACTAATGAACCTTTGAAAAAGCCATATGGAATTCTACAACTACAATAACTTCCTGAAATTTACAAATAAGCATACATCAAAAGAAGCGTAATTGAGTTAGTTACCCCACAGGTGGATACAATACCACAAGTAGACAGCTCATGATAAGAAATAAAAACCTTAGTACCTCAAACTAATTACATCATTTAAATTGTTAGACAATGGGATTACACAAACCTTCAAGCATTACAGACTAATTTGTTAGATTCTCTTTCTGATGACACTATATACTTGAGTCACAGTTAGCTCTTATGGTTCTAGACATGCCCTGAATGCTACTGGAGAAGATAAGTAGTTGCCAGGCTCACCTAGCTTTGAACCCTTTAAACTGCAATGATTGGCATGGCCAGGTACAATAGTGGAAGCAATGTTATAAAGGCAACCACTGACTTACCGATTGGCACATTCTATAGGTTGGAATCCATACCCAGTATAGTTAAAGCAACCAGAACTCATGCCTAGGTAGACTACAGACCCTAATCAATAAATGAATGCTATCATTTTGCTAATTATGATATTATAATAACTCCAAATTATGTATTGGTATACTCATAGATCAAAGCACGTCTCAATCTTCATTAAAGAAGCTTTTCCTTTCAGTATATGTTAGTGAATAACAGACCCTTAACTCATCATTGTTGGAAAAAATTAGGGACCGTGAGGTGTTTAGTCTTAAATGGAACATATGTTCCACACCATTTTTCTAACACTAAGGAATTTTCATGAAAGAGGCAAAAATACTGTGTGAGTCAGGGATAGTGGAAAACATCAGATAATGTATTTAAAAGCTACAACATTACAGTTGTACAGGTAACTCAAAATGATTGGAACAAAACAAGACTTACACAAGTTTAGGGCAGACAAAATCCTAACATAATCAGGCATAAAATGCCACTATTATTTGAGGAAATATTACTGATAGCTGGTGGGAGAGAAACAGCAAGTTTTGTTTAATTATGTGACTGGATGCCAACTACAAATCTGGGGTTAGTTTATTCCCAATATTAGTTGTTTAGCACAAACTGGACTCAATTTGGGGGGAAGGTTTGCTAAAACTTCTGTAAGAAGGGGGAGAAATTGGGGAAAAGGGAGTTAGATCTATTCAGAATTCATTGTATTAATGTTCCAAATAAAGAAAATATTATTCAAAAAATAAATAACAAAAAAATTTCAAATGTCATAAGGCTTCTTAGAAAAATTCTAGAACTATTGTTGTTTATGCACAAAGCCAAAATTCGAAGTTGTTAGAAGGAAATGCTACAGAATGGGAATGGTGGTAAAAGAATTAACTATCTTCTAGCCGTAGTTCAGTAAATAAAACAGGCTTATTTTCTGTAGGTTGCAGATAGGCCATAAGTACAATTAAAATGTGGCAAGCTGTGCTTGCTGAGTCTGTTAGCTGATCCTGTGTTTATGGGTGTGATGGATTTCTTGTCCAGCATCCCTAGTATATCTACTCAAAACAATCACTCTTTGTAAAAGGTACATTAGGAGTTGTCTGTAAATAGGACTCCATATAAAATATGATGACTAATGGGAGCTTCAGAACTTCCAGTTGGCCTTGACTCTTTTCACAGGTATATTCTGAACAGAACAGTGCTATAATATCATACAATCCTCCAGAGGCAAGAAACAATGGGTTTTTAACCATTGTGTATGTATTATGGATGGGAGCTGAATGTAATTCTTTTGTAGAAGGCAAGCAGGGTAGGTGCTTTGGTTATAACTTTCAAATAAGAAAAAATTACCCTAAAATAAAACTGCAGCTGAAACTTGGCCAATGGCTGTATTTTCTAAAGTACAGAAAAAAAAAAATTGTCATATATTTCTCTCCTTCAAACAGAGCAGCTAAATTGATGATCTTCCTTTGTTTCTTCCTGTTTTCATTCTCTTTCCTCCCACCCTTCTTTTTATTATATGCCTTGGATGATAAATTGTCAGTGTTTGTAGACTTTTTTTCTATGATCCAAATTTCATTTCCTGACCTGCAGCCTAAATCAACTTCGTTGAAGATTGTCCTTTATCATTCTTCTTAAACCCATGCTTGTGAGCACAGCCCTGAGAATGGTTTACCGAAATTACTGGCACAGATTTCTTCACTCCTACACAAATCCCATATGGTCCTATTGGTGCATTCAGGAATGCAGTCACAATGCTTCTGAAGTTTACTCCTATTTCTCAGCTTCATTTCATTCCTATATCTCTACTTCTTCAACAATGTCAATTGTGGCTCCTTCATGAACCAAGTGTTCCTCCAGCCCTGGGAGAGCAGATCACATTGAAATTGCATTATGTGGTCAGATTCATCCTTGCCAAAGGGGACAAAGTTGTACAATTTACTTTATTTTTATAACATTATTTTTTCCAAAAAAAAGAATGAGCTTATTTTTCTGCAATTCTAAGTACAAATTATTATATATGTAATTTCATCATCAGGACACACACACACACACACACACACACACACACACACTAGCATAAAAATTTAAGACAATAGCAAGATATTTTAATCATGTAACCTAATAGTCATATTCTTGTTTAAAAACATTAATATTTGAAGAACCAAAACAAGCAAAGGAGCAAGGAAACAAACCCAAACACCATTGCTGATTAGAATGTCAGTGCATACGGATTAAATCCAATTCCTCACCCGTTCTGTTTCAAATCCTTTGACTTGGGGCTTTAATGATGTTATTAGGATTTCTGACTGTTCTTCCAGAAGATCATACTTCAATCCCCAGAAGCCACATGGCGACCTACATTGCTCTGTAATTTTAATCCCAGCAGATACCATGTCTTTCAGGTCTCCAGGGGCACTGTATCCAAGTGGCATGAGACATTTATTCGGGCAAACTATACACATAAAACAGGAGAGTCAATAAAAAAAAATCAAATACTGTGACTTTTCAAAGGTCAAATTTGTCTATTAAAATAATTTTAGTAATAAAATCAATGAAGAAAAGAAAAGGAGAAATTAAATTACTACAGTATTTCTATTGGACTCTATACTACAGAGCAAAGATCTGTCAAAGGTTGACATGATAATTTGTGTTGTGCAGTCCAGATGCTGTGACCCCCAGATATCTTTCCTCTTCCCAAATGTTATGGGCAGGCAACACTATACCTGGATCCATAATTATGAACATTTTGTTAGCGATGTATCCATTTGTACTTGAGGACCTACAAACATATAAGGGCAACTATGTGCATACTCAAATGAATCACATAGTGCCTGATGCTTAATTAAATGAAGATGATTTGTGAGAACTACCAAATCATAAATATTAATGCTGTCAGTTATAATATTGGTGAAAAACTCTAGCAGAAATGAGAAAATATAAAAACTCTGATCTTCCCAAATTCCTTCTTTTACTTCAGATCTAGCAAATCAATCAGTGAAACACTAATTTGCATGCTCTCTGTCTAATATAGAGGGATTGCTTTTCTGTTTTAATATTCTTACTGACTTTACTTGTGCTTGGTTTTGGCAAAGACTGTCCCCTATTAAATGAAGATTTCAGGGGACGAATCACTAGTGAAGGAGTAGGCAGGACTTCCAGGTTGGAGGGTGAAAAGAAGGGGGAGAAAAGAGACTTGAGGTTTTTGGAAAGAAGGATTTAGGGTACACGGTGTAAGGAACTACAGGCTCTTGGTTAGATGGTGGATCCGCCAGGATTTACTTTAGCGTGGCTGACTAATTAGGATGCTAGTAGTTGTGCCCAGTGATTGAGTTACCTGTTGATTCTAAACTAAGTTTTCCTTCACGCAGCGACTCCACGGAGTTCCAGAGAAAGGTACGGAGGCTAGCACCTTAGCCTGGCACGGAATTTGATGCGTGGGGCCGGCATGATTAAGGACCTGCCATGGGAACTTAGCGTGTCAGGTGGAGAGGTTTCTGAGCTCCAGGCCAGAGAGTCTGCAGAGAAGAGAATACCCTGGTGGGCGTGGCATGGGGCCCGTTTTAGTATTTAACACAACACTGGGTAAAGTTCACAGGTCTTGGCCTTTATACTAAAAAAGTGTTTTACTTCTTTTTCAAAATTTATAGAAAATACTGCACTGTACTTGTTTCTTCTCAAATAAGGGTTTCATACTAAATGTAAGTTGTGCTGTGCCTGAGATGATGTGGGGGGATGGTCCCATGTTACATTTTAGACTTTTACAAATTAAACTTGACTATCAGATTGGATTAAGGGCTACAATTTAGATAAACATGTATTTTGTGATATGTGTGTGTGTATGATTCATATGTAGATGATGTAAATGTGTATGATGTGAATGTGTATGCTGTGTGTATGTATATAACGTATATGTATATAACTTATAGTAAAGAGACAATGATCAGATTCTCCCGAGGAAGGTGTTTACTTGGGTGATATGTATACATGTACTATGTGATGTCAATAAGAGGATGTAACAATTATATAATCTCCGGGGAGATTTCAGGCTCACAGTAAAAACCGTTTCCATTAGAATTAGATGTGGATCAGAAAGGCACACGCAATGTGCACTTATTCTTCATTGCTGATATAAATGGCTTATTCCTGTTCCCCGGTTTGTCCATTCACTGAACCTTTTTTGAAAACAGCCCACATCATTGGATAAATACAATGAGTATTGCTAAAAAGCTTTAAAAATCATAATATACCAATATAAACTATAAGATATTTACATTTTATAGAGGAGATAAAAATCACATGGAGGGGTGATATTGCATAACCTTCACTCTTGTGGGCTCCCACAGACCAAATGACCAAAGGAAAAGCATACAAGGTCTGGATGTAGACTTTCCAGATAATAGTAGCATATGTGTAACTTGGTCTCTGTGTGGCTACCTCAACACCTGCAGCAGGGGCTGACCCTGAGTCCCTTGCTTGCCTATGGATCCTAGTTCCCCAGCTGGGTTGCCTTGTCAGGCCTTAGTGAAAGAGGATGTGCCTTGTCCAACAGTGACTCTAGGTGTCACAGGCAGACGGTTGTCACCTAGTGGGGACCTCCGTCTTTCTCAGAGGTCAGTGGGAGGAGTGGAAGAAGAGGGACCATTTGAGAGAAGTGGGAGGATGAGAGGGGTGCTGCCGACTGGAAGTAAAGTGGACAAATAAATTATTTGGAAAAATTAAGTATTTGATGAAATATACCTATTATTTAGTGCATAATAGATGCTTTCTCTTTTTAGTTTTTGAAAATCATTTCTGTATATTAGATAGTTCAGTATATGCCTTTAATACTAGTACTTGGGAGGCACAGTTAGGTGGATCTGTGAGACTGAGGGTAGCCTGGTTTACAAGGTAAGTTCAAGGCTAGTCAAA
Source organism: Micromys minutus (assembly GCF_963924665.1). Taxonomy (NCBI): domain Eukaryota; kingdom Metazoa; phylum Chordata; class Mammalia; order Rodentia; family Muridae; genus Micromys; species Micromys minutus. Next base: position 45,271,446 of record NC_137960.1, on the reverse strand, counting down.
ATAATATACTATATAATTAAACTCTGTCTAAAAATATTTTTATCTGAGACCAAACACAAGATCATCATTTTTTTTGTTTTAAAGTTCTTATTTGTTAAAAATATTTTATTTGGAAAACATCTAATGACTTTCTGATTATAGGCCAAGGAGACATTTATGTTGAACTGGAGCATTGTACCATCAAATGAAGACATTATGAGAGAAATGGAGTCAGACAGTAAAAATACAATTAAATCTTCTTAATTTTAAATTTCAAGGCTATAAAGATGTTCTTGTAATTAAAAGCCTTAGCCAAAATTTTCACATAAGATCACCCATTAAATGGTGCTGTAAACAGAAATTGACTTGAGATATGTGAACACTGACGTGCCATAGACCCAGATTTTAAGCACCAGCTGTTGTAATCAATAAATGAGTGAATCAACAGTCATTAAAGAGAGTGCTAAATGACAATTCTGTAAAGCAGTCTCAATGTCACTTTTATGCAATGGTCTCCATCCTTGGGAGTTCTAATGACTATTCTGTCTTATCTAAGGAGATAAACTCACACAAATAGAATGTAGTTGCCATTGTGGAAGACTAAACACCAATCACCAAATACAGAATTTGAAAGCCAGTGTGTGTGGGGTGTGTGTGTGTGTGTGTGTGTGTGTGTGTGTGTGTGTGTGTGTGTGTTTGTGTGTGTGTGTGTGTGTGTGTGTGTGTGTGTGTGTTCATGTGTGTGAGGGAAGGAAGACAGAGGTCAAGGGGAACCTTCAGAGCCCTATTCGCACTTTCAACTTTGGAAAAAGTTTCTCTTGTAAGTTGCTGTGTTTGCCAGGCTAACTAGATTGAGGGCTTCCAGAAATTTCTCATGTTTCTGTCTCCCATCTCCATGTAGGGGATTACTTGTACTTCCTTGGATTACTATTATATCCTGTTCTTCATGAGCTCTAGGGATACAAACTCTGGTCTTTATATTTCTCTACTAAGTGATTTAACAAGTGAGCCATATTATCACCTGTGAAATGTTATATTCTTAATGCACAGGAGAAAATATGCAGAAATTTGGGCATGAAAAGTCCTTAGAACATGTATCTATATTTATCCTTAATAGAACAAAAGCTAAACTATGGAGAACTCTTTAGCCTGTAAGTCATAGATGCCACATGGTAATTAGCTCATGTGAATAAAGGAGCCTATTGTGGAGATGCCTGAATAGAAACATCAGGAAAGAGTGAAAAACTAGACATGGTGGAACATGCCCGTAATCCCACTTCCTGGGAAGTACGTGGAAGGGTTTAAGATTATCTGAGACTCTACAGGAAGTTTGATGCCAACCTGAACTATATAAGAACCTGTCACAATGAAGGAGAAACAGAAGAAGAGGTAGAGGAAGAAGAGGAGGATGGAGGAGCAGGAGAATCAGTAGAAAGAGGACAGCAAGCAGCAGCAGTAGTAGCTGCAAGCAGAAACAACAACAATAGGAGAAGGAAGAAAAGTGAGGAGGAGGGTGGTGCCAAATTGAGATTCATCTGTGCCTTTGAAATGATGTACCCTAGGCTTGTCTATTTATAAGACCCATCTATTAATCACGTGGCTTCCTTCACTCTGCTTTTGGTTTTTATTGGTTTTGTTGTTGTTATTAATTGTCTTGCTGAACACTGGGTATTTTTTTCAGTAGATAATATGAACAGAATTAGGAATAAAAAAATCTTAACTGTACACAATAAATGCCATGTTTGGACATGTTTCAGAAGAAGATATAATGGCCCACCTTTCATCCAGTGCATAGGCATGTGAGGGGGTTGCTGTTCTCCCAAGCTCTTAAGATTAGGGATGGACACCAAGGATGGAACTCCATCTGCACAGACAGATTCATAGCTGACCATGTATTTCTTCCCCTATGACAGTAATGTCTCAATGGAAACCATTCACAGTAAAGAATATTTATAGTGTTTTAGTAACCATTCATGAAACTGTAAGGGAACTATTTTGCTTACATGCTATGGATATATAGAATATTTTCATTAGTGACATAGGGGAAGCTTAATATTTAATACTTATTTGTGATCCTAGAAAAAATAACTCAAGGGAAACTTTCTATTTGAAATATAAATAATTGATTTTCTTTAAAAAAAATTACAAATCCTGTGAGGAGTAAAAACCATGTTTGCATAATTCTAGATTTGCTCCTTTGGAAGGGAGGATTAAGTTACCTTCTCAATCTCCCTTAACTGTAGTTTCTCTCCTTACAGTGTCCCCTGGTCATAACATTATCTTTGTTGTTATTTCATAACTGAAGTTTGATACTGTTATAAATCTTAATGGAAATATATATGTTTTCAGATGATCTGAGGCAATCCTGTGAAAGGATTAGTTGACCCACACATTAAGAAGGATGCACCTCACAGGTTGAGAATCATTTAGTTAAGGAAACACAAATTTAGTGTCAGTTAGGTCTCCAGTAATAAAGACTTTGACAGCTAAATTGTAGAAAGGAATGTGCATGTAGACACTGCCCAGGCATTTTGACAAGCACTTCTCTACTCTGATGCACATCACATGGGTAATGCATATGCTGACTGACTGCCCCCCCTTATACTCTAACAGCAGAAAGGCACTTATTTGACCATTCTAAATGAAAGCAAACTCCTACAAATCTCTTCTTAAACATTCAAATGTTCTCCACATCATTGTTATAAAATTAAGATTCATTTGCATTGTTATTTAAAGTAAATATTTAGCTATTTTTGACCTTCCTGTCTTTGGCTAGGATATAGATTTCATCAGTAGCTTAGTTTCTCTGTCCAGTGGAGTGTGTCTTTAGTCAAATATAGACCCAGAATGTTGGCAACTGTGTATTATTGAATAAATGGATATATGCATGAAAGAATGAGTGAATAGAATTTTGTTTTCCTGTCTTGCCCTCACCCTGATTATCTTCCTAATGAGTTATTATAAACACATAAGAATAACATAAAATGCCATTTCTAAACTGTATTATTATATAGACAGGCCACAATAGAACTTTAACAGTGGTGACTTAATTATTTGAGTTATTTAGTTAACAAATATCTGCCACTGTAAGAAAGGTGACGACATTGTTCAGATATATTAGATAATTAACCATCCTAGATCTGGCTTATATAAATTGACTCACATATATCTATATGTTAGGATGTAAGAGCCAGCACAGTTAACTGTATAGTCATCCAGCATCACAGACACAGAACAGAGGCAGCCAGGGCATGATTCAGAATGCAGGTAAAGGACGATATGTCTGGGAAGACAGCAGCCATAGAGGATTAGAATAGGATTTGTCACACTGTTGTTTCCACAGCAGGTCACTTATTTATGGGTTCCTGCCAGATAGACATGCTTTATTTTCATAGTTAACATTTGGTGAACATAATTAGTTTAAAAAGTAAGACTATCCAATAAAGAAATATTTGCATACATATATATGTTCAGTGTTATTTTAAGTTTATCATAAAGATAACCACCTGAGCAATGAACAATCATACAGAATGATATGGTAGATATCATATCCACCAATATAAATATTATAATATAGAAAATTCAAGAACAAAGAGATAGAGTACTAGAATAGCACTTTTCTATTTTTAAATTGGTTATTATGTTCATTTACATTTTAAATGGTATCCCCCTTCATAGTTTCCCCTCTGAAAACTCCCCACTACAACAGCCCCAACCTTGTCTCCATGAGGGTTCTTCCCCATCCACACACAAACTACCCTATCATTCCCTAATGCTGGGGCATCAAGCTTTTACTGGACACAGGGCTTCCCCCTCCCATTGATGCTAGGCAAAGACATTCTCTGCTATATATGCTGCTGGAGCTATGGATTTCTACATGTGTATTGTTTGGTTGGTGGGTTATTCCCTGGGAGAGCTGGGGGATCTAATTAGTTGATATTGTTTTTCTTCCTATGTGTTTGCAAATCCCTTCAGCTTCTTCAGTCCTTAAAATAACTTCTCATTCGGGTTTCCTGTGCTCAGTCTGATGGTTGGCTGAAAGTATCCACATCTGTATCAGTAAAATTCTGACAGAGCCTCTCGGGAGTCATCCATATCCATCTCCTATTGGGAAGCACTTCTTAGCATCAGTGTAGGTGACTGAGTTTGATGGGATAGATCCTCATGTTGGGAAGTTTGTGAATGGTCTTTACTTTAGTCTCTGCTCTAATCTTTCTCCATATATTTCTTTTAGACTGGAACAATTCTGGGTTAAAATTTACTGAGGGACAAATGGCCCCATATTACAACCAGGGTCCATGCTTAACCTTTAAATATGGTGTCTACAGGTTCTCTCTCACCTTTGTAGAGTCCTTCAGCTAATGTCTACTCCACTAGATCCAAAATTTTCTGCGTACAGGAAACATTCCTCAGTAAACAACAGATATTACTGCAAAGTAAAATGCTGGAAAAATAGTTCCAGGCTTATCATGCCAAGAAACAAGCTGGTGTAGACATTCTAATATTCAACAAACAGACTTTCAATCAGAAGTTGTCAAAAAGATGCGGTGGAATACTACATGCATGTCAAAGGAAAAATCAACCAGGATGAACTCTCAATTCTGAACATCTATGTCCCAAATGCAAGGGCACCAACATTTGTAAAAAAAGGTTACTAAAGATCAAAGCACACACTGAACCTAACAGAATAATAGTAGGATATTTCAACACCCGATTCTCACCAATGGATAGATCGCAAAAAGAGAAACTTAACAAAGACACAGTGAAACAAGCAGAAGTTATGAACCAAATGAATTTAACAAATACCTATAGAACAATTTATTCCAAAACAAAAGAATATGCCTTCTTCTAAGCACCTAATGTTACTTTTTTCAAAATTGATAATATAATCCACCACAATGCAGGCCACAAAGATGAAAGGAGATGGAAGTATTCCCATGACACTAGAAGATCACCATAGACTAAGGCTGCTGTTCAGTAATTACTAAAAACAACAGAACGGCCGCATCCATACAGTTGCTGAACAATACTCGACTATATAATACGCTGGAAAAGAAGGAAATTAAAGAATGTTTAGAATTTAATGAAAATGGAGGCACAACATACCCAAACTGGAAATGTCATAGTTCTAAATGCCCCCATAAAGAAACTGGATAGAATTTACACCAGCAGCTAGACAGCACATGTGGAATCACTAGAGCATAAAGAAACAAATACATTCAAGAGGAGCAGAAGGCAGGAAATAGTCAAACTAGGAGCTGAAATCAGTGGAGTAGAAACAAAAGAAACTATAAAGAGTCAACAAAACTAGGAGCAGGTTCTTTGAAATGAAAAATCAACAAGATAGACAAATCATTAGCCAGACGAACTAGAGGTCACAGGGACAGTATTCAAGTTAACAAAATAAAAATGAAAGCAGAGACAAAACAACAGAAATTGAGGAAATTAAAAAAAAAAATCAGATCCAAATACAAAAGCCTATACTCAACAAAAGTGGAAAATCTGGAGGAAATAAACAATTTCTAGGCAGATATCAGATACCAAAGTTAAATTAGGATCAGATAAGCTATCTAAACAGCCCCATAATACCTAAAGAGTCATTAAAAGTCATTAAACACTTTCCAACTTAAAAAATCCAATGACCAGGTGTATATTGTGCAGAATTGTATCATACATTCAGAGAAGATCTAATATCAATACTCTTCAAACTCTTCCACAAAATAGAAACGGAAGGAACACGACTCAATTTGTTGTACAAAGCCACATGAACGATACCTAAATGAACCATACCTAAATGAATGAAAAACACAAAAAGAAGAAGGATTTTAGGCCAACTCTCTTATGAACACTGATGCAAAAATACTCAATAAAAATCTTGCAAACCAAATCCAAGAGCAACTCAAAACAATCATCAATCATTATCAAGTAGACTTCACCCCAAGAATGCAAGTAATTTTGAATATATAGAAATCCATCAAGTAATCCACTATATAAACAAATTCAAAAAATAAAACTACCTGATCATCTCATTAGATACTGAGAATGCATTTAACAAAATCCAACATCCCTTCAAGTTAATGTCTGGAAAGGTCAGAAATTTAAGGACCATAACAAAACATAGTAAATGCAATATACCCCAAACCAGTAGCCAACATTAAACTAAATGGAGAGAAACTAGACACAAATGATCTGAAATCAGGAGCTAGACAAGGCTGCTGACTCTTGCCCTACTTATTCAATACAGTACCCAAATGACTAGCTAGAGAAATTAAACAACAAAAAGAGGACTAATGGATACAAATTGGAAAGAAAGAAGTCAAAATATCACTCTATGCAGATGATGAAATAGTATGCATAAGTGACCCCAAAAATTTCACCAGAGAGATCCTACAGCTTATAAACAAGTTCAGCTAAGTGGCTGGATAATCAAGCAAATCAATACCCTTTCTCTACACAAAAGATAAACAGGCTGAGAAAGAAATTAAGGAAATGACACCCTTCACAATAGTCACAAATAATGTAAAATACCTTGGTGTGACTCTAACCAAGAAAGTGAATTATCTCTATGACACAAACTTCTAGTTTCTAAAGAAAGAAATCAAAGATCTCAGAAAATGAAAATATATCCTGTGCTCATGAATTGGCAGGTTTAATATAGAAAAATGGCTATCTTCTCAAAAGTAATCTACAGTTTCAATGCCATACCCATCAAAATTTTAACGGAATTCTTCATAGAATTGGACAGAAGATTTTGCAAATTCATTTGGAATAACAAAAAAAAAAAAAAAAAAAAACAAAAAAAAAAACAATAAACAAACAAAAAAAAAAAAGCCAGGCTAGTGAAAACTATTTTTAAACCAAAAAGTACATCTAGGGGAATCATCATTCCTGACCTCAAGCTGTATTGCAGAGCAATTATGTTTTTAAAACAATGCATGGTTTTGGTACAGAGACAGCAGTTAGATCAATGGAATAGAATTGATCACTTAGAAATGAACCCACACATTTATGGTCACTTGCTTTTTGAAAAGGGAGCTAAAGTCAGCCAGTGAAAAAAGAGCAGCATTTTCAACAAATGGTTCTGTTTCAATTGGAGGTCAGCATGTAGAAGAATGCAAATGAAACCATTCTTATCACCTTGTACAAAAAATTTCAAGTGCATCAGGAACTTCCTCAGATAACCTGATACACTAAAATTAATAGAAGAAAAATTGGGAAAGAGCCTCAAATACATAGGAACAAGGGAAATGCCTGAACAGAACACCAGTGACACATGCTCTAAAATCAATATGCAAAATAATGGGACCTCATAAAATTATAATGTTTATGTAAGGCAAAGGATACTATCAATAGGACAGAATGTCAACCAACATATTGGGAAAAGATTTTTATGAATCCTACATCTGATAGAGGGCTAATATCTAATATATACAAAAAAACTAAAAAAAAAAAAAACCTCCAGAGAATTAAATAATCTTATACAAAATGAGGTACAGAACTAAACAAACATTCTCAACAGAGAAATACCAAATGGCTGAGAAACACCTAAAGAAATGCTCAACATCCCTAGTTATCAGGAAAATGCAAATTAATACAGATACTAACATTAAACCAGGACCAGGTAGACCATGTAAATAATCCCATAACACCAAAAGATATAAAAACAGTCATCCAAAGTCTCCAAACCAGTAAAAGCCAAGGTCCAAATGGGTTTAGTGCAGAATTCTATCACATATTTAGTGGCAACCTAATACCAATACTCCCCAAACTATTTCACAAAATAGAGTCAGATGGAACACTAAATAAATCATTTTTGAGCCCACAATAACTTCTGTTTCTAAATCACAAAAAGACCCTACAAGGAAAGAGAACTTCAGACCAATCTAACTTATAAACATTGATGCAAAAATACTCAACAAAATTATTGGAAACCGAATCCAAGAACACATCAAAACGATCATTCACCATGATCAAGGAGGCTTCATCCCTGGGATGCAGGGATGGTTTAATATATGGAAATCAATCAATGTAATCAACCATATAAACAAACTCAAAGAAAAAAAACACATTGTCACCTGACAAGATTCTGAGAAAGCATTTGACACAATTTAAAACCCTTTCATGTTAAAAGTCTAGGAAAGAACAGGAATCCAAGGCCATACCTAAAACATAATAAAAGCAATATACAGCAAACCAATAGCCAACATCAAACTTACCAGTGAGAAACTTGAAGTAATCCCACCAAAATCAGCAACTAGACAAGGCTGCCCACTCTCCCCCTACCTATTCAACATAGTACTGGAATTCCTGGCCAGAGCAACTCAACAGCAAAAGGAAATCAAAGGGATACAAATTGGAAAGAAAGAAGTAAAAAACATCACTTTTTTCAGATGCCATGATTGTGTATGTAAGTGACCCCAAAGTTCCACCAGAGAATTTCTATAGCTGATAAACAAGTTCAGCAATTTTACTGGATATAAAATTTACTCAAACAAATCAGTAGCCTTCCAATACTCAAAGGACAAACATGTGGAGAAAGAAATTAGGGAGAAGAAACCCATCACAATAGTTACAAACAATAAGAAATACATTTTTGTGACTCTAACTAAGCAAGTGAAGGACCTGTATGACAAGAACTTCAAATCTCTAAAGAAGAAAATCGAGGAAGTTCTCAGAAAATGGTATGAACTCCCATATTCATGGATTTGAAGGATCAACATTGTAAAAATGGCCATCTTACCAAAAGCAATCTACAGATTCAATGAAATCCTCATCAAAATTCCAATCCAATTCTTCATTGAGTTGGAAAGAGCAATGTGCAACTTCATCTGGAATAACAAAAGACCTAGAATAGTGAAATCGATCCTCAACAACAAGAAAACATCTGCAGGAATTACTATCCCTGACCTCAAGCTATATTACAAGGCAATTGTGTTAAAAATTGCAAGGTACAAGTACAGAGATAAGCACGTGGAACAATGGAATAGAATAGAAGAACCAGAAATGAGCCTTCACATACATGGTCACTTGATTTTTGACAAAGGAACTGTAAACATTCATTGAAAAAAAAGACAGCCTCTTCAACAAATGGTATTTGTCCAACTGGCACTCAGCATGCAGAAGAATGAAAATAGACCCTTTCTTGTCTCCTTGTACAAAGCTCAAGTGCAAGTGGATCAAAGATCTTCATATTAAACCACATAAACCGAAACTATTAGAAGAGAAAGTAGGGAAAACTTAGAATACATGGGCATAGAAGAAAATTTCCTGAACAGAACATCAATGGCTCTTGTTCCAAGGTAAAATATAGACAAATGTGACTTAATGAGATTCCAAAATTTCTGTAAGTCTAAGGACACTGTCAAGAAAACAAAACGGCAGCCAACAGATTGGGAAAAGATCTTTACCAACCCCACATCTGATAGAGGCCTAATATCCAAAAGTATACAAAGAACTCGAGAAGCTAGACACCAGAGAATCAAACAACCCTATCATAAAATGGGGTACAGAGCTAAACAAAAAATTCTCAGTTAAGGAATAGTGAATGGCGGAGTAGCATCTAAGGAAGGGCTTGACAACTTTATTCATCAGGAAGTTGGAAATCAAAACAACCCTGAGGTTCCTCCTCACACCAGTCATAATGGCTAAGATCAAAAATTCAGATGACAGCAGATGCTGGCAAGGATGAGGAGAAAGAGGAATACTTCTCCTCTGTTGGTGTGGTTGGAAACTGGTACAACCCCGCTGAAAATTAATCTTGCAGTTTCTCAGAAATTTGGACATAGTACTACCTGAAGACCCAGTTATTTCATTTTTGGACATATACCCCAGAGATGCTCCAACATACAATAAAGACACATGAACCACAATGTTCATAGCAGTCCTACTTATAATAGCCAGAACCTGGAAAGAACCCAGATGTCCTTCCGTAGATGAATGGATAAAAAAATTGTGGTATATTTACACAATGGAGTTCTACTTACCTATCAGAAACAATGACTTCATGAAATTCTTAAGAAAATGGATGCATCTAGAGAATATCATCCTGAGTGAGGTAACCCAAAACAACAGACATAATATGCAGTCACTGTAATTGGATAATAACCCTAGAAAGCTCTGAACCCTCCAGAAACATCTTACAGACTATATGAAGTTCAAGAAAAAATAAAGGACAAAAAAAAAAAAAAAAAAAAAAAAACAAGAAAAATCATTATGCTTAATCTTTACACACCAAGAAAACTTTGACTATTTCACGTCATATCTTGTTTTACATGTACTTTATGCTCATTTTAACTAGTAAGATTTTAATGCATGCTCTCAACCCTTTAAAAAATTAAGTACTGACAAAAATGTATTCATATACAGTTATGCAAAAGTGCTTTTAAAATCTGTACATTTATCTTTGATTTTTAAAGTAAAGTTGTTCAATTAAAAAGAAAATAAAAGAAACCTATAAAAAAAAGAACTGCAGGGACAAAAGTGTTGTAGAGCATGAGGGAAAAGAGGTCCAGTGACAGGCACACATTCGGATCCAAGCTCAAGGGGAGGCCCCAAGGCCTGACACTATTACTGTTGCTATGGTCTACTAACAAAGAGTATCTTAGCATGGCAGCCCTCAGAGATGTTCAACTAGTAGCAGAGTAAGATAGATACAGATCCTTACACCCAACCAATAGACTGAAGTCAGGGACTCCTGTGGTTGTATTAAGGAAAGGTTAGAAGAAATTGAGGAGGGGGCAACCCTGTAGGTAGACCAGCAGTCTCAACTAACCTGGGCCCCTGAGATCTCTTAGGTATTGAGCCGCCAACCAGGCAGCATACAGTAGCTGGTCCAAAGCCCCTGTGACATATACAACAGAGGACTGTCAGGTCAGGGTTCAGTGAGAGACTTGAGTCTTAAGGAGTGGGGAAGCCTGGTTGTGTGTGGAGATGTGTGTGTGTTTGTGTGTGTATGTGTGTGTGTGTGTGTGTGTGTGTGTGTGTGTGTGTGTGTGTGTGTTTGTTATCTTGTAGACCAGGGACAAAAAATGGGATTAGGAACTATTGGAGGGCAGAACCAAAGGGGGAAAATATTTCAACAGGATTGAAAAAATATTAAAAATAAAAAGTTATGTTGCATCAATGTTCTGATTTGAAATTTCTCTATTCAAAATGATGAGATCAAGTTGTAATGCTTAAATCTTTGCTTGCATACTAGATTATTTTCACATAGTGAATAACAGAAAAATATTGAGACATATACTCAAACTTATTTATCTTTTCACCAGAAAGGAAAAAAATTGACACCATAAAAATAAAATGTAATCAAATCATATATATAGCATATATTAAGTGTTAATTTGGAAACCTAGTAAGGTACCATTGTACTGTAAAAGAGTACATGAGTGTACTTCACAAACCTATGTGACATAACTTGGTAGGCTATACCTTACATGGCATTGTATATTGCTGAAAATCTATGTAGCAGCTCACGCTCACTACATTGGATATTGGAAGAAATTGTAGCATAATGGACTAGAATATCTAAACAGAAAGCCTAAAATAAAAAATACTTTGTGATAGATAAATGCAGTATACTTTAGGAGTACTCATCTGAATGGGGCTTGCATGATTGTTTGAGATGGGTACATGTTCAAACCTAGAATATTATTAATATATTTATAAATATTTTATGCTGAAGATACACTAATTAATATTCAAAATGTCTGTTTTAAATAATACCAAACTGTAAGGTAAAACACAAATGCCTTGTATAACAGTGTGTAATCATTTTTGTATGCATTCTTTTTTTAAATTTTATTGGATATTCTCTGTATTTATTTTCAAATGTTATACCTTCCTCCCCCCATTTGCCTTCCTCTTCCCCCTCAACTTGCTTCCATGAAGGTACTCACTCTCCCAATTACTCTCTCCATCTCAGTGCCTTTCCTGTTGATGGTGTTGTTATTCCTATTAAGTAAAAACCCTTCAGCACTTCCAGTCTTTCTCTAGCTCTTTCACTGGGGTTCCCCTTGTTCAGTTTGATGTTTAGCTGCAAGCATCCTCATCTGTATCTATATAACTCTGGGAGAGCCTCTGAAGAGATATCCATATCTGGTTCTTGCCAGTAAACACTTCTTTGCAACAGCAATAGTGCTTGGGTTTGGTGGCTGAATATGGGGTGGTTCTCCAGGAGAGGAAGTCTCTGTAGATCTTTTCTTCAATCCTTGCTCTTCTATTTGACCTTGTATTTCCTTCGCTGCTATGTTCTTCCTTCTAAGAAGGACTGAGGCATCCACATTCTGGTTTTCCTTCTTTTCAAGATTTATAACTTCTGTAAATTTTTTCTTGGTATTCTGAGCTAATTTTTTCTTTTTCGGAGGGGGGGTGGAAGGGTAGTATCCATGTATAAGTGAGTGCTTACTTTGTGTGTTCTTTTGTGACTGGGTTACCTCACTCAGGATGATAGCTTCAAGTTTTACCCATTTGCCTAGGAATTTCATTAAGTTGTTTTTAAAAGCTGAGTAGTAATCCATTGTGTATACTTACCAAAATTTTTGTATCCATTTCTCTGTTCAAACACATCTGGGTTCTTTCCAGCTTCTGGCTATTACAAGTAACACTATTTATAATATATAAATATGAACATGTTGAAGCACATGTCCTTATTATATGCTGGGGCATCTTTGGGATATATGCCAGAAGTGGTACAGCTGAGTTCTGAGGTTCAATTTATGAGGAACCTCCAGACAGATTTGCAGAGTAGTTTTACCAGTTTACAATCCCACCAACAGTACTGTTTCTCCTTCTCCACATCCTCACCAGAATCTGCTGTCACTTGAGCTTTTGATCTTAGTCATTCTGACTGGTGTGAGGTGGAAACTTAGGGAGATTTTGATTTGCATTTCTATGATGACTACAGATGTTGAGAATTTCTTTAGGTGCTTCTCAGGCATTCAGTATTCCTCCATTTAGAAGCCTCTCTATAGCTCTATACCCCACTTTTTAAATAGAATTATTTGATTCTATAGTTTCAAGCTTCTCGGGTTTATATATATATACATATAAATACAAGCCCTCTATAAGATGGAGGATTGGTAAAGATATTTTCCCAATTTTTTGGTGGCCATTTTGTCCTTTGACAATGTCCTTGGCCTTTTAGAAGCTTTGTTATTTCATGAGGTCCCATTTGTCAATTCTTAATCTTAGACCATAATCCATTGTTGTCCTGTTTAGGAAATATTCCCCTGTGACTAAGTGTTCTTAATCTTCCCCACTTTCTGTTCTATTAGTTTCAACGTACCTGGTTTTCTGTGGAGGTCTTTGATCTATTTGGACTTGAGCTTTGTACGAGGAGATAAGAAAGGGTCTATTTTCATACTTCTGCAGGCTGAGTGCCAGTTGAAACAACACCATTTATTGAATAAACTGTCTTTTTTCCATTGAATGTTTTAATGTTTTTAGTTCCTTTGCCAAAGATGAAGAAACATTGGTGTGTGGGCTCATTTCTGGTTTTCAGTTTTATTTCATCGGTCTACCTGCCTGTCTCTACCAATCCAAAGCAGTTTTTATCAAAATTGATCTGTAAAATACCTTGAGGTCAAGAATGGTGATTCCCCAAGAAGGTTGTTTGTTTGTTTGTTTGTTTTTGTTTGTTTGTTTTTGTTTTTTTGGATTTTTGTTGTTGTTGAGAATGTTTTTTCTATCCTGGGTTTTTTATTATCTTAAATGAATTTGCATTTGTTCATTCTAACTATATAAATAATTGAGTTGGAATTTTGATGGGAATTGCCTATATGGTCACCTGATTTTTGACAAAGGAGCTGTAACATTCAATGGAAAAAGGACAGCCTATTCAACAAATGGTGCTGGTCCAACTGGCACTCAGCATGGAAAAAAAAAAAGACCCTTTCTTATCTCCTTGTACAAAGCTCAAGTGTAAGTGGATCAACGATCTCTACATTAAACCAGATACACTGAAACTATTAGATGAGAAAGTAGGGAAAACCTTAGAACACATAGGCACAGGAGAAAATTTTCTGAACAAAACAACAATGGCTCAAGCTCTAAGGTCAAAGATTAATAAATGGGACTTAATGAGATTGCAAAGTTTCTGTAAGGCTAAGGACATTGTCATGAAAACAAAACAGCAGACAACAGAATGGGAAAAGATATTTACCAACTCCACATCAGAGAGAGGCCTAATATCCAAGGTATACAAAGAACTCAAAAAGTTAGACACCAGAGAATCAAACAACCCTATTAAAAAATGGGGTACAGAGCTAAACAAAACGATCTCAATTGAGGAATATCGAATGGCTGAGAAACATCTAAGGAAGTGCTTGACATCCTTAGCCATCAGGAAAATGCAAATCAAAACAACCCCGAGATTCTACTTCACACCAATCAGATTGGCCAAGATCCAAAGCTCAGATGACAACAGATGCTGGCAAGGTTGCAGAGAAAGAGGAACACTTCTCCACTGTTGGTGGGGTTGTAAACTGATACAACCACTCTGGAAATCAGTCTGGCGATTCCTCAGAAAATTGGACATAGTAGTACCTGAAGATCCAGCTATTCCACTTCTGGGTATATACCCCAGAGACACTCCAATATACAACAAAGATACATGCACCACAATGTTCATAGCAGCTCTATTTATAATAGACAGAAGCTGGAAAGAACCCAGATGTCCTTCAGTAGATGAATGGATACAAAAATTGTGGTACATTTACACAATGGAGTAGTACTACTTAGCCTTCAGAAACAATGGCTTAACCAAATTCTTAAGAAAATGATTGCATCTAGAGAATATCATCCTGAGTGAGACAACCCAGTAACAAAAGAACAGACATAATATGCAGTCACTGGTAGTGGGATGCTAACCCCAGAGGCTTGGACTGTCCCAGAAACAACTCACAGACTGAGTGAAGTTCAAGAAAAAAACAAAACAAAACAAAACAAACAAACAAAAAAAAGTCATGCTCAATCCTTACACACCAAGAAAATGTTGACTAATTCCGGGTTACATCCTGTGTTACATGTACTTTTTGCTCATTATAACTAGTAAGACCTTAATGCAGAGAATCAAACTTTAAAGAAAAAAGAAAAAAAAAAGTCAAGCACTGACACAGTAGTTGTATTTGTACGCATGTATGCAAAAATGTTTAAATTTTTTTCCTTTATCTTTGGTTTTAAAAATAAAGTTTAAAAAAATAAATAAAACCAAAATTGCCACAAGACTATCTTCTTAGCTCTTGAGTTATTAATGATTTATGGTCTTGGTGTACCCGACTCTAAATGGGTGCTATACACTTGTTGTTGTTTTCTTGTTTGTTTGTTTGTTTGTTTGTTTTTGTGTTTTTGGATTTTTTTTGGAAGATTTAGGCTTTCACATTTTAACCTTTATTTTTGAGCTTCATATAATCTGTGAGTTGTTTATGGGTATTCTGAGCTTTCTCGGGTTAGTGTCTGGGACTGCCTATTATATCTGTCCTTTTGTGATTGTGTTACTTCACTCAGGATAATATTCTCTAGACATATCCATTTTCCTAGAAATTTCATAAAGTCATTGTTTCTAGTGGATGAGTAGTACTCCATTGTGTAAAGATACCATAATTTTTGTATCTATTCATCTATTGAAGGACATCTGGGTTCTTTCCATCTTCTGGCTATTATAAATAAGGCAGCTATGAACATGGTAGAGTGTGTGTCCTTATTGTATGTTGGAGCATCTTTGAGGTATATTCCCACAAGTGAAATAACTGGGTCTTCAGGTAGGACCATGCCCCATTTTCTGAGAAAAGGCCAGACTGATTTGCAGAGTGGTTATACCAGCTTACAACCCCACCAACAGTGGAGAAGTCTTCCTCTTTCTCCACATCCTCGCCAGCATCTGCTGTCATCTGAGTGTTTGATCTTAGCAATTCTGACTTATGTGAGGAGGAAACGTTTTGATTTGCATTTTCCTGATGACAGGGATGTCAAGCATTTCCTTAGATGCTTCTCAGCTATTTGATATTCCTCAACTGAGAATTCTTTGTTTAACACTATACCCCATTTTTAATAGGACTGTTTGATTCTATGGAGTCTATCTTCTTGAGTTCTTTGTATATATTGGATATTAGGCTTCTATCAGATGTAGGATTGGTAGAGATTGTTTCCCAATCTGTTGGCTGTGTTTTGTTTTCTTGACAGTGTCTGTAGCCTTACAGAAAATTTGCAGTCCCATTAAGTCCCATTTCTTGATCCTTGATCTTAGAGGACAACCCATTGGTGTTCTGTTTAGGAAATTTTCTCCTGTGCCTATGTGTTCTAAGGATTTCCCAATTTCTCTTCCAATAGTTTCAATGTACCTGGTTTAATGTGAAGATCTTTGATCCACTTGCACTTGAGATTTGTACAAGGAGATAAGAAAGGATCTGTTTCCATTCTTCGGCATACTGAGTGCCATTTGAGTCAACACCATTTTTTGAAGAGGCTGTTCTTATTCCATTAAATTTTTTTCAGCTCCTTTGTCAAAAATCAAGTGACCTTAGGTGTGTGGGTTCACTTTTGGTCCTCAATTCTGTTCCATTGATCTACATGCCTATCTTTCTATCAGTACCATGTGTTTCTTTAGCACAATTTCTTTGTAATATAGCTTGAGGTCAGGATGATGATTCCCACAGAAGTGTTCTTGTTGTTAAGAATACATTTTGATATTCTAGGATTTTTGGTATTGCAGATGAATTTGAAAATTGCTCTTTCCAACTCTATGAAGATTTGAGTTGGTATTTTGATAGGGATTGCATTAAATCTGTAGATTGCTTTTGGTAAGATGGCCATGTTTACAATGTTGTTCCTTCCAGTTCATGAGCATGGGAGATCTTTCCATCTTCTGCAATGTTCTTCAATTTCCTTCTTCAAAGATTTGAAGTTCTTGTCCTAGGGGTCCTTCAAAAAGCCTATGCTCAACAAAACTGAAAAATCTGGAGGAAATGGATATATTTCTAGAAAGATCACATATACCAAAATTATACCAGGACCAGATTAACCATCTAAACAATTTCATAACATCCAAAGATATAGAAGCAGTCATCAAAAGCCTCTTAACCGAACAAAGCCCAGGACCAGATGGGTTCAGTGCAGAATTCTATCAGACATTTATTGACAAAATAATTCCAATACTCTCTAAACTATTCCACAAAATATAGTCAGATGAAACATTACCCAACTCATTCTTTGAAACCACAATTACTCTCATTTCTAAACCAATCAAAGACCCTACAAGGAAAGAGAACTTCAGACCAATCTCCCTTGTGAACATTTATGCAAACATACTCAATAAAATTCTTGCAAACCGCATCCAAGAACATATCAAAATGATCATTAACCATGATCAATTAGGCTTCATCCCTAGGATGCAGGGATAGTTTAATATATGAAAATCCATCAATGTAATCTACCATAAAACCAAAGTCAAAAAAAAAAAAAACCAACAAAAAAAAAAAAAAAAAAAAAACCAACAACAACAACAACAACAAAAACCCCACATTGTCATCTCACTAGATGCTGAGAAATCTTTTGACAAAATTCAACATTACTTCACATTAAAAGTCTTGGAAATAACAGGAATCCAAGACCCATACCTAAACATAATGAAAGCAATATACAGCAAACCAATAACCAACATTAACTAAACGGTGAGAAACTTGAAGCAATCCCACTAAAATCAGGGACTAAACATGGCTGCCCACTCTCCCCCTACCTATTCAACATAGTACTGGAAGTCCTGGCTGGAGCAATTAGACAGCAAAAGGAAATCAAAAGGGTACAAATTGGAAAGGAAAAAGTAAAAATATCACTATTTGCAGATGACATGATAGTGTGCTTAAGTGACCCCAAAAATTCCACCAGAGAACTTTTACAGCTGATAAATCAACTTCAACAAAGTGGCAGGATATAAAATTAACTCAATCAGTAGCCTTCCTCTACTCAAAAACAAACACGCTGAGAAAGAAATTAGGGAAAAGATACCTTTCATAATAGTCACAAACAATATGAAATACCTTTGTGTGACCCTAACTAAGCAAGTGAAATATTGATTTTATCAGTGAATGAGCTCTTGGTTTTGTTGATTCCTTGTATAGTTCTTTTTGTCTCTATTATTTGATTTATGCTCTAAGTTTGATTATTTCCCACGGTCTTGGGTACCTTGAATCTGTTTCCCTTTAGATTCTGTATGATGTCCATCCAGGATCTTCTAACCTTCATAGTCTCTGTTGAAAAGCCTGGTGTAATTCTGATTGCTCTGACTTTATACATTATCTGTTCTTTTTCTATTACTGATTTTATTATTCTTTATTTGTTTTGAGCATTTGTTGTTTTGACTGTTATGTGTTTTGCAGAATTTCTTTTCTGGTCCAATCTATTTGGTGCTCTGTAGGCTTCTTTTATGTTCATCATCATCATCATCATCATCATCACCATCATCATCATCATCTCCTCCCCCACTTCTGTTTAGGTTTGGGAGGTTTTCTTCTATAATGTCATGGAAGAAATTTACTGTGTCTTTTAGTTGATATTCTTCCTTGCCCTCTTCTTGATAAAACTGAGACAGGTCTGACCTTGTACTGTAAGTGTCTTTCTTCACATACTTATTATTATGCTCTTTCTCAAATTACTTTTTCAGGAATTCAAGGCCCATACCTAAACATAGTAAAAGCAATATTCAGCAAACCAGTAGCCACCATCAAACTTGAAGCAATCCCACTACAAGCAGGGTGTAGTCAAGACTGCCCACTTTCTTCCTACCTATTCAATATAGTACTGGAAGTCCTAGCCAGAAAAAAATATACAACAAAAGTAGGCCAAAGGAATACAAATTGGAAAGGAAGACATCAATATATCACTATTTGCAGATGATGTGATAATATACTTACATGACCCCAAAAATTCCAACAGAGAATTTCTAAACCCGATAAACAAATTTATTAAAGTAGGTGGATATAAAATTAACTCAAACAAATCAGTAGCTTCCTCAACTCAAAGAATAAACTTTCCTAGAAAAAAATTAGAGAATTACACTACTTACAATAGTCCCAAATAATATAAAATACCTTGATGTGACCCTAACCAAGCAAGTGAAAGGCTTGTATGACAAGAACTTCAGTTTTCTGAAGAAGGAAATTGCAGAAGGTTTCAGGAGGTAGAAAGATCTCCCATGCTCATGAATTGCCAGGATTAATACAGTAAAAATGGTAATCTTGCCAAAAGCAATCTGCAGATTCAATGCAATCCCTATCAAAATTTCAACTTAATTATTCATAGAGTTAGAGCAATTTTCAAATTGTTATTCATTTGAAATAACAAATTACATTTTACTGAGGCCATAAAACAAAGGCTTTCATCATAACATTTCATACATATACACTCTGCTGTTATTCTCCCTGTGCATTAATTTCCTTAACTGTCTCCACCATTTGGTACCACCACTACTCCATCCTATCATACAGCTTTCCTATCATTTATATACGACTCATGATTTCATTTCTGAGAAAAATATTAGATATTTGTCTTTCTTCAGCATCATTGATCTGCATTTAAGTTCCATCATCTTTCTATGTAATATTCTTATTTTGATGCCTTATTTCCATTTATAAAACAACATCAAGTTTCCACATAAGGTATCCTTATTCTGTAAACCCTTGCCTAATTTCATGTTTGTGTTTTTTTTTTTTTTTTACTTTCATATTAGATCCTCATGAAATCAGAGTAACCAACATTCCCATTGTCTACCAGCATTTCTTTCTTCAGTAAAAGTTAGTTGGGGCAGTAACATGTGAAGAGTTGCTGCCTTCTATGCTAACAATAGCTCTTACAGGTATACTTCCTGAAGCTGGATAGTGCTTTACTTTTACTACCTTACAACAATATCAAAGGGATATTATGACAAAATAATAATAAGTTCATAGATCAGAAATTACAGTTTCTTATTAAGCAGTATACATTGTATACATTGTATTGTTTTGTTATAGTGGTTGTATAGTAATTGTCTTGATAACAGCAATACCACAAGCTACCATGACTGTAAGTCGGTTCTATGGAACTTTGAGGTTCCACATTGTTATCTGTTCCACAGTTGCATATGTGATCACTTATTCACTGAAATACAATTATGGAGTTAGATTTCACAATTAAACACCAGAAATGTGCTATTGATAGATTGGACAATATAGGAAAATATAATTTAGATTGTATATTTAATGATGTGATCCTTATAATGAATATAAAATTTGAAAATGAGTGATAAAAATTTGTAAAGTGGAAAATAAAACAGGCAGTTTGAATGCCCTCCATTAGCAGAACTGTACATATTGATGAATGCAAGAGAAGTAGAAAGCTGAAAGATAAATAATTTTTTTTCAATTACGATAAAAAGGATGAAAAGGCCAGAGAAAAGGAAACAAATGTCTAAAGCTATTGATTTCTTTGGTATATTAGTTAGCAATAAGCAAAGATTTTCTTGGTTTTTATAATGAAAAAAAACTTTCAAAAATGCTTCATGAATAAATATATTGAAGTCAATCTATTATAAAGTATGTTAAAAACACTCTAAAAAACAAATTTTAGTTACTGAGTATAAAATCCCAATACATGATTATTAGATCAGAAGCCCTGTCACTATGTCACAAGTCATTTGGGAGACAATTTGTTGGTTAACTTTGCTGACATAATCGACTTTCAAGTGAGTCATAATGTAGATCCCATTTCACCAGGAGCTCACTTGGTGCTGTGGGACATTGTTTTTAGCTGTGCAGATTACCCCACAGCACTGAATACAATTTTCAGTGAAGGACTATTTATATTTTTATTTTTAGATTAAATAAAAAAGGGGAAACTTTATTATATGTTAATAATATTGGACATAAAAGAACTTGAGAGGGCTAAATAGCTGAATCTAATAAAAATGAGTTTATTGTGGATGGTAAATTTGTAATATCGTTCCATCTTCTTACTGTAAACACGCATGGTTTATGATCTATGTTTATGACAAATAGGTTCATTTTGAAGTAATTAGGATTCAATGCCATTAACAGCAGGATATCTGGAATAATTATATTTTAGAATAAAACATAAGAATGATCTTTGTTTGGTTTTTAGACTATTGTGCAGGTGATTAATGATATAAAAGACAAAATATGATATACATACAGAACAGAAAAAATTAACAGAATCTATCAGTAGTGACCGTATGGAAATGGGACAAAATCAGTACTGTTAACTGTCTGTTCTCTGAGGGACGGTAGAGTGACACCAGTGTAAGGGTCATGGTTAGTGGGGTATAATTGTCACTTGCTCAGAAGTCTTAGATCAGTCAGGAAATATCATTGTGGACACTGTAAATGTTCAAATCTAAACAAAGCTTATGTGTTTAAGCAACATCTTAGACACAATTATAAAAACTGTCATATGAAGAATTTATATATTGGACAATTTTATTCTATGATATATTCACAATTTAGAATGATATTTCATGAGAGAATGGAATCTTTTTAAGATCAGGCATAATCTCTCAGCCTCCAACTCCAGGCATAAAGTTAGTTCATTGTCCACAATTTGAAAATATTCCTTATATTTTTTCCACACTAGAAAATTCATTAGCCTTTATGGTTACAGTTTCCAGTAAACACTGTCAGCAACTAGACAGGAAATCCCCATGTCAGACATGTAGCTATATATTTTTAATCTTTTAGCAACCCAGGGGGATAGTTCACATAGTCAATTTCAAAGAGTGAACAGAACATTCTAGAGTCTTCAAAATGCAAGAGGAAAAATACAAGTGGAGTGATTTCAACCCAGAGATCTCTAAATTCTCACCAACGTCTTCGTTTTTCCTAGTATTCCAGCTGTCATGGTGTACTGCATGTTTGCTGTGGTGGCATTGCAAGGACCCCATTCTCTGTGACAGACATGCTCCTTTGATAGGCACCTCTGCTTTCTGTAGCCAAGTCATTCTTTGGTGAAGAATTTGCTTCTCACATATGGCCTCTTTGTCCAACTATATCACACCAGTTTTCTCTGAGTAATGTGGTTTTCTAGTCTGAAACTTGACCTCAGGTTTAGGAGCTTCTTTGGCTCCAAAAATGTTGAACTCAACTACCCCTTGATAGTCCATTCTAGACGACACTGCGAATCTTACTTTCATTTCTCACAACACTTCCTGTAGCTTCATCCTGAAGCCCAATCACAGCTGTGATCATCATTGTCTCCTATTTACTCATGCTAATATGTTTGCTTTGTGATGTCATCACTGTTTTTAGAGGGCCACTCAGTCTGTCATTCTAGACTATGGACATTCTATCAGTTTCTTTCACTTTTTGATGCCAATACCTTTGTTTTTGTTCTTTTATGTAACCCCTTGAGGAAGTTCATCACCATCTGAAGTCTCCCTGATTTAAAGATGGGACCAAGAACATATCTTATATGACTCAATTCCAGTTAAGCAGAAAGTGCTATGCCCACAAGATTTGATCAGGTAGAGATCGATTTTATTGTTAATAAAATATAAAATAAAATAAAATAAAATAAACCAGATATCAGGTTTGGCCTAAAAGTTACTATGTAAAAAGAGTAAGTTTAAAATTCCTTTCGTAGTAAATATTTTAAAATTGAATATTGTATCTCTACATTGGCTCTGCGGTCTCACTCTGCGGGTACTGCTTCTAGTATGGAGCTGGCGCACGGGATCTGTCACTTGGTCTGCAAGCCATTTTCTTTTCATAGCTCCTCTCCTTGGTGGTTTACTCTGCCCACCCTGGTGCTTCTGCCCCCGTCCCGGGTGGAATTACCACCCTGTCCAGCATAAACACGACTCTAAGGACCGATAGCTTTTCATACAGGTTTATTATATCAAACTCTCAATCCACAAACCCTTTACACAATAAGATTACATCAAATAGACAAATATGCAAACTGCCCTTCTATATGAAATAAAAGACCTGTGAAATCCTTAATGTTTATAGCTACCTAATGCCAATTAAGTCTACCTGGGTCCAGTTCATCCTTCCTGAGCTCCACCTTTCTCCTCCTCTGTTCTCTTCCTCTCTCTCTCCCTATCCTTTCCCACTTTCTTTTCCCTGCCCAATCACCAGCTATCATTTTAATTTACTAATTAAAATGGTAAGGTTCTGATGAAGTCACCTAAGCACACGACTAGGCAGTCCTTCTTGGGGAAGTAGAATTAACATCAAAGTACAAATGGCTGCAGAAATTCCATCAACATCTACAGCAAATCCCCATCCTCCTTCCCTACCTTCTGAGCTCTGAGATTATAAGTGTGCAGCACCCTATCAATTCATTTTCAAATTGTAATATTTAATTATGTTTTCAGGAATAGTTAAAGAAGGAAGTAAAATAAATTAATATATTCTTGGCCATTACCACATAATTATTTATCAACAAAATAAAATAAAGATGAATGCCTGTTCAATTGATTCTCCAAGAATTTATAAATACTAGCAGCATGTTTTCTATGAGGCATATATAGATCAGTGTATTTATATATCTATATATTAGGTGTGGGACGCTATAGTTTACTTATAATAGACAAAGAAATAAACAGAGATATTCAAGAAAAAGTCTCATGTTGAAAAAATAGTTTTTACCAAAATAAATAACCTCAAGTTTTTTTTTCCTTAAATAATTTTGTACTTTGTGTACTGAGAAGAAAATTTCCCAAAGTTCAAAGTCTACTGTTCACCTTTGCATGTGAACCAAACTAATCTTTCCACTTTGGGAATATTCATTTTGCTAATTAGAAAAAAGGTTCCTTAGTATTATATATGCGTGCGTTGTTCTACTTTAAATAAGTAGTATAGTTTCCAATATGGGGGAGCCAAATTATAACTGGAACATTGTAATTCATGTTACTAAATATAAAATGAAGCATAATGGATATTTAGTTCTAAGACTTTTTAATAGCCTTGATTTATGGCAGCTTAATGCAACTCTCTCCCCAAAAAGTATATGGTACTGAGCTTATGAGATTTCAGCCTTGATACTTTCTGCTCCAATATTTGCATGTTTTCTTTTATCATTTCATGCTGCATTTCCTTTTCTTAGATATTTACTGCTGCTAAATTCTATTTCTTTCACATCAAAAGAATTTTGCTTTAGAGCTCATCGTATAACAGGGATGTGTATTACCTTATTCCTTGAAAACTATTGTAAAACTGTCTATTAAAATCCTAATTTGAGAGCATCTTTGAAAGCTTGAAGCCATAACCTTCCCATATATTTGTGTGCACTGACCGCAACAGCAGATCCACACTTTTTCCTCATTTGTGTGCTTTCTGACACATGTACCTTCATATTTTCATGTACATGTGATAATGTTCATAAATTCTCACATATTCACCTTTACAGAGAACATCGATAAAATTGCATGTAGATTTTACTGAAATGGTAGAAGTTGAAAAAAGGCTGCACAGTGAAATATTATGTGTGGGAAAACTCTGCTAATTAAGGTAAAAGTCCAGCATGGACTCAACCCAATATGGGAGACTCTCCTCTTTGGCAGGGCGTCTTCTCTGACGTGGTTTAAGCCTTCCCTCCAACCCCTGATGTTCCCTACATTTTACATGCCTTTACCCAAGGAAAGTCATGTAGCCTCAATTAGATTAGAGAAGCAACTACTTTGTCAACCAGCACCTGAGATTCCTGAGGTGCTTCCCCATGCTGATGTGGCCTGCCCTAAACTCCCAGCCAATAACCTTTGCCTATTTTGGATGTTCCTGCCCTAAGTTTCCCCCAAATTTTGTAAGCCTTCAATTACCCTAAATCAAGTTGATCTGTTTACTCACAGCTGATCCTGGTGTGGTTTATTCACTGTACACACTCACAGGGTTTCCAAACTCCCTGTTTGACGTTTCTGCTCTGATACAGTGTTGGATTGTATCAGATGACCATGCTCATAAGCTGGGAGACCACAGTTGTGTAGCAATCTCAAAGTGGCAAATCTCTGTCATATTCCACTGCCTGCTGGAAATATTGTTGGTTATCATGGCAGCATGGTTTCTTCCTAGCCTGATCTCTTCAAACAGGATGAGCCTAGTATCCTGTAAGTACTCCTCTCCAGTATTACCTGTGTCTCACCTTATAACATCTGAACATAAGCATATTTGTTCTTCTCTGCGATATGCAAAGTACAAAGTGCATTTTTTTTTCCTAACTTAAACTGTTCAGCCTTCAAATATGCTAAAGACACAAAGGTCTCTCCATTACAAGATTGTTCTTTTTAAAACATATATATTTTATACTTTATTTAATGTGTGGGCATGTGTATGTCTTTATGTTCACACATGTAATGTTCATAAGACAACCAGGTAAAGATTGTTGTTGGTGAGCTCCTTCTACCTTGTTGGCTCTAGGTGAATAGGTGAATGCACTCAGCTTGCCAGGCTTGGTAGTAGATGCCTTTTCCATCTGAGCCACCAACTCCATTTGCATGATTTATTTTAATAATAACTATCTGCAAACACACACACACACACACACACAGAGAGAGAGAGAGAGAGAGAGAGAGAGAGAGACCATAAGCAAGCAAGCAAACAAAGAAACAAACAAGCAACAACAACAACAACAACAACAGATAACAAGACTTTATTGTAATTCCACAGTTTGCAGGACTAAGGATGGGTATGTTTGTGGAAGACCTTTTCCTCTTATGTGTGAATCTCATTAGTTTTCTCTCAGCAAAGGGCATGATATTCAGGTGTTTTATGTGCAAACCTTAGCATCTCCTGTATATGCCCTCCAGTTCAAATGCAATGGTCAAACCTAAAAGGAAATGCTATCATTTTAACATCTGAATTTTCAACCATGTTTATAGATTTGTATAGCTATTAGGTTTCGATGTATGGAACTATTAAATCAACATGATTGAAAAATTCTAACTACAGCATGGAGAATTTCAAAGTGCCACAAATGCAACTCCAATAAATGAAGTGGTCTTTGAAATTTTTGTGTTTCAAGGCCCGCTACCATAGTGGTGTGAAAAACTTTTCAAAACTCATCCACCTAAAAATAGGGGCAGAGAGTCAGCCCTGTTAATTGATGTAAGGTTTAGTGACTACTAGAGAAGTATGATTTTTATTCACACAAACGATTTTACTTCTGCCTAATTTCATAACTCCCGTACTATCTAGCTATCATTAAAGCTTTAAAATTGTGATAAGTTACATATAAATTTTGTTTGAATACTATAAGAAAACTTTCCTTTTTGAAATAACAGAGAAACTTTCTCACATTGTATAATGTGGACACATTACCATACCATATCTGTATATGTAAGTGTTTTAGTTTTTGCTTTTCCTGAAGTCACCGTGTTTGAGTGCTACACGACCCTATTTGAAAGCTCATCCACCTAAAGTCAACATGCATATCAGGTTCATCTGGCCTCCTAGATGCCATAGATGAACAGACTGATGGATAGAAGAAATAACATTTATGAAACATCTTAAAGTTCTCAGAAATGCTCTTTCAAATTAGTTGACATCTTTAGCTATAAACTTGTATGTATGCCATACATTATGTCTCACAAGTTGTTTAAACCAGTCTTCATAGATACATATCTGACAATTTCATTTGCCAGCTGTTAAACTTTGGCTATTCTAAAACTCGTTATGTACCATTCTTCCCTGAATGGTAGATAATTATTCATGGTGAAGACTAACTGAAAAATCTATATGTGAAGTGCTCTGTCCAATGCCTAGTATGCAATACAAGCTAATATATATATATATATATATATTAGTGTGTTATTAATATAATATTATATATATTAATGTAATATATATAATATATAATATATAATAATATAATATTAATATATATATATGTGTGTGTGTGTGTGTGCTTGTGTGTGTATATATATATACTAATTTTTATCTATTGATGGTATCATATGTATTGTTGAGTATATGCCTTTAGAAACAAAACATGTTAAATATCTTCATTATCAATTAAATATACTTCAACAACTCACTGGAAAGAAATATAGAGACACTAAATCAAACCACTGAATCCTACTTGTACTCCAATATATTTATCAACAAGACGTGAATAGAGGTTGTGGTGATTTAGTACGTTTTCTCATTCTTTTTTATCATTATTTTTTTTGGATATATTTTATTTACCTTTCAAATGTTATCCCCTTTCCAAATTTCCCCTCTCTAACCTCCCTACTCTATTCTCCCTTACCCTACTTCTATGACGGTACCCCCATTCCAATCCCCTTCTTTCTCCCCAACAGGACATTCTCTTAGACTAGGATATCTACTCTTGGAAGAATCAAGGGCTTCTCTTCCCATTGATGGCCAAAGAAACCATCCTCTAATACATATGCAATGGGAGCCATGGGTCCCTTCATATGTACTCTTTGAATAATGGTTTAGTTCCTGGGCACTCTGGTTGGTTGTTATTGTTGTTTTTATGGGATTCCAAACCCCTTCAACTCCTTCAATCTTTTCTCTAACTCATCCATTGCAGACCTCATTCTCAATTCTATGGTTAGCTGTGAGCATCCACCTTTGTATTTATCATGATCTGGCTAGCAGAGCCTTTTAGTGTACAGCTATTCAGGTTCCTGTCAGCATCTACTTCTTGGCATCAGCAATATTGTTTGGATTTATTCCACCTGTATGTGGGCTGGATATCCTGGTGGGACAGTCTCTGGATGGTCTTTGCTTCAGTCTCTGCTTCAAACTTTTTCTACATATTAACTCCTATGAATACTTTTGTTCACCCTTCTCAGAAGGACAGAAGCATCTGCACTTTGGTCTTCCTTCTTCTTGAACTTCATATGGTCTGTGAATTGTATCTTGAGTATTCCAAGCTTTTGGGCTAATATCCACTTGCATACGATGTGTGCTCTTTTATGACTGGTTTACCTCACTCAGGGTAATATTTTCTAGTTCCATCAATTTGCCTAAGAATTTCAAAAAGTCATTGTTTTTAATACCTGTGTAAATGTACCACATTTTTTGTATTCATTCCTCCGTTGAAGGTTATCTGTATTCTTCCCTGCTTTTGGTTATTATAAATAAGCCTACTATAAACATAGTGGAGCATGTGTCCTCATTATATAGTGAAGCATCTTTTGGATATATACCCGGAAAATTGGACATATTACTACCTGAGAACTCATCTATCCCACTTCGTCATTCTTTTTGTATTTTATTGTCACCAACATATGTTAAAAAGTTTTCAACTGAATCTAAACCTTTCATTTCAACAGGTTATCAATATGATTATTCCCTAGTGTCCTCATACCCAGAATAGCTTACAATCATTTATCTTAAGCGTTCAGTGATACTGAATCAAAATAACATACACAAGAAAATTAACATTAATTTTATAAATATAGTGATCATATAATTTATTTTTCAAAATAGGACCATATGTGTGTGTGTGTGTGTGTGTGTGTGTGTGTGTGTTCGGAATGTACTAATCAACAAAGAACTTAAACATTGTAACCAGACATCTACAACATTTTCATCGACATTATTTATAACAGTGTATGAATAAGTATCACTCTTCTCTGTGTACTAAGTGTAAAGCATTATTAGAACATGGCAAGAGAACTACTCAGCTATTAGAAACAATGACTTTATGAAATTCTTAGGAAAATGGATGTATCTAGAGAATATTATCCTCAGTGAGGTAACCCAGTCACAAGAGAACAGACATAATATGCAGTCACTGATAATTGGATTCTAGACCCAGAAAGCTCTGAATACCCAAGAAACAACTCACAGACCATATGAAGCTCAAAAAAAAAAAAAAAAAAAAAAAAAGGCCAAAGAGTGGAAGTCCTTCATAGAAAAAAAAAAAAAAAAAAAAAAAAAAAAAAAAAAAAAAAACAATAAGTTTATGATACCCTCTCAGAGTAGGGTACAACTAGACCTCAAATCACTAATAACTCAAGAGCTAAGAAGATAGCCTTGTGGCAATTTTTGGTAGTTAAAAATCATTACATTTAATCTTTACACACCCAGAAAACTTTGAGTATTTCCATATTAAATTTTGTTTTACATACTATTTATGATCATTGTAAGATTTCAATGCATACTATCAAATCTTTAAAAAAATCAAGTACTGACAAAATATGTATTCATATATTTTATGCTAAAATGATTTAAATAATTTGTACATGTATCTCTGTTTTTTTTAAATAAAATTGTAAGGAAAAAACCTGGTGGGATAATTTGTCTGTTTTCTAATCATTAGACAGTGTAAACACTTGTGTGAATTTTATCCTTGAAAATAGTTCACTCAGAACCTATACGTTCTCAGAACCTAGAAATAATTTTTAATGTTGGTACACAGACACTACAATCAACATCTGATATTCTGATGTCCCAGAATCACAGGACTAGTTTATATACTAACTATAAAGCTAGTTAATCATGCTTCAAGTTGTATAGGAAGCAAATTTGTTCAGAAAGTAATTCTCAGGACTACAAATATATTACACTTCTTGAGTACCCAAGTTTGTCAGAAAATATCATTAAGAAAAAATAGCTTTGCTTAAGAAACCCACTTAATTCCTAGTAATCTGGTCACTGGCTAAACATTTAAGAGGCCAATTTACTCATCTGACAGTTCTATGTGGAGAAAAAAATAACCCATTGTTTGTTATATAAATCGTGATATGGCTACTGAAAGCTAGTTTTCCCTTATTGTCCAATAAAATGAAGACAGATCATTTCTTACAGTATTTTAATAAATAAATGAAAGGTACTTTTAAGGCATTCATTACTTTATTTCCTTAGAGGTTATTGGGATTATATAGTTTTTCTTTCACACGTGAAACTGTCTTAGTTACTTTTCAACTGCTATGACAGAGCACCATAACCAAGACAACTTATAAAAAAGAAAGCATTTAATATACTGCTTACAGTTCTAGGGGATTAAGGTCCAAAAGCATCACAGCAGGGAACATGGCAACAGCAGGCAGGCTCTACACTGGAGCAGTAGCTGTGAGCTTAGATTTGATTTACAAGCATGATTCAAAGGTAGAGAGTAATAGAGCTTTTGAAACCTCAACTCACTCCTAATAACAAACCTCCTCTAACACAGTGACACCTTGTAATCCTTACCAAACAGTTCTACTAACAACTGAAGACCAAACATTCAAATATATAAACCTATATGTTTGGGAGGAAGTAGGCATTCTCATTCAAACCATCACTAAAAAAATTACATGCACTAATGTCAGTTATGGTATTTTTTTTTTTTGCTATATTTATAATGTAAATTTGTATCTATGTAATTTTCCTAGGTCACAAATTTCTTAAGAGTAGATATGAATTAAATTATGTAAAATAACTTTTTAAATTCATAGCATGTTGCTTTTATTTATATTAACTGACAAATACACTGATTACAGGTATTTGTTAGACTATTTTAGCTGTACGGCCTAATGGAATATGTAGCTATTCTGTAAAGTTATGTCATAATGTAAGTTAGTTATAACATGGTTAAAAAGAATTGATAATGTGGTACAGACTTTTTTGATCTGATCTCAATAAGGATTAGAGAGAAGAAGGCCACATTGGCATCCTTTCAGCACGTTTCCTGTATATTATAGAAAGTTACATATTTTCATATGATGGATTTGTGCAAGATGTAAGGCTTATATTACTATGTACGTGTCTTGTTCTATCGTTCATTACTTTGAGACTCATAACCTCTTAAATATACTAATATGATCCATAAATATTGTTACTTGTTCTATACAAGAGGTCTTATAGAAGACATTAAATTAATGTAGCTTCCTCTTGGTATTCATAAACCATCAAAAATATTCTAATTTCCAATAATTCATAGTGTATCATACTTACAAGTTAAAGTCTACTTTAGAAAACCTAGTTTTTGCATAATCCAATTTTCTTTTTCCTGAATACTAATTCCAGATGTTCTGTTCTGAAAATACAAATGTAAGTTTATTTAACAAAATACAGAATGAATCATTAGGGGAAAAAATGTATATATTTGTAAAGCCATTGAACACAGCATGGTATCAGACTTCTTCCTAAATTAAGCTGTAACTGAATAGATATCTTCTCTGACCAACAGTGCTGATTACTAGTGAGACCAAAACATTCCGGCACACATCAACATGGTTAATCAAAAGCATCTCCTCTTTAGAGAACTTATTTGAAGTTAGCTGCTACCTCCAAGGTTGCACTAACACACATTACTCTGAATTCAGTTTGGCCTGAATATTTAGGAGCCTTACTAGATGTGTCATGATTAAAACACTGAATTCATCCCATGCACTGTTGCTTAGGTACATAGGTAAGACCCGTTACTCCGTTGAGACACTCATTCTTTATCATGCTGCAATGTTGTACGCCTTCTGGAATTTTAAAAGTCCATGTTGCACTGTGAAGTCATAATAAGGATCATACATACTTATCATGAGCATGAAAGCAGATGACAGCATATGTTATGGATAAGAATTATACTAAAGTTAAATTATTTAATTTCAATACTATGCATAAACATATGTCTCAATGTCTCCTGCACCATACATATAGAGATATATGGGGAATAAGAATAAGTGTGTGCACACAAACTAGAGGAAGGCAAGAAGGAAGTGAGTAACTGTGTTTTACTCCCAAAAATGACTTCTCTACACTTAGCCCTATTTCCATTCTAATGCTGCTCCTACGGGTCTCTAGCAATTCCAAAACAATATATTAATTTTTTCTAGGTTCTCACATATTTATATTACTTTCTAATGCTTTTTAACTTCAAAATCTATATACACTCACCATCAGACATATGAGTGCCTGTCAGTAGGACTCACTGACACCTGTTTGTTAACTCAGGCCACATATAAGCACAGTAGCAAATATCATTTGCAAATAGAGATACTTTTAACTCTGAAGATTCTAGAATTTTCCAATTGCCTTAAAATATCAAAGTCTATGTTGATATTATAGGTTACTAAACATTTTAAGTATTTTTCTTCAGAGACTGTTTTAGGAAGCTAAGAAGCAATATCTTAAATAAACACTCCCGATTTAAATGCAAAAAAGACTCTTCTTAGTACTTATAAACATAAAAAGTTAATGTAAGGTTGATTACACAATTACCCAAAAATGAGTCATGTGAGGATATTGCTGAGTGCTTTAAGGAAACTCTAACAAAAACTAGACAAGAGTTTTCAGAATATGCACTTGTTCTTGGATTACACCTCTATGTTCCCCAGGAATAGTAGATAGGAATCAGTTTCCTTCAGATTATTCATCACAACTGACTATCATCATTTGTTTATATCATCCTATGAACAAAGATGCTCTTGCCATATGTTGCTCTCCCACTGCTTGTGGATTGTCTACCGTATATGTCCTGTCTGCCACAAATGGCTTGTCCTTGAAATTGTATAGTTCCTCATGTGACTCTTAGCCTTGAGGGTATAAATTGTATGATGCTCTGAATGTCATTGGTTATTGCATAAGACTTTAGTGTGCTTCACTCACAGGCATTACTTTCTTAAGTCTCATTACCTTTAGAGCAGTAAACAATACAGCCCATGTGCTTCTCTGGCTAGAGTTGCCTCTGCATTTCCAGGCAGTTTTGGAGGTTCCTTTTTCACACAATGTACTATCAGGGTTTTCCTTTCTTTTTTTTTTTAAGAATAGTGTTTTATATATCATACATATATGCCACACACACACATATACACGCAAATTTATATGTGTGTGTGTGTGTGTGTACAAATGTGTATATATATATATATGTGTGTGTGTGTGTGTGTGTGCACGTGTGTATATCCTTCATGTCTTTTGCATATATCTTTTGGTTTTAGTTTGGTGTTTTTAGAAGCGGGGTGTCCCCTCTATTTCTTGTTTCTTCTCTTGGGCTCTTTCCCTGCCTTTTTTAGTTTTTGGTCCAATTCTAATGTGTTGGGTTTTGTTGTATATTTGATCATTATATTATATTATATTATATTATATTATATTATATTATATTATATTATATTATATTATATTATATACTATATTATATACTATTATATACTATTATATTATATTATATTATAATCTCTTAGAAGCTCATTTGTGTCTGTGTCTTCTAATATGAGTAGACACCTAAGTCATTTCTAGAAGACACAGCTCATAGCATACTTTTGTCTTCTGAATTTTACAAGTTTTTTGTTTCCTCTTTCAAAATGTACCCTGAGGGCTATATTTGGAAAATTTGCAAAATTCTTACCATAGGAAACATGTAGAGATTTTTAGTCACTAAAATTCCTCAACAAAGTTACTTCATTTTAGCTCCAAATTTTAGAGAACTTATTCTAAAAGGCTTTCATGGGTAGGGACACTCAAGCTTCGTTTAAAATCTTTTTTTTTAACAACTTTATTTTACAAAACAAGGAAAAATGTACAGATTTTAAACATTTTTTGCTTAAAATTATACATTTTTTGTCAGTACTTTTTTCAGATTTTAACATAATTTTTACATAAAACTATATTAATATATTTTTTAGTCAGTACTTGATTTTTTTCAAGGTTTGATTGTATGCCTTGAAAACTTAATAGTTACAATGAGCTAAAGTACATGTAAAACAAAATGTAACATGGAAATAGTTAAAATTTTCTTGTTTTGTAAATATTTTTTGTTTCGTTTTGTTTTCTTTATTTCTTGGACTTCATTCAAATCTTAAAGCATTTTGTATCTTGGTGGATAAACTACTGCACTATGAGAAATTCAATCTGCCTTGAATAAGAATACTCAATAGGAATACACCAATGATTAGATATGTTAGCATAGCATTTTTCATGATAATATAACACATGTGCCACTGCTTGCTACCTGAGTCTCTTCTAGTATCTATTGTTTCTAGTAAGGTTGAAAGAATCTGGGGATGTGAGCACAAGCCTTAGAGAAGAAAACATGTAGACACAAGTTATTAATTTTTTTCTGGTCCATTCTAAGTCAGTAGAAGTAGAAGTAAGGTTTTTATATAACCTTCCAAGTTTTGACCATATTAACATCTTTGAGCTGTCTAGTCTAAAAGTATAAAGGCATATTTTTCTTCTCTTTAAATGTTTATAATAAAGACTTCATAATTATTTTTATTTATTTGAACAGCTGATTTTACTTCTTATAGAAGCATATACAATACCATTAATCACTTTTAAATTTTGAGATTCCTGCAAGAAGAGTTTGCAAAGCACAAATATTTCACTTTCCTTTTGATATTAATATACTAATTTTCAGAGGTGAGAATAAATGTCTATTACCTTATACATTAAGATCTTAGCAGTGATACCCCATATATTAATCTGGTGAACAAATGAGTTTTCCAGGGTCACTTACAGAAGTCTCAATGAGCAATTATGCTGGAATATGAAGGACTCAAAGAAAGATGGATGCATCAGCAATGAATCCCTCCCAATGTAGCCGGTGACTTCCTGCCTATCCTGCACTCAGCTGGCCCCTCCCAGAGTCTCTTCTCTGTTACAGATTATACAACAATAAGGGTAGTCTTGTATATGGTTTGAATGTCATGCACTATCTAGGACTTATGTATTTTCTTTGTTCCATGAATGTCAAGTTTCACTGACATCTGTGTTCTTAATAATATTTTTCCCAGGATTGGATGTTTCAATTCAGAGAATCCGCCCCCCCCCACATATACATACAGTTTTCTACAACAAATAATTCGCAGCTACCACAATCCTAAGCCTTGGCTATTATATAACTCTTCACAAACTTTTATTAGCTTTGGGTCAGTACATTCTCTTACGATCTGGCTAGATGAACCATGTGTTCAGTCAGATCAGTTTAATCCCAATATCAAAAGCCTACTTGTGATGATTGTGAGCTATATTCTGTCTGTTTTCTCTGCCTAAGAAAATCCTCTGAATGCATAGTGTGTTTTCTTCCCATTTGGTATCTCAGTATAAAATATTTATGAAAAGAAAATACTCATTTCTTTTTACCAGAAAACAAAAAAAAGAAAAAAAAATCTTATTTGGTATAGGCCTGGGAAATAAACAGATGTTACACTGGGCACAGAAATTGGACTCTTCAAACTCTCCTCTGTGTGGTAAGCTACTTGAAATATAAGTAACTTAAAAAGGAGTAATGAGGTGTTTGGATAATTTCTAAGCAAGAACTGCTCACTCAAATTATACTAATCCTTACAAACATAACTCTTCCCATCAATACAAGTAAACATTAAAGCTTGAATGATTCTCATGATTTTGACTGGTTAATATTTTATTGTTTTTGCTATGAATTACTCTTGTCTTTTTTGACCTTGAAATGTAGAAACTATATTTTTTCCTTATGTTTTCTCCATTTTATGCACCTTTAATCTGTAAGTGATACTGTGTGCTATTGTGTACTTAATATGCCACTTAACGGTTGTTGGGTATTCAGTAGATATTCAGTAAATAACCTAGTGACACTCTATGACTATGTAATGATTTTGTCTTTTCTTACAAGGCAGTCTGCTGTTAGCAGTTTTAGGTTATTTCACCTTAATATGTAAATCTGACAATATAAAGCCAAAAAGATTTCATATATTCTATGAATGTCTCTATCTGATTATTAATATATTTTGTATTATTCTCCATACAAATGTGTTTGTGTGTTCAATGCTTTTCTAAGAGTAAATACAATTTCATTTTTCCTAGTTGATGTTTTCCTTTAGAGAGCATCAGAGGATAAAGTAATAGCTTATTGACTGATTTCTAGAGATCGTTTGTTGTTTTGAGCCTTCTACTTACTAATATCCGGAGAGACAGAATGAACATAATGTGCAACAGGCATCTTCACTGGCAAACACGAATATGATTTAAGTGATCACAAAAGCACTTCCCATAGAACTCAACTTAATGAGATGAAAACTCATTTGCAAGTATTGCTTCACTTTGTGTTTAGTGTGGTTCACAAAATCTACTTATGAAGTAGTAAAATTCAGGGACCCAGAGATACAACAACAGCCTTAAAATAAGTGACAGGCAGAGCTTTGCTGCTTGTAAAACACAGAAAAAACTCTCAAAAACGGGAATATCAACTAGCAAAACCCACCACAGCTCCCTAAAACATCAACGGATGAGTTCTCATGAAGAGACCCATAGCTCCAGGTGCACATGCAGCAGAGGATGGCATTCTCTGGCATCAATGAGAGGAGAGGCCTTTGGTCAGCAAAGGCTTGTTTTTCCCAGTGTAGGGAAATGCCAAGGTGCTGGGGTGGGAGAGGGTTGTTGGGAGAGGGAGCACCTTCATGGAGGCAATGGGAGGTGGAGAGGGAATGAGATTGGGAGAAAGAGATAACAACTGTAATGTAAATACAGAGAATATCCAATTTAAAAAACAAAACAAGACAAGACAAAACAAAACAAAAAAAAAAAAAAACAGAGCATGCTTCAAAGACATTTAGATTTTATAACTGGGGGTCAGCCTGTTGAAAGTGCATGACCAGAAGACATGTATTTAAAATGCATCCCATTGTGGCCTTCAGAGGCAAAATTAGGATGATGGTAATCCTCCAGTACTAGAAAATATTGTGATTTACAGTTGATTTCTTCACACTATCTGGTTGCAAATGCTTTAATTGTGTGGGGCAGAAACTTCCATCTAGGACCCATAAAAAGATGAAAGTAGAGATGGCAGGAGACAACCAGGTCTACTAAGTCATCATCTGACCTCTATTACACATGCGTGTCATGATGAAAACTCCACCCACATATGCACACATCATATATACATACATGAAAATTGAAACTTGCAGAAAACTAAGATATTTCTGTCATCACATTTGTGTCCATTTTTCCTAGTATATTTGTCTAAAAAGATTAAAGAAAAACCTCAAATCATTCACAGAAACAAGGGTTCAGAAGACACTATGCAGACATTTCATCTACCACCAAACCAGTGAATTTACTGTTATATAGGTTTTTCTCAGATGACTAATATGGTGATATTATATTAAATAATTAGTAGAAAACATTTATTTTTTTGCAAATACAAGATAAACTGAATTTTAAACACTTGAAACTCAACATTTACAAAATCATTCTTGGTGTACCTTAAGTTAAATTTTGTGGCTACTGCTTGCCCTCTTTATAGAACACCGTAATTTTCACCAATTACACAATACTCTATAAACCACCCAATGCTTGCATAATATATGCATGGCTAGTTAGTAAAAGTTCCAATAAAAGCAATTTTGTAATCACTCATGTGACATCAATCTTCTGGCATTCTTGTGTTCTATGCTCTATTTAAACTTTTAAGCATTTTGATTTTCATGTCAATGCAGTCTTTATCACCAGTCTTCATTGGTTGGGGTCAGCTGTTAGGGGTGAGATGAATGGTTTCCCAATACAAAAGGCTTGGCAGCAGTTGTAAAGCCCATGCTAATCCTGGAACTCTCTACATGCCTGAGAGATTGCAATAGTTAATGAAATTAAGTATTACGTGAATAAATAATAACACTTCACAAATATAGAGCAATAGGATAGGGTGAGAAAGCCTATGAAAAATAATGAAATTATGGACAAGCTTTTCTGTGGTATTGAAATCATGCTGTTAGTTAGTATTCACTTTTGAAAATAGGATGCATGGCCAACTTAACTATACAAACTTGGTTACTTATGTGCTTTCTTGTATAGAGGATTTGATGTGGAAGAATTTACAAATAATCATTGAAATGTTATAAATATATTCTGAGAGTTTTATATGTGACCTTGCACATTTATATATTCCACTTTATTCCAGAAAAATAAATGTTATTGTCTTTCATACATAGAACCAATTTATTGGATTATATTTCTTTGTAGTAGCAATTGGGGTCACTTTCATGCTATATTGCATGTTTGTTGGTATTTTTCATTTGTTTACTTTCATTTCCCACTTCTTTTTTCTAAAATCTAACAGCTAAAAGTGAACATTCCCATGTACAGAAATTTTATTTTCTGCAGCTCAAAGAGATCTACATAGACACTATCCTGCGTGGGTGCAGCATTGATGCTCTATAAAGTCTTAGAGAAAGGCTAGTAGGTAATCTCAACACATTTTATTGTCAGATATGGTTTTGGCTTCTTGATTATGCTTTCTAAGCTGCTTCACTTACTCTAAGATACTCTAACCCTGCAAATACAGCCTCGATTCCTAAAGCTTTAATTGCCATTTAGTGCTCCCCTTAGACTCTCACCGTTAATATTAAAGAACATGAAATACTTCATAAAGTTAAGATTATTAGTCCGTTACTCTCATCAGTTAAAATAGGATTTGATGGGCATCAGAAATATGTTTTTATGGGCCAATCATCTATTCTCTGGGAGACAGGAGAAGATGGCTAAGATCGGACTGTTCCTCTGGTCATCTTAACATCTTAACTTTGGTGCAATGAGGATTTGCACCAAATCCTCATTTGCAAGGGAACTCACTAGGAAAATAAAATGTTGGCACCTATTGTATAATTATGGTCTTTTATTACCCTCATTCGGAAGCAAAAGGACCCTGTATGTTATGGGGGGGAGTTTTTTAATAGATTTTCTTCTGGGGCCTGACTAATTTAATTTGAGAGAGGTCAGGATACAGGCAGTTTTCAAAACATGAGGAGAAGAAGATAGACTTCCTGTCACTTAGGAGTTTACAAGTTACTGAGAGAAGATTTATAATGTGAGGTGTTCTCTGTAAAGAATTTTTAAATTTCTATTCTATTAGAGGATGAAAGACATGAAATAGAGAAAATGAATTATTGAAATATTCGGCTTGATTGCCTTCTGCTCCTCTCTCTCCCCTGCCACAGAGAAAAAGAAGAAATGTCTTTGATTATCTTTCCCCTTACTGCTCTGGCTGTAGTGGCCTTGGGTTGCCGTTGTCTCTGACAGTTTCAGGGTTGGTTACATTTATGCAGTGCACAAAGATCATCAAAAGAGGACTTACAAAAATAGAAGGTATACATTCAATGATCAGAGTTTGAAAAAAACACACTGTTGGCATTTTAAAAAAATCATGTTTAAAAAATATTTCTGTTACATCAATATTATTATGTATGTTACATTAATAAGTGCTGTTCCTTGGAAACGAGAAAGTGGCCTTTGTTTAAGACACAGCATTATGAATGTTTGCTATTATATCTTGAACATTTTCTTTTGTCATCATTTTAATTATACTTTTAACTAGTAGGTGTGACAGCAATAAGTAATTATTTTATAATTATTTTTAATTTTTTATCATATCTTGTTTACTGTCTACTGGATTGTTCACTAGTTGACCACTTATTCACACATTGCAGTACGTTATCTCGTACCCAGTGGTGCAAAGATGACAGCTATGTTATGATGATCTTGCATTCTGTAGACTGGATTTTGGAAAATATATTTTTGGAATGGCTTACCTCTGTTTTCTGTTAACAGAGCTCTGGCTGACAAATATCAGAGCTGCCTAGAATAGCCCAGAGCTGAAATCATTGGAGAAGCCTGCACTCAGATCTTCCAAGTTTAAGTTAGGTTGGCATAAAGTACAGACTCAGTTCTACTTGCTGGATGGAGTCTCTACTTGGCATCTCTGCATGACTTTTGTTTCTCACAAAACAGCAAGAGAAAAGGAGGACTTATACTGAAACCTTGAGCTCCAGTGACCAAGGTGGAAGTGAAGGTTTTTTTTTTTTTTTTAAATCTCCACCATGTTATGCTAGTGCTATTGAATTCTACTGGCTCCAGTTGAATTACTAAGAAAGCCTGGGGAAGAAAATAAGAGGTATCTACTTGAGGGAGAATGAATACAATCGCCCTGCAGAATAGGAAAAGGAGTGTTGTTACATTGAATAGCTGTTGAGCTTAACATCTCCCAGTGTTGCCTTAACACTGAATCTTAAAATAAAGGAGATCATGTATTTCATGCTCCTATGGTATTTTGACAGACTTTACTCTGAGCTTGTTTTTGTTTCTGTTTTTCTGTTTAGTTGACAGGAGTTATGGGTAACTTTAACCATCAAATTAATGGAGAGCACAATGCCTAGAAATTGGGTTAAATATTATTTTG
The DNA here is from genome assembly GCF_963924665.1 of Micromys minutus. Classification (NCBI taxonomy): domain Eukaryota; kingdom Metazoa; phylum Chordata; class Mammalia; order Rodentia; family Muridae; genus Micromys; species Micromys minutus. The sequence continues at coordinate 45,231,420 of NC_137960.1, read as the reverse complement.
AGTGTGTCACTTAAGTGAGTTTCACATTTGCATTTTTAGATCTTGTTTTTAAACTATGGGAGGGTCTAATCTAAACAAGGAAGAACTTAAAGAGAACAAAGTAATTTGGTACAGATGGTGCTTTAGATGTGGATTGTAACATGTGCTCACCCTGGCTAGTCACAAACATTGATTTGCTAGGTTCCACAATTCTTTGGACCTGTTACATAAGTCACTTCTATAAATATAAGTGTGTCCTATGTATGCATATAACCCTCACACATATAAGCACATACAAATATTGTATACTATTTGTTCATATTGCTGTGAAAAGTCTTGTGAAATATAATTTCAACCTAAAGTAGACTGAGTACAGTTTTAACTGATGCTTTTAGGAGTCTACATTTCCTTCAAACTATCCATCTGGCTAGGTTCCCTTTTCTACTTCCATTGCTCCCAAACTTCATGTAATATTTTATTCAAGTGAAAAATAAAACATGTTATTTCTGTAACACAGGAATACAGGTGTATGATGTCGTTCCTCTAGTTACTACTGGCATTATTTCCTCTCTGGTTGATCTTATAGTAGATCTTATAGAAGATCATATAGTAAATAAAAAGTGACTTTGAGGATTGTCCTCTGAAGACCAGGTCAATGAATTATTTCTTGGAAATTACATGATTTTTGAATCAATTATACATATTTGAAGAGTGAATTTTCCATGTTCTAATCAATTATACTGCAGGCATGTAAAGGAAGACAGAACATTTTCACTTATGATGCTTAAGCAATATGTAAAACCGAAAGTTAGCTTGCGATTTATAAGGTAGCAGTATTTCTCGTATCTCTCAGCTGTTTGTCATGCTTCTCTGTCATCTCTTATCTCTGCTAGTGCTCCTACAAGTTTTAACAACAAATACATGTGATACCGTTTTCAAATTTACACCCTTACACATGCACAAATCATTGTAAATCTTCTCCATTTCTTCCGTCTATGACCCCTTTTCTACTTTAATTTCACTATTGTTCTGGTTTCTTTTATGTCACTGTTACAAATTACCCTGACTGAAGGAATCACAGGGAGAGGGAGAAGTTTGATTTGGTTTATGATTCAGATGGTGATGTTATTGCAGGAAGTCTCAAAGCATGAAGTCTCAAAGCCAGGACAATGAGACAGCTTGCCATATCACGTGCACAGATAAGGACAGTTTTGTTTGTAGATGGCTGCTTTCTCAGTAATATCTTTTGCTTATGCAGTTCAGGGTCTATCCTAGGGTATGGAGCCACACACAGTGGACCTAGTCAATTAACAATCAAGGCAATTCCCCACAAACAAGCCAACAGGCAAACATGATCTAGGTAATTCCTCATTGAAATTGCCTCTTATTGATTGTAGCAATTTGATGATAAAAACTAATCAGAAGACCTAATAACTAATTATGGTCTGTGAAGATATATGCTGTTTAAATATAGGATCAGCAGCACCTATCCATATATTACTGCTAGACATTAGCAATAAATCCAGACTTTTTCTAGAATAAACTTAGCATGAAAACAGTTCCCTGTTCGATGAGCTGCAGGGAACTACAGTACACTGAGAAAGCTGATGCAGTAGATGAATATATTCCCTATTTCTCTTTTTGGCTGTTTCTCTTCAATGTTGTGTGTCTTTATTTGGTTTCTTGTGACCCAAAAACTAATACACCGAAGATGCTTACTGTTTTTAATAGTGATACATTTGTTTTTCTAATGATGACAATGTTTGTTCAACTTCTGAGAGAATAATTTATTATGTATGAACAGAAACCATGGTGTTTCCTTCGGGCTTTCTCTAAAACTTTAGTGACAAATATGGCCCCAGGATGGTGCTAAGAACTTGTTGGTTAACTGGCTCATGTCATCTTAGAAATAATTTCAATATATTTTTCAATGATTAATTTGGAAATCTATCATAGTAGAAAATTGAAACCATATTTTATACAACTACGAATATTTCATAGTAATTCAACTGACTTGAAATTTAACACCAAAAAAAAAATGCTGCAATATGCATTATAATATCAAATATAATCGACATTCAACAAAAAGTTATAAAAAAAAGATAAGGAAGGACACTTTATACACCTCAAAGAAAAAATCCACCAAAAGGATATAAAGCCAAGCACTGACATAGTTGTATTTGTATACATTTATGCAAAAATGTTTAAAATTTTTTATCTTTGTTTTTTTAAAATAAAGTCAAAAAAAAAAGAAAGGTAAATACAGAGAATATCCAATAATGTTGAAAAAAAAACCAAAAAAAAAAAAAAAAAAAAAAAGATATCTCAATTCTGAATATCCATGCTCCAAATGCAAAAACACATATATTCTTAAAAGAAACCTTACTAAAGCTTAAAGCACACATTGCACAACACAACATAATAGTGGGAGACTTCAAAACCCCACTCTCATCAATGGACAGATCATAGAAACAGAAACTAAACAGAAAAACAATAAAACTAACAGAAGTTATGAACCAAATGAAATTACCAGATATCTACAGAACATTTTATCCTAAAACAAAAGAATACACATTCTTCTCAGCACTTCATGATACCTTCTCTAAAACTGACCATATAATTGGTTACAAAACAGGCCTCAACAGATACAAGAAGACTGAAATAATCTCACACGTCCTATCAGATCACCATGGACTATGACCGGTCTTCAATAACAACAAAAACAACAGAAATACACATGGGAGATGAACAATGCTGTACTCTATGATAACTTGGTCAAGGAATAAATAAAGAAAAATTTAAAAAACTTTTTAGAATTTAATGAAGATAAAGGCACAACAAACCTAAACGTATGGGACACAATGACAACACTGCTATGAGGAATACCAATAGCTCTGAGAGCCTCCAAAAAGAAACTGGAGAGAGCATGCAATCATAGCTTGACAGCACACCAAAAAGCTTCAGAATAAAAGAAAGAAAATGCACCCAAGAGGAGTAGACATCAGGAAATGATCAAACTCTAGGCTGAAATCAACCAAGTAGAAACAAAAAGAACTATACAAGGAATCAAAAAAATTGGAGTTGGTTTTTGAGAAAATCAACAAGATAGTAAAAACCCTTAGCCAGAATAACTAGAGGGCAGAGAGACAGTATTCAAATTAACAAAATCATAAATGAAAAGGGAGATGCAAGAATAGAAACTGAGGAAATTTTTTAAAAAATTACCAGATTCTACTACAAAAGCCTATACTCAATAAAACTGGAAAATCTAGAAGAAAAGTACAATTTTCTAGCAAGATACCAGGTACCAAAGTTAAATCAGGACCAGATACACCATCTAAACAGTCCAGTCCCATAATCCCTAAAAAAATAGAAGCAGTCATCAAAAGCTTCCCAATCAAAGAACAAAAATAAAAACAAAACAAAAGAAAAACAGGAACAGGTGAGTTCACTGCAGAATTCTATCAAACTTTCATAGAAGACTTGATATCAATACTCTCCAAACTATTTCACTAAATAGAAACAGAAGTTATACTACCCAATTTCTTCTATGAAGACACAATTACACATATACCTAAATCACACAAACACCCTACAAAGAAAGAAAACTTCAGACCAATTTCCCTTATGAGTATTGGTACACACATACTCAAAAAAATTCTCCCAAATTGAACCCAAGAACACATCAAAAAAAAAAAAAAAAAAATCATCCATCACGATCAAGTAGGCTTCATCCCAGGGATACAAGAATGGTTCAATATATGGAAATCCATTAACAAAATCTATTATATAAACAAACTCAAAGAAAAAATGAATAAGGATTAGATTTTAAAGTGTAAAAAATTAATTTTATGGATTCTAATTGTATTGTGTAAGTAGTTAGAAATAAGATGGGTAATAAAACCCCATTTTAGAGTTCTGTCAATTGAGAAGACAGAATATCTTATTTTTAGGAAAGAGACTCTTTCTTAATTAAAGCTTGGCTCTTTTATTTAGTGCTGAAAAAAATCACCAGCTGCTATTCTTTATTGCAAATACATACAAACTGTTGAGCACTTAACCATACATACATGTGCTTGCATAAATGAATTCATTATTTGCCAAATTATTTGTCATTTTACTTTATACTTTAATTTTAAATCTGAGAAAAATTTTAGAGAATTTTCTGTCCCTGACAATGAGTTAAAATTCATAATCAAAATTACTTAAATGAATAAATAACTGTTTTCAGAAAGCCCGTTTACTTTCTGTGATACTGCAACTTGATATGCATTCCCTCTTTAAAAAAATACTTTTGCTGGATATGTAGTTCAAGACTCACAAATATACTTTCTACAGTTTTCTCTCTGTTTCTCTATTTCTTTCTGTCTCTTTTTCTCTCTTTGTTTCTGTCTGTGTCTCTCTCTTTATATACATATGCATATTTATATGCATATGCATATACATATATTTGAGATATTTTACATAGCTTGCTTCTGGCTGCTTTTCACAGGTGGGAAGAGAATAGGTTTATGTATCCCACTGGATTTTCTCCGATGTATTGTCTCAGCCAGGGCCATATATGGTATTGAAATGAACTGCATCCCTTGCAACAATCTCAAAAATTTTAACTCAGAATTGCTCCTGCCTAAAGGAAATAAGAGACAAGGAATGGAGCAGAGACTGAAACAAAGGCCATCCAGAGACTGCACCACCTGAACATCCATTCCATATGCAGACACTATTGCTAATGCCAAGAAGAACTTGCTGACAGGAGCCTGGTATAGCTGTCCTCTGAGAGTCTCTGCCACAGCCTGACAAATACAGTTGCGGATACTTGTAGCCCACCATAGGACCGAACATGGGGACCACAATGGAAGAGTTTGGGGAAGGACCAAAGAAGATGAAGGAATTTGCTACCCCACAGGAAGAACAACAATGTCAACTAAACAGAACCCCAGAGATCCCAAGGACTAAACCACCAACCAAAGAATACACATGAAGGGACCCTTGGCTGCAGTTGCATATGTAGAAGAGGATGGTCTTATCTGGCATCAATGGGAGTGGAGGCCATTGGTCCTGTAAAGGTTTGATGCCCCAGTGCAGGGGAATGCTAGGGCAGTGAGGCAGGAATGGGCATGTGAGTGAGGGAGCACCATCATATAAGAAGGGGGCACAGGGTTGGCATAGGGGTTTTCAGAGAGAAAATGGGGAATGGGTATAGAATTTAAAATGTAAATAAACAAAATAACCAATAAAAATTTTAAAATAAACCTATATATAGTTTTTGAGTAAAAAAGAAAAAAAATGTACTGTAGGTTTAGGTATATCCAAGGGAGAGACTCTGGGGGAGGGGGATGCTGGGAAGAGGGGAAGAATTTGGGATGTATGTTAATTAACTAATTAATTTAAAAAGTGAACTGTACTGCCTTCCAGCTTCCATGTAATATTTACTTGAACACACATGCACGTGCACACATTTGTAGTCTCACAGGTTATCAGAGCACTACATTAATCCATTTATGGCAGAAAGAAGGAAAAGACTGCCACATCAGGAAGGCTTGAGATTGAGTTTGAAGAAGCAAAGATGGGAGAAAGGTAGTCCTTGGCTTTTGGAGGAGTACAATGTGTGCAATGTAATGCGTGCTTTCCCTGGTCAGATTTAGGATGTGAATAAATGAGGACTTCAAATGTGGCAACAGACAAAGGTGGCCATAAATATTGCCTCTTCTCTTCAGCGGGCACTCTGTGTTTGCTCACGGCATTGTTGTTAAAAAGAACAGAGTTTAGGTCATTTGAAACAACATTTTCTGTAGTGACATATGATACATAAGTAGCCTGTTGATGAAAATGGTATATATAATAAAGTGTTATCTATCTTAAATTTTTATATAGAAACTGAACTCATTATTTAAGCTTTATATTTACCAGTCTGAAGACTTTGCCACACTGAAAGACCCAAATTAGATGGTTAGGAAAGATAACATGGCTACTGAGTAAGTATAGCATCTCACTGCAAATATTCTCAGGCATGTGATAATTATTATTGTAGAATAATCCCCTTCTCATTGGGGACATATTTGCATATGTATAACTTATTCTAGGGAAGAGAACTGAAAGCATATTTAAATTTGTTTCACATAAAAATGAAACGTTTCCATAAATTATCATATTTGGAATTTATTTTGAGAAAAATAAACCCTGTATTTATAAACTTGTCAATACATTTCAGTTGAGTCTGAGGCATAGCCATACTTCTGAGGACGCGACGCTTTCCTTAACAAAATAACAATAATGACCCAGAAAGAAAGTTTGTGGTTTTTTTTTTTTTTTTTTTTTTTTTTTTTTTTTTTTTTGCTTTTTTTTCCAGCATCTACAATGGGATGCTGAATTGAGGTTATTATAATATTCTTAAATATTGTTTAACCTCATGAATGACTATTAATGTTTTAAATTTTATGCCTTAATGTTTAATTGGGTTACTCAATAAAAATTTTTACTGCATAATATAACTTGCTATATGCAAGTGTCTAAAACTTCCCACCACTGATGAACTTTAAAGTAGGTTCTAGCTCACCTTGGCAATAAAAGCTGAGCCTTGGGTGTCAGGGCCCAGGTTGAGGTCACTTGAGCCAAGAATTTGAAACAAAAGAACTGTGCACAGACTCCAACCCAAACCAGAAACCAAAGCTATGTGTAAGTGGCTAGTGTCTGTGGTAAATGACACAGTGGAAAATATTAGAAGACTGAGAAGCAAAACCTAGAGCCTTGGAAATTAGTTTTTGGCTAGGGAACGTCTCTGTCTACTGTTGAGAAGACCCAGGACAGTTGGGCTTTATTCTCCTGCCTAAGGTGTTCATGTGAGGCTGCTGTTTCCAAGCTTCTTAGAGCCATTCTGCCTCATGCTGCTTCTTCAATAGAGGCCAATCTTGTTGCTTTCCTTTTGTCCTCCATCCCGGCTAAGAGTGCGCTTCTTTATGGTTCCACTCATGTAGCCACTAATCTTTTACATTTCTTTTACTCTAACACATTTAATATTTTATGTTTGATGAATATGGATTAATTGCACATACTACTACATTTTCATATGTCCCTCCCACACATTGCATGGTATGTATTAATCATACGCACCCTCTATGTCCCCACCTATCTTTAACCTCTAATAAACGGTATTTTAGATTGTAGGTGACTGGTTTTTGAGCTCCACAATGGAATGTGAGTATGTGACCATTGTCCATATGTGCCTGGTTTACTTGCCATATTTCGCTTAGACAACCAGTTCCACACATTTTTTTTTCAGAAGACAGAATTACATTATGCCAATTTACTGAAGCGTGTTACATTTAAAGAAAAAAACTCGCTTCATCCATTGACAGCCTCTTAAGTGAATTTTACACTTTATACATATCAAATGCTATAAATGGGGTTCCTGTTTTCTATTGTTCTTCCAGTATTTGTGGTCTTACCTTTCCATTTTTGATAGGAGTCATGTAACTTTAAGGAAAGGGATAAAGTGGCCATCACTCGTGCATGCATACCCAGTCTTCGCAGGATTTGTTAAAGGGGCTGCCCTGTTTTACACTTCATGTTTTTATTTTCTTCCTTTTCAGGGAATGATTTTCCCATTGTATCTGTATACATACTGAACTTGTCTATCTTACAAATTGTCTATAAATCTTATTTCTTTCTCTGGTCCTGAGTATTCTAATTATGTCCTATTGTTTGTATCCAATTACACTGTAATTACTGCTTTAAGTGTCTCTTCTGTTTTATCTCTCTGTCCTTGAAAGGCAAAGACTTTATTTTGCATGTATTCAAACTTCTAATTCCTCACAAATAGAAAAGACTTATTAACAAATTATTGTTTTTCAGAATGGTGTATTTTTGCAGGTACATTTAGTGACTCTTAGGAAATGAACCTTCTATGCTCTACAGGATTTTGTGTTTATTTATTTCACTGTACATGCTTGAGTCCTTTGTCTGAATGAGCAATGTATGTGCACCAGGTATGTATTTAGTGAATGTGGAGTTCATTAAAGAGCAGTAGACCCCTGAACCCAGAATTATAAATGATTGTGTAGCTGCCACACAGTTGCTGAGAACTAAATTTGCCTCTTCTGCCAGAGCAATAATTACTCTTGATAGCTGAGGTATCTCTCTAACCTCAAATTTAGAGACTTCTTTATATGATTTTCTAGATTTAAATATATGAAGATGAGCATATTTATCTTCTGACCACTGATTCTAAATTGTATTTTTCTTTTATTTGCTTAATATCATGACATCACCTTATATGAAACAAATTTTAATACTATAAAGGAGAGTTTCTTAGTTGACCACTATGACCCGAATATATTTTCAAATTTTCTGGCCAAAGATTTGAACCTCAAGTTGTGACAGCATTGGTGATGCTAAATATAAACCGACATATCTTTGACTCAAGAGTTACAATCGGACCATAAAATAAAACAGCTCAGAGTTTGAATATATTATGACCGTTTTTATAAATTTAAGGCCCCTGGTGTAGAGATAGATATGAGATTACTCTATTTGTGCTCAACATCTTTTTCTGACCTTGCTCCTTTGAAGATGCACTTGTTACAGAATGTCAGTCACTAATGAGGCCTAAAGTAATTGAGGCTGATTGAGCTGGCAAGATGCTGCCTAATTAGAATGATAAATGGAACTTGATGATCAAGAATGGAGGAGTGAATGGCACCGAGGGCATTGAACAAGGTCATTCTGTCAGGAAGGACCAGGCATCCCACCCCTCCTCCATTGGATAATGACTGCCCTTCATGCAATGTGGACCCAATGCTGAGGGACTTACATTGATCACTGTGTGAAATATTTTGACTTTGCTTTTTTAGATGAAGTGCAATTTCTGAGATTCCCTTGATAAGTCATTCAATACAAACAGTAAAATCAAATACTTTGAGCCATGTGATTCTCAGTCTACTAAGGATGAATATTTATGAATGTATTAGCTTTTGGATCAAAGACAAGATACCTAAAGACTTGCCCCATGAGTTCTTTCTTGCTAAGCTTTTCACAAAATCTAGAAACTCTACCAAACAATGTAATGTTTGCAGGACACTAAGAAAATACCTTCATTATGCTGGAGAATTGCAGCCACCTACAACTAATATTTCTATTTCTCAATTGTATTAGTAGAAATCATTTGAATTCAGATGTTAGCAATTCCTGAAATGTAAATAGAATACATTCTTTAAGTTGTTTCAGATATAAGCAAATGTTCAAACATACATTAATGGCAATGACAATTCATGTAGTTTGCTTAGGAATTCTTGTGTATGTTCTCTACCTGTTTCCATTAGCCATACTTAACTCACATTAATAAAAATGTATTTAAATTACATAACAGATTGCTCAGAAAACCTAACCATAGATTTGCTAGAACAGATTTTTGAGAACATGTTTCTCATGGTGCTTTTCCTCTATAACTATAGGGCATCATTTTAAGGTTTGCATTTCAAGACACAGCTCTCAACTGTATGAACATAACTTTTGACTACAAATTTTAGATGTGGCTCAGGCAAAATAAAATACAATAAGAGCAAAAAATATAAACAAATGACAGATGTGACATAGGTTTTTTAAAAAAATATAGGTAGCAATAACATGGCAAACATAATTAAAAGAAAGGACTGTCAAACTGAAGTAAATAAGTAAATTCAATATATGACATTTGGAAACAGATTACCTCTAGCAACTAACATCTCATTCATTCATGTATCCACGATTATTTCAGCCCTGCATCTGCTCAAGACATCACTATAGGTCATTTTTATTAATGTCCCTCTGTGCTGCCATCCCATATTCATTTAGGTTTTGTTGAGCATGTGAAATATGTATAAGTCTTCTAGATCCGTTCATAAATATTTCACATCTTTTGTGTCCATAGATGCTTGCTCTATCCGTATGTGGTTCAGCTCCATGTATTTCACAGTAGAACAATACAGTTGAAAGCCTCTTGTAAATGATGACTAGTGTTCACTAGCCAAGTAATTTGGCACAAATTTTCTTGCCTTTGCAAAATGGGTACCATGATGCCTTTGTAAAATGGTCACCTTCATGACTTGTTTTGAAGACAAATAGGAAATAATGTATATGGAAACCTTTCAGTGGTTGACACAAGAAATGATACACCATGGTGCTGCTTTGCCATGTAATATACACAGATAGGTATTGAAGAAAATCTACTATCTGTTCTTTCACTCCTCTAAGCCTGTGTTGCTCCCATACAGCCAAAAATTGGCATTTTCTCTCTTTAATTCTTAATATATCTCTCTGTCAAAATGTTGCGTCCAGTCTCTGTGCTTTTGGTGATTTGCCCTTCTCCCTCATTCTGTACCCCATATCACCTCCCAAGCATGCTGTCATATGCCCCACTTACTACATTAAATGTCCTCTGTCATATTGCCAACTCTTCTCTTGCTAACACTGGGCATGACTAAAACTGTCAGTCAGTTTTCTTCAAACTCACATTCATTTACAAGTGTACTGTACAGCTGCTGCTTAGGAAAGAGAAGCACTAGATGGTACTATTTTCTGATGACTTAACACTATGTCCATGAGCTATATATTTCTTTCCTATACATTTATAGGCAACCTTCAGGTATACAGATTTCTTGTCCTTTTGGTAAATAGATTTCTTCTAAAATTTACTACCAAGAAGGATTTAATTTCATAGACTAAAGTTGATATAGTCTATTGTTTGAAAGTGAAACATGTTTACATGTGTTATGGAAATTTATTTTCTCTCTCTCTTCTGCCTTTACTATCTTATCTAAGAACACAAGTCATGGTACACTGTCTATTTTAATCAATTATTGTAATATCTTACAAAGTAAATTGTTACATTAAATATAATATTTTAGTAAATGTTTAAGAACTGTATATATGAACACAAGATATTTTGATGGAATTTAAATGATAACATTATAAAATAGTCTATTTTAAATAAAGCCACATTTTTTTCCTCTTTCAACTTTATTTTTTAAAAAAATAGATACATGTACAGATTTTAAAAGGCATTTTGGCATAACATTATATGAACATATTTTTGTCAGTACATAATTCTTTTAGAAGTTTGATAGTATGCACTGAAATCTACTAGTTACCATAAGTATAAAGTACATGTAAAACAGAATATAACATGGAAACAGTAAGAGTTTTCTTGGTGTGTATAAATTAAACATAATATTTGAATACCAATGATTGCCACAAATGTATATTCATAGCTCTTGGATTATTAATAATTTAAGGTACACTTTTACTACACTCTGAGAGGGTGCTATACACTTATTTTTTTCCTCAGAAGGAGTGTGGCTTTCACATTTTGGCCTTTGTTTTGCTTGAGCTTAATATAGACTGTGAGTTGTTTCTGGGAGTATCCAGAGCTTTCTGGGTCTAGTATCCAATTATCAGTAACTGCATATTATGTCTGTTCTTCTGTGACTGGGTTATCTCACTCAGAATGATATTCTCTAGATGCATCCATTTTCCTAGGAATTTCATGAAGTAATTGGTTCTAATAGCTGAATAGTACTCCATTGTGTAAATGTACCACAGTTTTTGTATCCATTCATCTACTGAAGGACATCTTGGTTCATTCCAGCTTCTGGCTATTATAAATAGAGCTGCTATGAACATTGTGGTGCATATGCCCTTATTGTATGTTTGAGAGTCTATGGGGTATTTGCCCAGAAGTGGGATAACTGGATCTTCAGGTAGTACTATGTCCAATTTTCTGAGGAACGGCCAGACTAATTTTCAGTGTGGTTGTAGCAACTTATAATCCCACCAACAGTGGAGAAGTGTTCCTCTTTCTCTGCATCCTCAACAGCATCTGTTGTCATCTGAGTTTTTGATTTTAGCCATTCTGACTGGCGTGAAGTAGAATCACAGTGTTGTTTTGATTTACATTTCCCTGATGGCTAAGGATGTCGAGCACTTCCTTAGATGCTTCTCAGCCAGTTGATATTCTTCAATTGAGAATTTTTTGTTTAGCTCTGTACCCCATTTCTAATAGGATTGTTTGATTCTCTGGCATTTAACTTCTTGAGTTCTTTGTATATATTGGATATTAGACCTCTATCAGATGTGGGGTTGGTAAAGATCTTTTTCCAATCTGTTGGCTGCCGTTTTGTTTTCTTGACAGTGTCCTTAGCCTTACAGAAACTTTGAAATGTCTTTAAGTCCCATTTCTTAATCCTTGGTCTTAAACATAAGCCATGGTGTTCTGTTCACGAAAATTTCCCCTGTGCCTATATGTTCTAAGGTTTTCCCTGCTTTCACTTCTAATAATTTCAGTGTAACTGGTTTAATGTGGCGATCTTTGATCCATGTGCACTTGAACTTTGTACAAGGAGATAAGAAAGGGTTTATTTTTATTCTTCTGCAGGCTGAGTGTCAGTTGAGCCAACACCATTTGTTGAAGAGGCTGTCCTTTTCCACTGAATGCTTTCAGCTCCTTTGTCATAATCAAGTGACCATAAGGCTACATTTTAAAGATGTTATAGGTAACTGCAAATTTTAGGGGGAAACCATTTAAACAAACACAAAATCCACAATAACTTGCTTTTTGTTTAGGTATATTTCAGTCTTCACCAACTGCTCTTAAGGACATGGTGATCATCACAGCAATATTCTTTTGTGTATTTGATTTTAATACTTGCAAATTTGAAAATGCAGTGCAAAGAAATTCAGTTGGTTAGACAGGTGTATTGTCCACAACTATGTTTATTTGTCATCAGTGTTAACACGGAGATTATTTCTAAAAGACAAGTCCAAGGCATAAAAATAGCCCATGTCTGCATTGCAGTGACTGCTAGTTAAACCATGGTATGAACTGATAGAGATTAGCTGAATATCATGAACAAGAATGAGTCAGTCTTAGTAGGGCAGTATTCAAGAAGCAAGTGATCAGAAACAAGACCACCCATAGTCCTCGTTAGATAAATTCAAATATAAACAGCATGTTCAGAAACACAACCCAACTCCCTTTGTGCAACCCCCTCCCATTGAAATGCTTTAATGGTCAGGGAAACTACTCACCATTGGATTTTCTAAACAGAAAATCTCAGTTCCATTCCTGCCCCTTTCTATCTTTTAGTTGCCTTATGTGATGAGTTACTAAGTCTTCCCAGCATTGTCTCTCACTAGACCATATTCTATCTTCAACCCTGTGTCCATCTTGATACTCTTTTGGTTCATCAAGCTCTCACCTGTAAGAGAGAGACAGTGAGAAAAAGAGCTCTCCTTTTTTCCATCTCCTACCCCCTTGACAATACCACCTCTGCATGATTCAAATGTTCTGGATGAGAACAGTTAAGTGACATTGTGATTTCTTCTTTATCCTTTGCCTTTTCACTTCTTGGGTAGTACTGTACTGCCAAGTGTAATGTTTCCACACACCATCTTTGAGCTTTGCTCTGCTTCATGTGCATTTCTCCTGAGAATATCCGGAATAAATGTAGCAGATAGACTTTCAAAGTCATCATATATCATGTCACATCAGGTTCTTTTTCTTTCTTGCAACTTGGTAGCCAGCATGACAAAAGAATGAGCGCTTGGTGAAAGTCACAGAGAAGCACACCTAGCAGCTTTGATTTTCCTTTCAGGCCAAGGGGAGGTACATGAGTACATTCAGAATTGAAGATGTAATGAGCAAATGGGCTGTGGACGCTTTATTCAGTCATGTTGATTACCTGCAAGGGCCAAGAATACAGAATTCAAAACCTAAGTAACTTCATTTTCAATGAATGAGTGTGTGTGTGTGTGTGTGTGTGTGTGTGTGTGCATGTTTGTGTGAAAATTTACATTACTACACCTGCTAGATTCAGTGTTTCCATAGCATAGTACAGCACTTAAGCATTATAGTCTTTAAATGTTGGATTTAAGTTAAAAAATAAATAAATAAAAACCCAGAGTTGATTTTTGCAGGAAGTTCTGAAAATGCACGAAGTACAACAACAACAACAAAAAACAATCAAGATGATCATTTTTCTGATTTCACAGTTTACAGAATGAAAGTTCCTTATGTACATCCTTCTGTGGGAGGAATTTTATGCTGGCAGACTTAAAATGCTTTTGAAATAGTCCAAGGGAATCAATCAATACATGCCGGTAATAGCAGACACCCAAATCTTCAGCATCTATAACATCTATTACATGTTCCATTTTTAAACTAATACAGTTTTGGCAGGGGACTACACAATGTGAACAGAATTTATATCTAGTCTTCCCAGTGGTCTAGGATGGTAAAATACGTAGTGATCTAAATGTTTTTCAGGGAAAAATGTAGGTTTCCCAGATGCTTTAGCTAGATAATAACGGGAAAATATAAATGTTATTATGCTGGGCTTTCTCATCGTGGCATCATCAGCATAAACAGAAGGGTTTGCCGAGTGGATGTGCATAGTATAATAATATCATTCTTTTGTATAACCTTCTCTACTCTGATATAGATAGAAGTTATATTAAGACAGGAGGCAAAGCGTCTACCTCTACAGTGATAATAGAAGGGTACACAAACTAACCCTCATATGTTATATGGATATATGTTATACTTATTAACCACAGATGCTAAAACCTAAATTTTTTGTACACTTATGTATGTTCACTTTGAGGCGGGGTATTATGACACAATTACATTATTTCCCCTTCAGTTTCCTTCCTCTACTCTCACATATCCATTTCCCGGATATCATTCAAATTCGTGACTTTTTTTTTTTTTTTTTTTTTACTAATTGCTATTGTATGCACATATGTAAATGTATAATATATTCTTAAATATAGTCTGTTCACTCCATATAATATTGCTTGTACTATGTTTTCAGAGCTGATATTTTGTCACTGAACAACCAACTTCTGTGTTTTTGTCCTAGAAAAGACCACCTCTCATGTAACCACCTTTTCTAAAGTTGTTTGAACATTTTTGTTTTTGAGTTAACCTCATAGGATTTCCCAAAAGAGTTTGCCATGTCCACTGGTGTCATCCTGTTCACCCGCCTATGCTGCCTATGAAGCACATCAATGACCAGCATAGTACAAACATTCTAGGGGACAATAGTGGCTTACATGGCTTTTCAGTAACCAAGAGTTCTCTAACTGGACTTCAGACCCACTCTGCAAGGGTGCTTATGCCTACAGATTAGTGCAGTTTACACCAGTCATTAAGGTGACCTCTCTTTATGTGTTTAGGGTTATTTTTATGTGGTTATTATTATATAAAAGTGCTAGGGTCAAGCCATACAACTTGAATTCAATCCCAAGAATCCACTTGATAGAAGGAACAGACTTCTTCAAGTTTTCTCTTTAGATTGCCAAGGATATTATGAAGCTTATTTTCCCATACACAGTAAATAAATAAATAAATTTAAATTTATCAAAAATTCAAAGTATGTATGAAATTAGTGTATCCTGTGATTTGCAAGCCTGTTATTTGAATTTGCTTTATTTCTACCCTCTGATAGTGAGTAGAAAAGGAAAATGAAGAGCACATCAACAAATAGAAATATCTGTACTCAGAAGCCAACAAGACTGTGAAAAGTATCACTGTCTTGTTGAACCCGGAGAACCATTTTTATCTGCTTCAAAGACAAGGTTAATTGTGATATTTTGCTATGTGCAACCTACTGAGTCTAATCAGAAAATCATAACAATGAGAAAAGACTCTTTTTTCTTTGAAACACAGGTAAAAACAAACAAATTGGGAAATGTCCTTTCTGATTAGGGAAGGTAAATATGCATAGAGCGCTTGGCAATGTTTTCTAGAAGATTCTGCTTCCGCGGAGGAGATGAACTAACAGACTATTGCTTCCACCATCACTTCCCTCAGGATGGCTTCTCTAAGTAGGATACACTTCAAGCTCAGCACAGCAGGTGTATTCAGCACCAGGCTTGCTATGCTATCAGCTTCCCACTGAGAAGTGTGTGCTGGGTGCAGGGCCTCAGTATTGGATGCCAGAGACTGATTCAACAGATAATGTGAAGTCACCACTATGGATTTTCAGTTGTAATTTTGTAGGAAAAAGGAAAAGACAGAGACAAAAGACAGGAGAAGAAAAGGGGATGATGGACATCCTTGTTCCAGTGGCTACACTAACATAGCATTTCAGTTGGCACATGTACCTGGGGAACCAGAAGGATTAGGAAAACCTTGCCAGTCACTGCAGGGTGCAGCTAAAGCCAGACTCATTGAAGTTTCAGTTCAAAAATCATAAGGCTTAATAAATCTCAGTGGGCAGATTTATCTCATAATTGCAGGTCATATTTAGAGGACTGAACAAATTAGACTTGATTTGCATAGGCTTTAGGCTTAATTGAAAGTCAATTTTTTTTTTCTAGGTTACGTCAAAATGATTCTTTGTTGATGTGGATTCTGCAGAAGCTATATTCTCTAGCATGACAATGTTTATAATTTTTTGTGTTTGAATTTTATGCTGTTCTGTTCTTAGAATGCCTAGCCTGTCTTTGAAACAAAAAAATATACTGATTTCTTTGCTCTGCAATTTGTGCCACTGAAATACAGTTAGAGATAAGTCTTAAAAAAGTTCAGGAAGACATATCTGTTCAAACAGAATTAGATATTAAAAGAAACAATAAAAATATAAGCTAGTTTCTTGTTTGTACAACCTTTTGTTTAACAAGGACATATTTGGAGATTGGCAAATTAAAAAAAAATTAAGCTTAACATGTGACAACTTCTTCAATAAAAATATAATAACTTTTAAGTATTTCATATAACATGCAGATATGACTAAAGGTATATTTTTCTTTCATTATTAGTTTTTTTTATTCAAATATAACATTCACATTCATCGACGGTAGATTTTTGTCTTTGAATTTCTGTAGGTTTTTGGTCTTCCTAAGCATTTTCATACATATGCTACATATTGTTATTGTCACTATATTTTTGTGGTAATTATGAGCTAAGTTCAATCATTTAAAGGATATAATCATAGTTGGACTAATATAATATAATGAAATTTCTTTTATTTAAGGACATATAATATATTTAATATTATAAGTCAGGTCTTAAAGACAGAATGAGTATTTGGATAGTGTTGTTGTTGTTGAATATACCTGATGTAATCATTTTTTCAATTTTCTTTTTCAAGGTAAAATTTAAAAATGGTCAGGGCAAATATAAAGAACTAGGGATGGTTAAACTCTTAAATGCTCTAATTATTTACTCTCTAATTCACCATCATCTTTTTTTTTTTATAAAATAAATGTTCACAATCACTGATAGTTAATTTATAGTTACTTCAAAATTTATGTGAAAGAGGAAAATTCCCACAAGTCCAACTGTCATAAAGTGGAAACAAAGACTACAAACAATCTGACACCATTCACAACTTAGAGAAAAATAATAATCAAGACAGGTTGGTAAGATAGGAATGAAGGAGATCCATAAAAAACACAGTTAGCCGACCTTCCATGAAAGAACAAAGAAAACTCAGTCATGAAAAGGTAGTAGGAGAATTCAATGTCCATAATAAGGCTCTACAAGTACACAGCAGTATCAGGAATGATAATACAAGATCACTGATACACATGTATATAAAACATTGATAACATAATTTCTAAAATTTAGCACAGGTAAAAAGAGAGGTGAAGCTGGACATGGATGTAGATTTTAACTGTAATGATAAAATTATAAAACATAAAAAAGTTTACCAACTGTCCTCCTTAGCATTCTTACAATACTCTTTAAGAAAGAGAATAAAAACAATAGTTTGAAAATCAGAGAAAAATATTTTTCACAAGACATCTGGTAAAGCATATTTAATCTGTACAAGGGACTGTCTTGAATATATCAGTGATGTGGCGGCTCACACTTTTATTTCCAGCAGTTGGGAAACAAATGGAAGGATATCTGACTGAGTTCCACCACAACTTGGTGTACCTAGAGAGACCCTATCTCAAAATTATAAATAAAAAAAGGAAAGATTTATCTAAACACCTTAAGAAATAATCTGAGCTGAACAGACACTCTGCATTTCTTTATTATTATTATTTTATTGGATAGTCTCTGTATATACATTTTAAATATTGTCCCCTTGCCCCTGCCCCCACTCCCATGCTTCCTCCCCACTCTTGCTTCCATGAAGTTGCTCCCTCTCCCAATCATTCTCTCCACCTCAGTGCCTTGGAATTCCCCTACACCGAGAAAAGACCCTTCACTAGAACAAAGGCCTCTTCTCCAATTGATGCCAGACAATGCTATCCTTTCCTACATATGCCATGGGTCTCTCCATGTGTGCTCAGTGGTTGGTGTTTTAGTCCATGGGAGATATGGAGGGTTTGGTTGTTTGATAATGTTCATCCCATGAGGTTGCAATCCCTTTCAGCTCCTTCAGTCCTTTCTTTATCTCTATCATCAGGGTCTCCCTGCTCAGTCTGATGTTTAGCTCTAAGCATTCTCAATTGTATCTGTATGACTCTGGAAAAGCCTCTGAGGAGGCATCAATATCTGGTTCCTGCCAGTAAGCTCTTCTTGGTATCAGCAATAGTGGTTGGGTTTGGTGGCTGCATATGGGATGAATCAGGGAGGCAGTCCCTAACTGATCTTTCCTTCAATCCTTGCTCCTCTATTTGACCTTGTATTTCCTCCTGTGAGTGTTTTAGCATCCCTGATAAGAAGGACTGAGGCATCCACATTCTGGCCTTTTTTTTTTTTTTATTTGAGCTTCATAAGTTCTCTGAATTGTTTCTTGGGTATTGAGAGCTTTGGGGGGGGGGTCTAGTGTTTGCTTATCAGTGAGTGCATGTGTGTTCTTTTATGACTGCGTTAGCACACTCAGGGTGATAGTTTCTAGTTCTATCCATTTGTCTAGGAATTTCATAAAGTCATTATTTCCAATAATTGAGTAGTACTCCATTTTGTAAATGTACCACAATTTCTGTATGCATTCCTCTGTTGACGGTCACCTGGGTTCTTTCCAGCTTCTGGCTATTATAAATAAGGCTGCTATGAACATGGTTGTGCATGTGTCCTTGTTGTATGTTAGAGCATCTTTGGTATATATGTCCAGGTGTGAAACAGCTAGGTCTTCAGGTAGTACTATGTCCAACTTTCTGAGGAACCACCAGATTGATTTTAGTGCAGTTGTACCAGCTTGGAATCTCTCCAACAATCGAGGAGTATTCCTCTTTTCCATATTCTTGCCAGCTTCTGCTGTCACCTGAGTTTTTAATCTTAGTCATTCTGACTGCTGTAAGGTGGAATCTCAGGATTGTTTTGATTTGCATTTCCCTGATGACTAGGAATATTGAACATTTCATTAGGAGCTTCTTGGCCATTTGGTATTCTTCAGTTGGGAATTCTTTGTTTAGCTCTGTAGCCCATTTTTAATTAGGATTATTTGATTCTCTGGAGTCTAACTTCTTGAGTTCTTTGTGTACATTGATATTAGCCCTCTATCAGATTCAGGATCAGTAAAGATCCTTTCCCAATCTGTTGGCTGCCATTTTGTCTTCTACCGAACTCATTCTCTAAAGCCACAATTATGCTCATACCTAAATCACACAAAGGCCATACAAAGAAAAGAACTTCAGACCAATTTGCCTCATGAACTTCAATGCAAAAATATTCAATAAAATTCTTGCATATCGATTTCAAGAACACATCAAAATGATCATTCACTATGATCAAGTAGACTTCATCCCAGGGATAGTTCAATATATTGAAATCCATCAACATAATCCACAATATAAATAAACTCAAAGAAAAAAGCCTCATGATCATCTCATTAAATGCTGAGAATGCATTTGACATATTCAACACCCCTTCATGTTAAAAGTGTTAGAAAGATCAGGAATTCAAGGCCCATACCTAAACATAGTAAAAGCAATATACAGCAAACCAGTAGTCAACATCAAACTAAAATGGTGAGAAACTTGAAGCAATCCCACTACAATCAGGGACTAGACAAGGCTGTCCACTGTCCCCCTACTGTCTTTGTCAGGATTTCTATTCCTGCATAAACATCATGATCAATAAGCAAGTGCAGGGAAAAAGGGTTTGTTTATTCAGCTTATATATTCCATATATCACCAAAGTAGGTCAGGACTGGAACTCAAGCAGGTCAGGAAACAGGAGCTGATGCAGAGGCCATAGAGGGATGTTACCTACTGGCTTGCTTCTCCTGGCTTGCTCAGCTTGCTTTCTTATAGAAACCAGGTCCACCAGCCCATGGATGCCATTACCCACAATGGGCT
The DNA here is from genome assembly GCF_963924665.1 of Micromys minutus. Taxonomy (NCBI): domain Eukaryota; kingdom Metazoa; phylum Chordata; class Mammalia; order Rodentia; family Muridae; genus Micromys; species Micromys minutus. Next base: position 45,211,209 of record NC_137960.1, on the reverse strand, counting down.
GTACCCTCCCCACTTAATCACTAGTTGAGAAAATGCCTTAAACCTGGATCTTATGGAAGCATTTTCTCAACTGAGGCTCCCTTCTTTGTGATAATTCTGGCCTGTGTCAAGTTGACACAAAACCAGTTAGTACCCCTACCAATTCAATAGAGTACTAGAAGTCCTGGCCAGAGCAATTAGACAACAAAAGGAAGCTAAAGGGACACAAATCAGAAAGGAAGAAGTCAAAATATTACTATTTGCAGATGACATGATAGTATATTTAAGTGTTCCCAAAAATTCCACCTGAAAATTCCTACAGCTTTTTAGAAAACTTGAGCAAAGTGTCTGGATATAAAATTAACTCAAACAAATCAGTAGCCTTCCTCTACTCAAAGGATAACCAGGCTGAGAAAGCAATTAGAAAAAAGACATTCTTTACAATAGTCACAAACAATTAAACTAATAGAACAGAAATTTAGGAAGAGCTTAGAACACATAGTCAGAGAGGAAATGTTTCTGAACAGAACACCAATGGCTTATGCTCTAAGATCAAGTATTGACAAATGGGGACTCATGAAATTGCAAAGTTTCTGTTAGACTAAGGACACTGTCAAGAAGACAAATCTCCATTGCTCTTAAAAGAGGACTAACACAATAACTCACACACAGTTTTAATTCCAGTTAAGGGAATCTGACACTGTGTTCTGACATCCATTGGCATAGGTCATTCATTGTGGTACATATACATCCATGTAGGCAAATACTCAGACATACAAAATCTAAGAAAATGTTCAAGAAATAAATAATCTAAAGACTTGAACAGAGTCTTTATGAAAAATGCTACCCAGGTAGTATATAATTAAATATTATATCACTGTAGATTATAAGTGCCAAAATAAAATACAACTATGCATCTGTTAGAATGTCAAACATTCTAATACTGTTTCAAAGAATTATAGTGTAAATTATAGTGAATGCACTTTGTAGTGGTTTGAATGGGAGTTCTTTCTACACTCACAGGTATTTGAATACTTGGTTCCCAGTCCTTGGAGCTCTTGGGAGTGACTTAAGTGGTGTGGCCTTCGATCTACACTTTGAGACTCCCGTCACTCCAAGTGTGCTGTTTGCTTGATTTGTACTTATCACATCAAAATGTGAGCACTCAGTTTCAGCTCCTACTGCCATGTCTGCCTTCTATCTCTGCCATACCAATATAGACTCTTATACCTCTGGATCCTTAATTAAAAATCAAACTTTTCCCCCCTGTAAGTTGCCTTAGTCATGGTGTTTTATCACAGCATTGGTGCTTGAGTAGGAAATCATAAGTCACTCAGGAAGACTTTTTTTTTTTTTTGCAGTTTCTTACAAGAATAAGTATACTCTTCCCACATGTTTTAATAATTGTACTCCCTTATTTTCTTGAATGATATGAAAATCTCTTTGTACTCAAAAATTCACATATGGGAATTTACACATGTTTTATTCCTAATTACACAAAGGTAAGACAAACTATAATGTCCTTCAATCTGTGCAAATATAATGTGTGGTACATCCAGACAAAAGATAATAAGTTAAGAAAAGTATGAGCAATCAAGACATATAAAGATATTGGAGATATTGAGGTGTATATCACCAAGTATCAAAGTCGATATGAAAGGGTTTCTACTATATGATCTAAAGTATATAACACAAAACAACAGGTGCAATAAAAATGCTGATGTGGCAAATCAATGAGAGGTAGTACAGAAATAAGCAGATACAATGTGTTTTTATTTAGGAAAATGATAGCACTAAAGTGCAGAGAATTGCTATTTTCATTATCATCTATGCAATACATTAGTAAAGGAAGCTATAAGAGATATTGTACATATTGAAATATACAGCAGATTGATCTGAATTTGATAAAAATCCTACATTAGAGTGGCTCATAATTGCCAACAACCATTATAATACTCGTGGTTAAATTCCGAACCAAGGCTCTTAATCTGAATTCAAATGCCTTACAAATGTATAAACACTTGTTTAGTTTGTTCATTTTCAATATTCTCATTTAAAGTATTTTTTCTCTCTGTTATCCATTTCAAGGTGCTAACCATCACTTCCATTCAAAATATATCATCAAGAAAAAGAGTGTAAAGCCTATAGAGAAGATATCACCAATGTCAGCCTGTGTAAGACCCAATCCATGAGGAGGTTGGAATGCTTGGATTAGTTATGTCTACAAGTGCTTCCCTCTTACATCACCAAATATGGAAAATCCACTGTAACAAAGACATAATCCCATACTAACTTTGTTTTTTGTTTTGTTTTGTTTTTTGTTTTTTGTTTTTTTTTTTTTTTTTTTTTTTTTTTTTTTTTTTTTTTTTTTTTTTTTTTGCTAGCACATATCTTCTGTGGCCCATTATCAGATCCCTAAAGAGTGGCATTTCTGACCAGGTGTGTGTATCATGCCTGTATGATATCTGAGGCTGATTCAAGAAAATCAATATTCAAGGTATACCTAGGGTACGTGACAAGACCTACTCCGGACACATAAGCTCCCTGTCTCCTGGCAGATTCTATTATTTGTAGTTCAACAAACCATTTTTTGCTTTGTTTCTTTATTTTAATCTTTGACACAATTATAACTATAAAGCCGTGAAACTTGATTTTCTAATATAGAAAGTGTACAAAACCTATTTTATGTAATTTAAACTTATTTAGCTTACGAAAACTTTTCTTTAGAACAACATGAGGGATTTTAAATACAGATATCTGAAAAGAGTTAGTGGCCTGTTGTCAGCTTCTCATATCTGTCATCCTTTTTTCTTTCTTCCTTGATTGCATGTGCATGCACACACATACACATTCCACACTGGTGTCACTGCAGGTATGTGGAGGTCAGCTTGAGGGAGTTGGTTTTCTTCTTTTATCAGAACCATTCTAAAGATTGAACTCAGATGCTCAGGTTTGGCATTAAACCATGTTTTCTCCGGAGTCATTTTGCCAGTCATAGTGCTATCTTTTTTCATATTTTCAAAAATATAAATGACACTTGTCATGTTTCTAACAATAGCAACAAAATCAAAACCCATCACAGTAATCAATCAAATGATTAACATACCTCCTTAAGCAATAAAATATACTCGCATATTTATTGCTTACAAATCAGCTTCTGGGGTGACAGGCCTTTATGTGGTGAGTGAGAGGTAAACTCCAGAAGGAAAGGTGTGGTATGGGCCTTGAAATATTCCAATCATTAACGTTCAAGTTCCTTTTGCATTTTGCAAGGTGCCTCAGGTTCTTTTTTTTATATAGGCTGTAAACAAGTATGGCTCAGATTGGAAGTGGATCTTTCCAACTCAAAAGATTCAGGTTTAGGGTTGGACTTTCCACCTCAGATTAATAAAGAGTGGTTCTCAACCTGGGTTTTGTCCCTTCTTAGGGCCAAAGGATCCTTTAACAAGGGTATCCTAAGACCCTTAGAAAATACAACTGTTTACATTAAGATTTAAAATAGTAGCGAAATTACTGCTATGAAGTGGCAACAAAAATAATTTTATAATTGAGAGGTCACAAAAAAATATAGTGCTCTTTTAAAGGGTTGCACACAAGTAAGGTTGAGAACCACCGTGATTAATCAAGAAAACACCTCACATATGTCTCCAACCAACTTGGTCTTATTTTCAAATGTAGTTGACACCCAGAATAGCATTCACAGTGTTTTAACGGGTTTTTAAGAAGAGTAGATTATGACTGTTTCTTCTTTAGTATCCCATCATTATTTATTTCTCTTTCTGTATGAACTAAAATATGACATAATTGTAACAGTGTCTAAAATCTATGAACCTAAAAATGCCCCAGCATTCCCCTTCTAGCCACTGTACACACCTTATTTTATTTTTCCCCAGTCTTTATTTTTACTTTGATTCCTCCCCACCTCCAGTCTGCTTATTGTAAGTGCCTGTATTCTCCTTACTCTCCTTAGTTATTTATCCTTCAATAGTTATTAAAGTCAAAGGGGCAGAGCAATTAATCGTCTAGCATGATGTTCCCATAGTGGTGACATCAGGCAGCTGTGGTTGTTCTCAAAGTTAGTTAATAGCCTACTCAGAGAAAATATAGAGTTTATACCAGGCACCTTGACCTTCTGGCAGAGAAACTATTTTTTGAACTACTGGCTCAGCTCTACCACTTATGTCCCCATGTGAACATTGTAAATACTTCAACTGAAAGACTATAATTGGCAAAAAATATAACCCAAGCAAAGACATACACAGGATAAAGGAATCTCAATATAGTCACATGAGAAAAACAAAAATTCAAGGACAAAATAATTTCTTCAAAAATTATTGATCCTAAAATAATGGCATCTAGGGACAGTGGGCTACAGGCAATGCCAGAAAATTGACAAGACTGATAAGACTCTTCAGAGGAAAAAATTAGCTCTGGTGGGGAAGAGATACATCAAAAATAAAGGGGAGAAGAGTGAGATATCTGAGAGAAGTCCACAAGAGAAACACTGAAACAAAAACCATACAAATTGAAAAAGTCAAACAAAAACGCTTCATGAAAACTGTTACCAATAGAATGGATTAAGGTGGGGGAATAAGAATCTCTGATCCTGAGGACCAGGGAGAAAACATGGGAAATCAAACAAGGACAAACACAAAGCTAAGTAGACAGTGAGGCATAGAAGACACTTTCAAATTACTAAACAAGCAGAAGAGTAAAGCCATTGATGAATGAAAAAAATGTTTCCAATGCAAAATGAGCTAGATCAGAGCAGATGGAAAGGGTTAGAAATCTATAGGAAGATAAACAAACAAAACACATGTTCACAGAAAAAAAAAAAAACAGCAGTTCTGGAAGACAAGCTACAAAAATGCAGTGGCAGAAGCTTAAGCTAGGCTATCCAGTAAATGTAGAAAACAGAATAAAAGATGTAGATACACGATTAAAAGCTTTATCTCCTAAGACTTTAGCCACATTCTAGATACTCAATTTTAGGTGTCACAAAATTAATTATAAATGGCAATAAGTAGCATATTTTAGGAGATTCAGAAATAAGAACATCTATTAATGCTTAGAGATGAGAAGGAAAACCTGGGGACGTCATGCCAACACTGTTTTCCTTCGGGACCTCATTTCCAAATTTAGCTGTTGAAAAAAGTGAACAAAGCTATTTCTCTCTTCTGTTCTTACTGACAGATTCATTTGTTAATAATGCAATATAAACAAATATGAAACGAGAGCAAAAAAAAAAAAAAAACAGAAAAAGGAAAAGAAAGGGATGGACAAAAATTAGCATCTAAAATATTTAAGGGCAGTCAATGTTGTTTTGCTTTATTTGTAGCTTGCTTTGTGGACCAGGCTAAACTTAACTCCCACGGATCAGCCTTGTTTTAGACACAACATCATTGGTAAAATACAGTCTGCGCCTGGCACTGCTCCCTTGTGGAAACTTGAACATCTTCACTGGAAACTGAATCCCAGGGCTCAATATTCCCATTCTGTTCTCTGTTTCCAACCTTTGATTACTTCACTGTCAGTAACTCAAGAATTCACGCTTCCTTTTCTCATAAAGTCAATAATCCTACTGGATTAGCACTCTATCCTTATAATGTGATTTAACCTTAAATAAACCCACCAAACCACCCTCTCTAATGGGAAGTTAGGTTTTGCACTATAAATTTTGGCAGAACTCAATTTATTGCTAGCATACTGATAATTTAATGACAGTACTGATTCTTCAAACAGCAGTTCCAAGGCCTTCCGGTCTTCTTTCAAAAATCATGTTTTCTATCAGTCAGTTTCAAGGACAAAGGCTAGTGACAGTCAAGTGTCTGTGGAACACTGACAATCACAGAAAGAAAATGAGGCCTTGGAACAGCTGAGAACAAATGCACTGTTGTCTGGAAGGATGTTTAGAAAGACAGAATAAATCTGCATGAAAGACAAGTATTCTCTACTGAGAGTTAAGAGTTTTGTTCAGACAAACAAAATGCAGTCAGAATCTGAAAAATATGATTTTTATAATTTTCCTTTTAGTAATTTACTTAGGTTTCATAATTGTACATTAAAAAATCTATGATGCTGTTTTTATGAAGTATTTCATATAGTTGATTGTACATGAAACTACAGTGAGATGCAGACTCTCTGAAAACTGCTGTTTACTTATAGTTACTGTAACACAATATTAACTTTATAAAGTAATTCTATTGTTTATACAAAAATAGATTTGTATCATTTTTGTAGTAAACTAGAGATATACCATATATTGTTCATATATGTTGCATATATTATTTTTGTAAAATAATTTTTGTCCAAATGTAATGATAATTTTGCTTACAGTTAACTGGTTTGAGGTGTTTAAGGTTACAGAGATGTAAGACAATCATATAAATGAATCAAATGTATATAAAAAAGTTATAAGCAAGCAAACATTTTATCTTCTCTTGTAGGATGAAGATCATGCAGTGTCTGGCTTCACAGACATTTATTAATACCAGTGGCTGCCAACTTAATCCAGTTCGGTTTGAATGAGAAAATCTGCAAAATTTAGGTCTGGAATAAATGTAGACAAGAAGTATTAATAGCTAAGTTTCTCAGTTCACAAACATTCACAAAAACTCAGTGGTGTACTGGAAAGCCCACCCTTTTTTGGCAGTCTCAGTCTGTAGCTCCTATCACACTTGCTGTTACCATTCTATTGTTGAGATAACAGGTATATAACTGATCTCCAGGTGCATTTATTTCTCTGTATATAGTTATTATATATTCATATACTAATATAATATATCTTTTTTTCTCAACTCTTCTCAGAACCTTTCTCCCATCCCTAGCCATCTAAATTTATGTTCTTACTCTCTATTCTAAACAAAACCCACAAGCATGCAGCACCCAACCAGAAACTATCTTTTCTGTTGACAATTGGTCTTGTTCAAGTGGTCCAATCTGGAATGTGTATAATAAACACAGAGTCACTCCATTCAGGAAATAAAACAAAACAAACAAAACCCAACACAACTAAGAAAAATAAAACAAACAAACTGATTTTCCCTTTCCCAGCAGCTGTCAATTGAGAAGAGAGTCTTGGTTAGCACACAGTTCTACTCAAACTGTGATGAATCTGCCTACTTGTTTGCCTATATCGCTAAACCTTGCAGGAAGGGATACAGTGAAGACATTCCATTTAGGGCTGGGTGCTCTAAAGGTATTACTCTCTGCATGTCTCTGCTCTGGGAGTCTTCCAAGGAAGGGAAATGGTACACACAGTCATACAGTAAGCCATTCACTTCTTATCTGGAATGAATTTACTTTACATTCTAGATCTTTGGTGTAGTTTTGTCCAGGGTAAAATATACTTCAAATGTGGCTGATATCCAACATAGATTCAGGTTACAGATTGAAGTTCAATTTTCTTGTGTTATTATTCTATATAAAGTCAAAGTGATAACTAAAGCACAGTTGCCTATTAGCATTTTCAGTTTACTTGATTTATATCTGATAATAATTTCTTGGACAAAGTAACTGATACCAGGTTGGATTTATGACCCAATCTATGAGATGAAACATATAGCCCTAACTCTACTTGAGTGGTTAAGAACCCAAGACTAGATAGGCCAGAAACCTAAGGAAAAATAAAATACTGCCGCTCTGCTACAGTTATAGAACAATGAATTGACTTCTAACAATGTTCTGCCATCCTGGTATTTCTGTACTTTTCTCAGCTATCATCAGACAAACCAGATCCTGTAGTAGATAGAAACAGATATGGAGACCCAGGGCCAGAAAATGTGCAGAGAGTAAGAGACCTTTGTTCACTCATTTCTAAATGGAATGTCTCCTTCAAATCTCTCTCTTCAGGGTTGAGGGAATCATGGGGATGTAGAAACAGACATATTTTAAGAGCCAGAAAGGATGGAGGACACCAAGAAATCAAGGGCTTAAAAAAACACATCACATATGGACTCAGAGAGACTGTGACAAAATGGGCAAAGCCTGTACAAGTCAGTACCAGTTGGTTTCAGGAATTGAGGGAAGTGAGCACAAACCTCTATCTCTAACCTAGACACTATATCCAACTGATAAGCTGTTACAAATAAAAATTAATTTCATTAATTGGAGTGTCACTAGGGATACTAACCACTCTCAGAAAAGTGACTTCATGCTCAGCAGTATATGGCCAACTTAAGAAGAACTCAGTGGCATCTTTGGAAGTTCTTTGTATCATTTGCATAGTTATATCTACTTATTTTAATTTCCATTTATCATTATTCATTTTAACATTATATATTCTTTGCATATTTTTTTGCTTTTGGTTTTGTGTTTCTCTGAATTCCTGTGTGTGGGAATATATATGTTAGCTGTGCCTATATGCTTTTCTTCTTGAACTTCTTTCTTTTAATTTTTTCTTCTATATGTTTGTTTTGTCTTATTCTGACTTTATTGTTTCTGTCTTACCTTATTTTATTATTATGGTTTAAATGCCCAGTTGCTTTATAAAGAGTGACAGAAAAGAAGTGGTCCCTAATGGGACAAGAGGTTAAAATGATACTGGAGGAGATGGGGAGGAAAAAACCATAATCCCAATAATCTGTATGAAAAAAACCAATTTTGATTGAAAAAAAAAGAGTTCATTGTCTAAGAGCAATGTTGTATACCTAAGCCAACATAAACTAAATAAGAAAGCACACTATGACCATGGTAGACAAGGGTTCAAAATGAATATTTGCTGAAACTAAACTAAGTTTTGCATTGTGTTCTTTTGTGCATAAATATTTACCTTATCCTCAACTAAGATACAGCACAAACCTCAAAGGAGACATTTCTCAAACTTGCAATAAGCCCAGAGGTTAGGGTCATATTTATAAGGTGTAAACATTTTGTTCATATTGAGTTCAAAAACCAACAGACTACAAGACAGTTATTTGCTCAGAATCTATATGGACCAGTGCCACTTGGCCTTTCTGAAACAGCATGAACAGAGTGGTCAGTGAACCACAGCATTCCAAACCTGTGCTCTGCCTTATTGTAAGAGAAGGTTCCTTACCTGGGAAATGTCACCAGGACACATTGCCTTACAGTAAAAAAAGGGGGGTCGTGGGGCTTATTAGGTGAATTGTTTTCTGGCTGTCGTGCTATACAATTAGGCAAAGTCATTTACAGCCCACTTCCTTCTCTATCAGCCCTTTTTCTTCCTTCCTTTCTTCCTTCTTTCCTCCCTCTTTCTTTCCTTCTTTTCTTTTTTCTTCAGAGTATCTCCTTATTTAGTTATTTATTTGCTGATTTATTGTATGACTGCTCTACTGTATGCGCTCATGCACACCAGAAGAGTGCATCAACTCCCCTTTTACATAGGTCTGAGCCACCATGTTGTTGATGAGAATTAAACTCAAGACTTAGGGAAGAGAAGCCAGTGCTTTTAACTCCAGAAATATCTCACCAGCCCTTCTGTCAGCCCATTTCAATCTAGTCTTTCTCCTAGCATTTGGAATCACTCTCTGGCATAGTGCTGCTTGGCATTTTCTGGTCATTTCTAAAGAAAAAAAAAACTGGAAAGTATGTGAATCATTAGGAAATATTCATATTTTAAGGTCTTTTCTCACTCTAGTAATTTTCGGAATCATCTTCCCTGCTTTTACCTGATATCCTTATAGTTTTAACAAATATGTTGCATCTCTTCTATGTATTTATTTGTATTTAACTTTATTTGTCAAGGCATTTTCAGAATTTTTTCTAGACGTTTTTCCATTTTTGATTTTCTTCATAGTAATTTGGGTGTGTATAAATTTGAATTTCCTGAACAATACTTTAGTTCCTATATTCATCTAAAGAAATGTGCTAAAACCATAATTACTTCAGGGTTAAATATTAAAGATGTACCTATAATACCAACTGTGACCTAGAAATTGTGTTATTGTTCAACTCTACCAATTCTGTGCTATTTCTCTGTTCCATGAACCCTGTTTAATAACAAGTCACTTTCTATGAGGCCATCTTCTTCTTATGATGCCTTACATATTGACTTAGATAAGAGCCAGTTCCCACTCAAAGGGTATTATTTTAGAACATTTGATCTCTGCACTGCAGAGTCAGTAGGCAGATTTTACCGATATCACCTCTAGAATCAATTTTACCAATGTTTACTCAGATTACTATTCTCAATTTTACTTAGCAGTTTCCTAGTCCTCTTGCAAGTTTCCCAAATTATTGCCACATATTTTAAGTATTAATTATGACAGTGTGCAACTACTGGGACCAATTTTATGTTAATCAGTTTTTGTTACACAACAAATAATGACAATATTTCCGTGATACACAGAAATATGCTCTTATTTCATATCCATGTATCTGTGGTTCAGTTGGGGTGTAGTCATTCACACTGTGGACAGGGCTGCTTTAGCTTCTGTCTGGTCTAGGCCTCTCAGTTCTTTCTGTAGTTAGCAGAGAGCAGACAAATGCAATCTGGAGGAATTTCTTTGAAAGGCAAAATAGTAGAACTCAAGAGTACATACCCCAAAGCAGTGCATAACTGAACCTTTCATCATCAATACTTCATGGTAAATACAAAGGATAATTCTTTATTAGGGATATCACAGTTGGAGGAAATTCTGAATAAGCATTATTATTATTTTTAATTTGTCATCAGTATATAATAGAAAACACAGAAGATTGAGACTGAGGTCTATGTAGAAAAAAAAAACAAAGAGAATCTGTAGATTGCTTCTGGTAGAATGGCAATTTTTAAAATGTTGATTCTTCCTTCAAAAAACAATCTACATATTCTCTTTGTTTTTTTCCAACACAGTTCTTCATTGAGTTGGAAAGAACAATGTACAATTTCATCACAAAAATAACAAAAAACCTAGAATAGCAAAATCCATCCTCAACAACAAGAAAACATCTGTGGTAATCACTATCCCTGACCTCAAGCTATATTGCAAGGCAATTGTGCTGAAAACTGCAGGGTACTGGTACAGAAATAGGCACCTGGATCAATGGAATAGAATAGAAGATCCAGAAATGAGCCCTCACGTATATGGTCACCTGATTTTTGACAAAGGAGCTGTAAACATTCAATAGAAAAAGGACAGCCTATTCAACAAATGATGCTGATCCAACTAGCACTCAGCATGCAGAAGAATGAAAATAGACCCTTTCTTATCTCCTTATACAATGCTCAAATGTAAGTGGATCAAAGATCTCCAGATTTAACCAGATACACTGACACTATTAAATGACAAAGTAGGGAAAACCTTAGAACACATAGGCACAGGAGAAAATTTCCTGAACAAAACACCAATGGCTCAAGCTCTAAGGTCAAAGATTAACAAATGGGACTTAATGAGATTGCAAAGTTTCTGTAAGGCTAAGGACATTGTCAAGAAAACAAAGTGGCAGCCAACAGAATGGGAAAAGATCTTTACCAACTCCACATCAGATAGAGTCCTAATATCTAAGGTATACAAAGAACTCAAAAAGCTTTTAGGTTGTTCGTCAGTTTTAGCTAACAGGCACCATCTTTGCAGGGTGTTGGCTGCGGCCCCTTACAGAGAAGAAAGACAGAAATAAGAGGAAACAGTAGGGAAAATTATCTAGTTATTGATTTAAGTCAAAAATACGATAGATATGCTTTTAGCAAGTGGTCCACCATTAGGTGGTTTCTGAAAAGTGCCAAGGCAGGTACATGGGGAAAGAACATACCGAAAAATGCTAGGCAGTTTTAACTATTAGAAAGCATTTGTGGGTCCTGGATGTGGTAACACAAGCCTGTAACATCATCCCTCACAAAATAGAAGCAGGAGAGTCAGAATATTCAAGGTCATTTTAGGCCACATGATAAGTTCAAGGTCAGCCTGGGCTGTAAGAAACTTGTCTCTAAAATCAAATACAAACATATGACATAATTACAAAAGGTAAGGCAACACTGGTTCGTCTTAATAAACCTACTGATACATCAAGATTGTTTTATTAAAATGGATTTTAATACCACTTATTGAGATGCAGCTGTATCTATGTCATTCATTGATGAGAACAATTCATGTAATCTACATAGCTATGGTCATCCTTGAGAACACAGACTTTCCTGATCTTCTTCAAGGAGAACCTCTGCTGAACAGATGCAGAGCAAAACAGGAAAAGAAAGATTAAAGAGTAAATGTTCTTAGAAAATGAATACCTGAATGTGGAAAATAATTTTGAGAAGCAATACGACTGTTGTTAAAATGTAATCATATTTGCTGTGCCTGACCTTATTGTAAAGCTATTGATATAACCTGAATGAGAATTACATTTAAGAGGAGCTGAGTCCACCAAAGAACACACTGTCTTCACAAAGAGCATTTTCCATTTCTGTTCTCTGCTTCCTCCTGTCCTCAAAGTCCTCAGCCTTCTTAACATGTCTGAAAGTGAACGCCCAAAGCATTTTTCTCTACAAGCCAGTTCACTGTTCAGATTTCATAGAAAAAGTGTTTATGCTTCTGCATGACAGAGGTTTGTCCACTTTTAAACAACTTGTTTCTTAACCTAGAAGTTTACAAATATTGATATCATTCTGAAGTAAAAGAGAGGAAGGAAAGAAAAAGAAAAAGGCAGTGATAAAATACAAGAAGGGTAAAAAGTTATTGGTCTTTCTCTTTAAAATTCATTTTATATAGTTTCTCACATAAATTTCTTGGACCTGTTTAATTTATTGCTTAGAAAACAAAACTGAAAGTAGCAATAGTAGGGATGAACATATTAATATCCAATTTTTTCTTTTATTCTTTCTAACAATCAATTAAACCAAATGTATTAATGAAAAAAAATTTTGTTTTACTCTCATATACTTTCTCAATTTTAGAGTGTCAGCTAAATCAGACATTTAAAAAGAATTAGTAAAATCCTTTGCTTTAACAAAGTGAACAGAAGACAATATGGAGGGTCAGTTGACACAGAGCCTAGATTTGTCTTTGGAAACATGACACAGCGAGTTCCTAGAGGCTCAGCTTCCATTCATCATACTCAGCTCAAGCCCAGGAAATGCGGAAAAGGTTGCAAGCAAGCTTATGGACTGTGTTCTACTTTCTTACCCTGTCTTGCCTATCTATTTCTTTTTTTGCAACTACCTTAGAAAGTTAAGGTGGTATAATGTGTTCTGTTGAGATTTATAATGTCATATGGTGAGCTGGCAGAGACCAAAAGAACAAGTGCTTTCCTGAGTTATGATTTTCCTTCACCCCAATTTACTTTCTGTCCCACACATTTGCTGATTGGGTAACATCCTTGAGCACAAAAGGCTGGTCACCCCTCATGTATAATTCATGCAATCAAAAATTTGCAACTGTGCACAGTTTTTAGTCCTGTGTTTTTTGTGCCCAAATGGGCTCTATCTAAGCTTTTTTCCAGCAGCAGCACTTGCACTATTCCTAAGAATTGAGGTACTAAAGAAGTTGTCCCAATGATTCTAGAGAAATCATTTAATCAGGCAGTGCTTCTGATTTGTGTGGACTAACATAGAGTCCCAAGCACTGTAAGAGACTATACCACAATTACGATAAATAGGTGATAGGTAGGTAGAGATATAAGTAAATAGATTTAGATATATAGGTGATAGATATACAAATAGATGATAAATGATACATAAAGATACATAGATGGATAAACCTATACAACAAAAACAACCCTCTCTACATTAAAAAATATTTGTTTGTCTTATTCAAAAAGTATTACCAATGGATTTTCATTGATGGCTTTCTTTACTAGAGAATAAAAAAGTAATGCTTTAGAAAAATGTAAAAATTATTATCTAACAGAGTATTTAAATGTAGCTTTAAATTTAATGATTATGCAATTAGAACTAATTTTAACTTAAGTTAAAATTAAATCACCAAATTGAAAGCCTCTGAAGCAACATGACTTATAGAGTATGTTATCTCTAAAATGCACATGGCTGTGAGTAACTGAGTGAAATTAACCACTGGTAATGAGGAAATTTTTCTCATTGCATTTTCTATTATATGATTTCATAATTCAATATTATATACATGATGATTGGCCAGTCATAGGAACAGACAATGAAATCATTAATGTGGGATGTATTTTCTACATGTACCATATTTAGTAAAGCTTAATTTACTGAAAATTTGATGTTGAATAAGCAGGTTTCTAGTACCAGGCATGGTTTCCCTTCTTTTGAGTTGCTGTAAGTCTGATTAAAGACCTGTTGGTTACCACTAACATGTGAGTTCAACTTATTGCCATGTCATAGATGTTTGCCATGCATGGCTTTGTTGTGCTTTACAGGCACAGTGATCAGGCAGTGTGATTGTTTCCCTCCCTTGACATCTTGCATAGCATTTTCTGGTGCCATGAAATCTAGAACACAGGAAGAAGACCTTTCAGTTAGAGACAACTTGAATCATCCTAAACTTGTGTCTGAAGTGTGAAGTATCTTCAACACTACAGGCTTAATTTTAAACTCTAAGAGGTAATGAAAGGCAACAATAATATTCTATATAGTTTGGAAGTCACTTGGATTACCTTGACAGACAATTTAAAAAAAATGTTTCTTGTATCTGTAAATGGTATTTTTGTTTGTCTATGGTTCCTGTGAAGAATATTGTCAGCCCACATAGGGTATATATTTCTTTAAGATATATATGTGTACATGTATATGTGTAAGTATATGCATGTGCACACACACACATGTGTGTATATATATATGTATACATATATGCATGTATATATATATATATATATACATATATATATATATATATATATATAAAGTAAGTTAACTACTAAGAGATGGGGACATGGAATTAAGCCTGGTAAGGAGCTGGAAGAAGGAAATGGAAAGAAAAAAATGAAGTGAATATATTTTATTTATTTATTTTTTAAGATTTTAATGTGAGAATTTACTTTCAGTAATTTACTCAGTGTATCTGTTACTTGAAATGAAATATGATTGGATAGAATGATTTCAGATTGCAGTGCTTATATTTTAAATTAAATATATAAAAGTATAATAAAGGAAAAATATAGTTTCCCACACTTTTTTCATTAATGTGTATTTGTATTAAACTTAGAAGAACCTAGGAAGTTTTTCCAGGTAAGGTAAGGTATATTTTAATAGGTTAAAGCCAATTTACTTACCAGTGAGGGTGTACTGAAAATGTACCATGTGTCAAATATCAAAATAGATGTTTGAAGTTCTACAAATACTAATACAGTTTAAATTCTAACATAAATTAGCATAAAGAATGAACGACTCCTATTAGATGTAAAAAAATATTTGCAATAACATCTTAGGACAAATGAAATCATATATATTGACCTCAAGGTTTATGATTATTTAATTAATTGCTTATCTTCATTCAAGATATTGAATTAGTGTTCTCTCCTTGGCTCTAAAATAGCTATATCATTCCCTATTTTATATTACAAAATGCCAATCTACAGGTTAAAAGGATATTTAACAGCAGGTGAGGAAAGTGTTTGAGTTCAAGTACTTTCTTTGTGACAAAGACACATTTGGTACATTCTCTAGAACAATCTTTTAATGACAGTCACTTTATGCACAGTTACAAATGAGGATGAGAAGTTACCCATGGGCTTTCTCCTGTCTTCTGGCTCTCAGAGATGCAGAGCCACTGTAAGTTTAGAATTTCCAGACATACTTCCACTTAATCATATAGATTACTTTTGCCATATTGTGGGGAGAAAGCTAGATTTCTTTGTGGTACCGTAAGATGCAAATGGAGTCTTATTTATTTGAGGCTCCAATGAGCGAGACAAGTGATCAGGGATTGATGCAAAAGCAAGAGATTTATTAGTCCAGTGCACCAAGATGGCCTACATTCTGAGGAGAGGTGACCCTGAAAGTTTGTTACAAGCAGTTTTTATACTTTTTAGGGGTACAGGTTACATCAACAAGGTTATAATTTGAAGTCATTAGTTAAGCATATTGACCTTTAAACCTTTTGGTTAGTGAGCATATGTGTCAGGACCCTAACTGAGACTTTCCAAAGGGTCAGATGGCTATCAGTCAGTACATTTTAAGATCCTCCCAAAAATTATTTACTCAAGGAAGTCTCTTACTGGGCCACTGGGTCATTGTTCCCACATGGTTGGGAGAAGTAGAATTTAAGGGTTGTGTTGAGGGGAAGCCAAGAAAATTTACCTTCAATACCAGGATTAAAAGACAAAATGAAACAACAACAAAAAGAAAGCAAACAACAACAACAAAACAAATAGTTAATAGGTAAGAAATTCCTTATATCTATTACAGTTATATTTGAACAATAAAAAGAGAAACCCAAGGTTTTCAGAGTTGCGTGAATTTCTGAAATTAATTCTGTTATTGGAAGATAAAAAGGTTCACAGCTAAAACTAAACTGATGCCTAATCAGAGATGTACTTTGTATGGAACTGACGTAACTCAAAATTGATTAGGGAAGTTAGAATTATGATATATTCAGTAAGAAGGTTACTGGGGTAATAAGAACATTTCTAGCAAATGACCCCATGCTTGAATAATTGGTGTTTTACCCACTGAAAAATCTCCCTGGCTCCCTCTATTTAATTTAAAATATTAAGTTATATATTTGAATATAGTTTTTCATAAATAATTATATGAATAAATATAAAAAACATACACAATACTACATTTTGATATATTATACAGAAATATCTATTTGATTTTAATATATTTATATTTTTTGATTAGGGATAATTAACAAATTCAATAAATATAAATTATGAGAAGTAACAGCAGCATTCTTATATTATGTTTGTTTGCCAATTGTGTTTCAGAGATAAGTTTTCCAAGAACACTAGATTCCTAGGACTCCTTCATCTTTACTATAGCATATTTATTTTCCTGATGCTCTCTTCTCTTGGTTGATTGGTTAAGTATGTTATTGGAAATATTCTTTATTCAATTTCTTAAAAGCTCAGGTTTATCAGCACAAGGCAAGCCTTACTTATATATGTTTTACTTATCAGTCAGATACTGACAAATGTGGGGAAAAATACATAATAATGATCAGTGTCTGCACTTTTAGCAGCTATTCCAAATGGGGCAAAAGCCTGAGGGTTTGAAGAGAAAGACAAACTCAATTATAATTGTAACCAAAAAAACGCTGCTTATTTTCTAAACCCAGCTCTCAAGATATACAACACAAAAGCAGTATGCAAATTCCCTAGCTGCTCCATAGAAGAGATATCCCCCTAGGTATAGTGTGTAACCTGAGGCAGTATAAACAAGAACACAGGAGTCATTCATCTGCTTGTGACTAGGCCAATATGAACTTCAAAGGAGGTGTGTTGTTTTTCCAAAGTCTAGCCATACAAGCAGGCAGTTCAGCTAACCCTTAGGGGTGGTCCGAAGGGTGGTTATTGCTCCCAACAGATCAGGAGAGAAATGATCTTAAAAAGCTATTTTTTTTATCCCCAAGAACATTCCTTCTTACCAAGTGTATCCATTTCTAAGCATCTAAGATTATTTTTTTATAATTTTGTTTTCATTCAATGACTTCATTTTAGATTTATACTTTTAAAATTTTTTGCATGTATATGTATCTGTACATTCCTGCCATGTGTGGGTACATAAGGTAATCAGAATAAAGAATTGCAGGTGGTTTATCTATTGATGCTTAGAATGAATTCTCAGGTTCTTTGGAAGTACAAGTGTTCTTAAGCTGTAGGTATTCTGTAAACCCACCCCTAAATTACCTGGAAACAACCAGGTATGCTCTGCCCCAGTGACCTGACACTATAAAAGGGGCTGCTTGCCCCTCCTCTCTTTCTTGGCCTGTTTTGCTCTTGAAGCCTTGCTCTCCCCTTCCTTACCCCTCCTCTCTTCCTTCACTTTCCCCTTCTCCCTCCACATGCTCATGGTCGGCCTCTACTTCTCTACTTCTCTATTCCTCTATTACTATCTTCTCTATCTATCTATCTATCTATCTATCTATCTATCTATCTATCTATCTATCTATCTCCCTCTATTACCCTCTTATCACTCCCATGACTTGAATAAACTCTATTCTGTACTATACCGTCCTATGGCTGTTCCTCAGGGGGAAGGGATTTCCAACATGGGCCCCCCAGAGGCATCTTCCTTACCCCCAGGCCATATCCCTCCCCCCACTCTCTTCATCCTTTTCCTAACATTGGTGGCGAAACCTGCGATGTCATCTTTTAACAACATTGGTGCCCAGTAACTTTTAACAATATTGGTGCCCTGTGACTTTTAACAACTTAAGCAGTGAAACATCTCTCCTCTGCTCAGGGTTATATTTTCAGATTTTCAGATCCTAGTTTGCCATGTTCAGACACCAGGTATCAGTGCCTGTCTAGTGAGGTCAATATCTTTTTACAACAAGAAACATGTGTTGTTACTAAATAACCATAATTTTTCATTTCCTAATAATTAGAAGCAACAATAATCCTTGATTCTGGAGAAGGATTAAAATTGAGATCACATAATAACTTAAGTTTCAGGAAGTATTGCTATTTGTTGGAAACTGTCAGAACTAAAGAGACTGTATCACTCCTAATAGAGAGTTCAGATACATTTTAGAGACAAAAAGATTTAGCTTGTTAGGTAGTTCTATTATAGACCCTATTACAGGGCTATATATCTGAATCACTTAAGACAGTGGCTTCACTCTTCTGAGTTCTAAGTTGCTTTGGTTCATTTCCTCACGTTATGTTGACCTCATCTATAAAATTATTTTGGTCTCTACTCCATAACTATAATTTTACTACTCTTATTAATCATAATGTAAATAAATAATATGCAAGATATCTATGTGATTTCTGTGAAACAACAGTCCATTGATTGTTAAAGGGGTTGTGACCCACAGGTTGTAAACCACTGATTTAATACATTGTTTAGGATACAAGTATTCAGTAACATGTAGACAGAACATAGTATCATCACAATTGTATCAGTAGTTTTTGTAAGAAATGTAGATTTTGTTGGTTTTGAGTAGTTTCCTAAGAAAGTATGTTCATACTGCCTCAAGCTTTAGATAAAACAACATTGTGAACCTTTTCCATTCACTTGTTGAAAGCCAGCAAATATTGGATACCAGCAAGATTTCTCACTGGGGAGGTCATCTTAGAACTTGTGATAGAAATAATCATGACCGCTGAGCCCCAAGAATGTCCATTTCATTCCTAAATGAAACTCCATTTTTATATTACATTATTCCATCCTGTATATTTTAATGGTTGGCTTTGTACTATAGCAATTCATTTATTTACAGGTATTATTAAATTTTATAATATACCCATGTAATACCCTAAGCATTCTCTTACTATTCATCTAAATCCCATTTTTGTTTTTTTTTTTTTGTTTTTTTTTTTTTTTTTTTGGGCAGGTCTCACTCAAGGATAACAATAAGAAACAGCAGAAAAGTATAGGAATAGCCCAAGACTCACTGGAACTTTGTGACAAAGCTAAAAAGTTAGCAGATTTGAATCAACCTCTCCACAATCTGAACAAAATGACAAATCCACAAAAATGAAATACCTACTGACAGTATGTCACTCGCATCTGGGGTTCTTAAGTGTGACTCTATTGATAACTCCTAATTCACAAGCAGGATAGTGAACTTTGATTCTAAAGTAGTTTGCACTAGAGAGCCAGGGGATTTATACCTGAGCTTTGTTTCTTAAATATTTTGGAATTTTGGAATAAAATTAAATGTGTAAGAAAAATTTTGATGCTAACTTACACTATTCTGGAACAGCTAAAATTAGGTTTATTGTTGACATAGGAAACCTTGGGAAATAAAGCAAACTCTTTTTGTGGGAACAGGAGATCTCCCATGTAGATCACAGGGTTTTTTGTTGTTGTTGTGGTTGTTATTGTTTTGTTTGTTTGTTTCTTTTTTTTAAATAAAAAACCCAATAAATGTCACTTACATTACCTTTCCAGACAACTGGGAAAATAATCACCTGATTTAAAAAAAAAAACAAAAAACTTAGTTTAAAGCCCAGCTGCATAAGTTTAGCAGGAGATTAAATTATGTTTGTTTTTCTTAATGTGAGAGCTGGAAACATGATTTGTTGCAAAATTGTTCTTATATCAAAGACATGATAAAGAGTTTTCCAAAGTATCAAGACTGATGGCATGAATTGGGTATATTACATATGTGTGAATACTTCAGAGAGAGATTGTTGAATTGAGTTAAGCAATACATGCCAGGCAGTCCAACAATAAACTCACATTGGAGAGATTAAGAACCAGAAGCTTCTTATGACATAATGTAGATGCCTCAGCAGTCCTGTTGTGGCAGTAAAGGCCCTGGGGATCCCAAAAGAGCAACTGCTATTTTTTTTTATAATTAATTTTTTTTATAAAACAACTTCATTTTACAAAACAAGAATAAATGTACAAATTTTAAACATTTTTTGCTTAAAATTATACATTTTGTCAGTACTTTTTTGCAGATTTTAAAATAATTTTTACATAAAACTATATGAATATATTTTTTAGTCAGTACTTGATTTTTTTCAAGGTTTGATTGTATGCCTTGAAAACTTAATACTTACAATGAGCTAAAGTACATGTAAAAAAAAATGTAACATCAAAATAGTTAAAGTTTTCTTGTTTTGTAAATATTTTTTTTTGTTTTGTTTTGTTTTCTTTATTTCTTGGACTTCATACAGTCTGTGAGTTGTTTCTGGGGGAGTGCAAGCCACTGGGGTTAGCATCCCACTATCAGTGACTGCATATTATGTCTGTTCTTTTGTGACTGGGTTATCTCACTCAGGATGATATTCTCTAGATGCAGCCATTTTCTTAAGAATTTGGTTAAGTCATTGTTTCTGGTTGCGGAGTAGTATTCCATTGTGTATATGTACCACAATTTTTGTATCCATTCATCTTCTGAGGGACATCTGGGTTCCTTCAAGCTTCTGGCTATTATAAATAGAGCCGCTATGAACATTGTGGTGCATATATCTTTGTTGTGTATTAAAGTGTCTCTGGCGTATATGCCCAGAAGTGAAATAGCTGGGTCTTCAGGTATATATATCTGAATTTTCCACTATATCCAATTTTCTGAGGTATCGCCAGACAGATTTCCTGAGTGGTTGTATTAGCTTGCAACCCCACCAACAGTGGAGAAGTGTTCCTCTTTCTCCGCAGCCTCGCCAGCATCTGCTGTCATCTGAGTTTTGGATCTTGGCCAATCTGACTGGTGTGAGGTGGAATCTCAGGGTTGTTTTGATTTGCATTTTCCTGATTGCTAAGGATGTGGAGCACTTCCATTAGATGTTTCTCTGCCATTCTGTGTTCCTCAACTGAAAACGTTTTGTTTAGGTCTGTACCCCATTTTTTAATAGGGTTATTTGATTCTCTGTTGTCTAGCTTTTTGAGTTCCTTGTACACCTTGGATATTAGGCCTTTATCAGATTTGGTGTTGGTAAAGATCTTTTCCCATTCTGTTGGTTGCTGTTTTGTTTTCTTGACGATGTCCTTAGACTTACAGAAACTTTGCAATCTCATTAAGTCCCATTTGTTAATCTTTGACCTTAGAGCTTGAGCCATTGGTGTTTTGTTCAGGAAATTTTCTCCTGTGCCTATGTGTTCTAAGGTTTTTTCTACTTTCTCATCTAATAGTTTCAGTGTACTTGGTTTAATGTGGAGATCTTTGATCCACTTACACTTGAGCTTTGTACAAGGAGATAAGAAAGGGTCTATTTTAAAGCTTTTGCATGCTGAGTGCCAGTTGGACCAGCACCATTTGTTGAATAGGCTGTCCTTTTTCCATTGAATGTTTACTGCTCCTTTGTCAAAAATCAGGTGACCATATACATGAGGGCTCATTTCTGGATCTTCTATTCTATTCCATTGATTCACATGCCTATTTCTGTACTAGTACCATGCAGTTTTCAGCACAATTGCCTTGTAATATAGCTTGAGATCAGGTATAGTGATTCCCGCAGATGTTTTTTTGTTGATTAGGATGTATTTCGCTATTCTAGGTCTTTTGTTATTCCATATGAAATTGCACATTGATCTTTCCAATTTAATGAAGAACTGGGTTAGAATTTTCATGGGGATTTCATTGAATCTCTAGATTGCTTTTGGTAGGATGGCCATTTTTAAGATGTTGATTTTTCCAATCCATGAGCATAGGAGATTTTTCCATTTTCTGAGATCCTCCTCAATTTCTTTCTTTAGAGGTTTGAAGTTCTTGTCATACAGGTCCTTCACTTGCTTAGTTAGAGTCACGGCAAGGTATTTCATAGTTTTTGTGACGATTGTGAAGGGTACCTTTTCCCTAATTTCTTTCTCCACATATTTGTCCTTTGAGTATAGTAAGGCTATACTCAAAGGAATATAGGAAGGGTATACTCAAAGGAGCATAGGAAGGGAATACTCAAAAAGTCAAAAAAGAAATAAAGAAAGAAATTAAGGATTTCTAGAATTCAACAAAAACGCAAACACAACATACCCAAACCTATGGGATGCAATGAAAGCAGCATTGAGAAGAAAAGTCATAGCCCTAAGTGCTTCCAAAAAGAAACTGAAGAGAGCTCACATCAGCAACCTGACAGCACAGCTAAAAGCCATAGAACAAAAGGAAGCAGATATACCCAAAAAGAGTAGACGGCAAGAAATAATCAAAATTAGGGCAGAAATAGACCAAATAGAAACAAAAAGAACCATTGAAAAAATCAACAAAACAAAGAGTTGGTTCTTTGAGAAAATCAACAAGATTGATAAAGCCCTAGCCAGACTAACTAGAGGGCAAAGAGAGAGTATCCAAATTAGCAAAATCAGAAAGGAAAGTGGTGACATAACAACTGAAATTGAGGAAATTCAAGAAATCTTCAGATCCTACTACAAATACTTATACTCCACAAAATTGGAAAATCTGGAGGAAATGTACAAATTCCTAGACAGATACAAGGTCCCAAAGTTAAACCAGGACCAAGAAAACCATCTAAATAACCCTATAACACCTAAAGAAATAGAAGAAGTCATCAAAAGCCTCCCAACCAGAAAAAGCCCAGGTCCAGACAGGTTCAGTGCAGAATTTTATCAGACATTTATTGGGGATATAACACCAATACTCGCTAAACTATTCCAAAAGATAGAATCAGATGGAGTATTACCCAACTCATTTTTTGAGGCTACAATAACCCTCGTACCTAAACCACACAAAGACCCTACAAGGAAAGAGAACTTCAGACCAATCTCACTTATGAACATTGATGCAAAAATACTCAACAAAATCCTTGCAAACTGAATCCAAGAACACATCAAAATGATCATTCATCATGACCAAGTATGCTTCATCCCTGGGATGCAGGGATGGTTTAACATAAGGAAATCCATCAATGTAATCCACCATATAAACAAACTCAAAGACCAAAATCACATAGTCATCTCAGTAGATGCTGAGAAAGCGCTCGACAAAATCCAACACCCCTTCATGTTAAAAGTCCTGGAAAGAACAGGAATTTAAGGCCCATACTTAAACATAATAAAAGCAATATACAGCAAACCAACAGCCAACATCAAACTTAATAGCGAGAAACTTGAAGCAATCCCACTAAAATCAGGGACTCGACAAGGCTGCCCACTCTCCCCCTACCTATTCAACATAGTACTGGGAGTCCTGGCTGGAGCAATTAGACAGCAAAAGGAGATCAAGGGGATAAAAATCGGAAAGGAAGAGATAAAATCATCACTCTTTGCCGATGACATGATAGTGTACTTGAGTGACCCCAAAAATTCCATCAGAGAACTCCTACAGCTGATAAACAAGTTCAGCAAAGTGGCTGGATACAAAATTAACTCAAACAAATGAGCAACTGCTATTTAATCCACGTAGGAAGACAAAGGGGTTCTACTACCTTCAAAGTAAAGCTGGAACAGCATCAGCAGCATCACAACCAGCAGCAGCAGCAACACCACCAGCAGCAGCACCACCAGCAGCAGCATACTAAATGCACTCGCCAGCATGGAGTGAAAATGGAAAGACAAGGAGCCATAGCTTCTTATTGTGACCTCCATATATGCAGGACACTGCTAGAAAATACAGCCTAACATGGGAAATTTGCTCATATATTTTCAATAAGCTACCTTGAGACCAGCCCAAAAATATGTATTTTTTAGTTGACTTCACATCTCATTAATATGACAACCAACATCAAGAATAACTCATGAATGAGTTTATTTAAATATCTTTACTCTATTTAGGCATTTGAGTGGTTAATTAGACTCTAGTAATTTTTCAGGTGGTAGGTCTTACAATAAAGATTTGGGGTACAGAAACTCAGCATTTTTCCTGCATATCAAGGATACTGGATATAACATAGGTAGTTGTTATTGGTTCACTGTGATTAGATTAATATAGCACATTGCATATTTCTATAGATATATAATATAGTAAAATTTATTGTTCACATTTAATAATGTAAAAACAATTTCAATGTCAAAGTACCTTTAATATAAAACACACAAAATGATATACTTTGAAATTAATGTGTGTTCTGATCTGCATATTTTCTTAAAAATGTCAAATTTAGTAAGCTTTCTGAGTATCCCTATGAATCTGAAGTCCAAATAGTTAGGGTTACTGTCATATAAAAATTATTTTGTCTGATAGCCACTGAAACAATAAAACTTTTCTTACCCCTTAATTGTGAAAGTACATATGTGTGTGGTTTCAGTGAGGGGATTCACTGTTTGGAACATGATGTATTAAAAATAAATCCTGAGTTTCTTTGAATCACTGTTTCATGCTGCCTCATGTTTTATGAAGATTATGGCTTTCCTAGGATGTCTATTGCCAGACTACATTAAATTTTCACATAATTAGAGAACTGAATTATAAAAATTACTGTTAATATCATTATGCTTTTATAGAAAAATGATATATTTGTCTGCACATTTTCAAAGAGATAATGAAAATATAGTACAGATAAGACGAAAGGGAAATGATTGTTTTCAGTCTAAAATCACCATTTGATGTGTGTTGTTTGGAAATTTTGACACATTCTGCACAATCAATTTTATAATGAGTCACATTCAAGAATCATTATTTCTCTGATTACCACTGAGCAGTGAGCTTAAGGATATCTTGTGTCTTTAAGTAGGTGCCTTTTGAATGGATGCTGAACGTGATCTTTGACAGCTTCATACCTGTCATAAGTGTCCAATATGACTGGTACCACCCTTCACCTGTCTGTACTTCCCATCACCCTTACCTTCCTCCAATCCCATCAGATCTTTCTCAAATTCAGGCCTTACAAAAGCAGTTCTTTGTTTGTTTGTTTGTTTGTCAGCATTCAAATTGGCCAATATAGCCTGGTTATTCTGACCTGTCCACTAAATCTTTGTTTTTACATGCTAAAAATCTTGTTTATACAGTGTCAAAAACTTTAAGGGCTCTAGGCTGCTGCTGATATATAGTTGGACTTTTCTATGAGATCTTGTGGTTGTCAGCCGGTAAATTTTGTCCTCAAAAATAGGTGTTCTAGAAAAGTCTCAAAGCCTCTAAAAGCTTTGTATTCTACATTTCCCCCATTTTCTTTGGCATGATTAATCTTAAAATCATAACTTGGTCTCATCATTGGTGATGAGCCCATATTGTTGTCCTAAAATCATGATTTGCACTGTCCTAATGCGTTCTCTAATGAAAGCAGTTAAGCAACTTAAGATACAGGAACCAAGGGTAAATACTGGAAGGATTATAGTTAGTGGTCCTAACACTGTGGAAACCAGAGTCGTGAACAAAGGGGAAGAATAGAAGCAGGTTTCAAACCAGCTTTTGTCTTGAGCTCTTTCTCTTTTTATTTGTTCTAGTTCTTCTCTAATTTTATCTGAGCTGTCTTTAATTCTTCTTGAGTGGTCTATGTAAATGCAACATTCTTCTCTTAGTGCACCACTCAGACCTCCTTCTTTAAGGAATAACAAGTCTAATCTTTTCTTATTTTGAAGGACTTCTGCTTAGAGGGAAGCCAGGGATTCTCAGGTCAGTTAAAGTCTTTTTCTACTTTTTTAAATATCTAAATCAATAGCAATTCTTAGCTCTCCATAAGCCTTATACTGAAAGGCTATAGCAGATGATCCTGTGGCTGCCCCTGCAGGCCCTAAGCCCAGTCCCTGACTAAGCAGGTAACTACTAGCTCTCTTTTGTGTCTTGCTAAGTCTCTAGCATCAGGGTCCTAATAGTTTAGTATATCTTCCTAAGGGTGAAACAACAGTCTAGGCACTATCTAGCCTACCATAGTCATGAGTAGAGTTACAAAAAAAAAAAAAAAAAAAAAAAAAAAAAGAACTTTTTTCTGCAAGCACAGTGCCTATACTTTTTCTCTCAGTTTCTGAGTGGGAATATCTCACATGTCTAACCCAGCAGTCAATTTACACAAAACAGGGGTGAAAGTAGGCCCCTTACCAGGTGTAAAGGGGTGATTATTTAGACATGGACCACACCTGTAGCTGATAGGACCTGCCATGTATATCTGCCATGGGAGTTGCTCACAGTTCTCGAGATGTACTCCGACAACCATAGACAAATTAGTACTCAGAAGATCATAGTGTCCAGGATATCTTGAGTTTTGGGGAATTATCAGCCTTTTCAATTTTCTAACTGGAGATGTCAGATGGCTCAGGTCTGTCAGCAGGGATCCAGTGTCTAGGCATGGAGTCACCATATGTAGACTGGGTCTCTAACCTAGAACTGATGGGATGTCTTAAGAGTACTTGGCTTAGCCAGCTGCCAGCTGTGACCATACTTTTCTCTGCACCACCTGCAGACTTTTAGCCTGACATATAAATCCTTATTATTATTACAGGTAGGTTCTAGGGTATCTCTTATAACAGTCAGGGGTATTGCAGTCCCATACAATAATTCAAAAGGAGTCACTAAAGCAGGATGGGGTGTTTCTAGCTCTAAACAGAGCAAAGAGGAGGAGCACCACCCAGTCAGCACCAGCCTACAAGGCCAATTTATTTTAAACCTGTTCTAAACTTTGGGGAAGGTAAGCATAATGAAGTTTCCAATTGGTCCCCAAGAAATAAAATAATATCTGACTTACCTGGGCAATGAAAGCTGGCCCATTGTCTGATCTAATTACCTTAGCAGTGTCAAACCTAGAGAAGATCTCTTCTAGAATCTTCTTAGCTACCACTGCCACTGCTTTTCAGTTTGTTAGGAAGATTTTACTCACCCAGAAAAGTTATCTACAAAGACTAATAGATATTTATGTCTATATATTTCTGGCTTAATCTCTGTTAAGTCTATTTCCTAGTAAACCTCAGGTCTATTTCTGCTTGGCCTCTTTCCTCCACCCACCTCTCTCCTCTCTCTCTCTCTCTCTCTCTCTCTCTCTCTCTCTCTCTCTCTCTCTCTCTCTCTCTCTGCGCATTTTCGTCTTACAATTACATTGATTTTTCTCTATATCTGGATGCTGTGATTTTCTTTCCAAGCTTGGTAGAAATAAGGAGTTAGAGAAAAGACTGATGAGCTGAAGGAGTTTGCAACTCCATAGGAAGAGAACAACAATATCAACCAACCAGAGCTCCCAGATCTCTCAGGGACTAAACAACCAAATAATACACTTGGAGGGACCTGTGGCTCCTGGTGCATATGTACTAGAAAATGGCCAATGAGAGTGGAAGCCCTAGGTCCTGTGAAGGCTTGATGCCCCAGTACAGATGACTGATAGGACAGTGGGATGGGAGTCGGTGGGTGGGGAGAAGAGCACCTTTGTGGAGGCAGGGGGATGGAGGTAGAATGTGAGGTTTTCAGAATAGGAAACCAGTAAAGTGGATAATATTTGAAATGTAAATAAACAAATTACTCAATAAAAAATGAGCAGTCTTTAAAGTTATAGAGGCTATGCCTCTGCATTGCCTTCAAACTCTATGTGTGTAACACATACTTTAAGGAATTGGAAGGAACACAGTTATCCACACATAGAATTTGGAATCAAATGTAAGAAGGGAGAATAACTATCATACTTACTTTGTTTGAAAGGGCAATACACATAAATGACTGGAAGCTGCAGACAGCCATATTTTATTGCTGTATATTAGTGGATGGCTAGTTTCCTTTGGTAGTGTATGCTTTATTTTATACATTTTTGAACTAGTATCTCCTTAATAATAATAACAAAAATCCCACTTTATTGTGGTTTATTTTAAAAAATAGGGTTTCTAGGAGAGAATAAAGTCATTTTATTTTATGGGCACTTAAATGTTCATCAAAATGGCTTTAAGAACAATATCTTCAGGAAAACAAGCTTTAGAAAGCCATCTGATCCTGTAAACTTCTGAAAAAAAATAGTATAAAGCTTGACTGAGCATGGAGGTGAACCTGTAGACACTCTCTGCCCATTTTCCGTTCTCAACCATGACAATTTTTTTCAACTATTGGAGAAGCCTGGTCTTGTAGACCCGAAACAAAGAGATCTATGAGGACGGTAAGAATACGCCTAAGATTCTGACCCCTGGTTGCTTAAAAGCAGCCTGACATATAGACATTACACTCAACTCATTACCCTACGCACAGAAGAGTGAGTTCTTCTATATAGCCTGAGTCATACATAGTGTCTTGCTTTTCCACCTCTGCCACATAGAATAGGTTACATACCAACTGAGCCTGAGCTCTCAAATGCAGTTCCATCTCCTTAACTATATGTAAAAGACAAATCAAGCTTCTCTGGACGAACTGAAACCTCTTCCTTTAAACACCTGCTGAGTTGTGCTGCCTGTCTCCTTGCTATGAAGTCCTTGCCTTGACTTGGCACATTTCTCCCCTAACCCTACCTTCAAATATGACACTATTGGATATCTCGTATGGGTACTCTACTTGCTCTTCTTCACTATATAAGACTCTTTTTATCCTACAAAATATTGTTTGTCTCTGAATTCATTATATCAAGAATACATAGACTGAAAGCCTAGGGGAATAGAGCAATAGTGACATATTCATAATTGGACACAAAATTAAGAGATCAATACCAGAATATGATAATGGATTTTATGCAGTGTTTTTGGTTATCTTCTGTAAAAGATATAAGACCAAAACAAAATAAGACAAGACAAAATAAAATAAAATAAAACCCAGGAGTTTGAAAAATTTAAAAATTATTTCTGAAAAATGCTCTTTTGGACTTGAACATTAGGTTGTAGAACCTCTTACCTACTAGGTAGTTTTTGAGATTTTAATAACTCAAATTTCAAGATTATTCACAAAACAACCTTGATTTTATATTATTAATTATTTTATTTAAATCTATTAAACATAATAAATAGATACAAAATGCAAATATGCAGTTATCTTATAATACCTATTAATATTTTACAGACTTTTCAATGTTATTTACATTGTGATGGTATTTTATTTCATCATTGAAGCTTTTTAACAACTTGCTAACTTTAGATAATTGAGAGAAAATTATGTTAAAAAAAGGCTAATTGAAAAACAGAAACATTAAAGTTCTACTTCAAAATAATAGCACCCAGAAATACTGTTCTATATATGAGTGTTGATACAACATTGGCAGAGACATGTTCACATTCTGTTGAAAGCTCCATTATCTGATACATTTCTTAGGTGGCATCTTCACTGAAATATTTCTTTTGAAGTTACATGATATGAGTAGCTTGAAGTCAATTGTTAAGAAAAAGACAACCTAAAATTTACGACTAAGAATGACAAATGAAAAGTTACACAAAACTGAAAAGAGAAAAGGAAACAAAGCTCTTGGCCTAGATCTACTGAAAAAGTTTATAGTGCCCAGATATTAACATTGGTGGCATAATTCATTCAAACCTCAGGGAGGAGAGGAAATGTTGACCTGTGCTCACCTTCCTAGTGCATTAGGCCATGTCTTAAACTAATTGAAATCTCAGAATGCTATATTCAGGGATTGAAAGTTATAAAATAATTATTTATTAATAATATTATTTGTTTATATTTCATATTGTATCCTTCTTATTGGTTTGTCTTTCGTACCCCTTGTCCCATGTACACTCTCCTCCCTCTATATTTGTCCTATGTGGGTACTCTTCCACTCACTCACCCATTTCAGCCTCACCCCTTAAGCATTCTTCTATGTTGGGGCATCAAATCTCCACAGAATCAAGGACCTCCATTTTTATTGCTGTAAAATTAGGCCATCTTCTGCTACATATGTATCATTTGATTGCTTCAAAGAGTATACTCTGAGAGCTCTGGGTGGTCCAGTTAGTTGATATTGTTCTTTCTACAGGGTTGCAATTCCATTTAGCTCCTTCGGTTCCTCCCCTAACTTTTCCATTGAAGTTTCCAAGCTCAGTCCAATGGTTTGCTGTTAGAATCTGCATCTGTATTGGTCAGGTACTGGTAGAAACTCTCAGGGAAGAGTCATATCAAGATCCTGTCACCAAGCACTTCTTGGCATCAGCAATAGTATCAGAGTTTGGTGTCTACAGATAAAAAGAATTCTCAACTGAAGAATCTTAAATGGTTGAGAAACACTTAAAGAAATGTCCAGCATCCTTATTCATCAGAAAATGCAAGTAAAAATGACTCTGAGATTCAACTTCACAACAACCAGAATGGGTAAGATCAAAAACACAGGTGACAGCAGATGCTGGCAAGGATGTGGAAAAAAAGGATCAATCCTCTGCTGAGCATATACCCAAAAGCTGCTGAAACATATAACAAGGACACATGCTTTGCTATGTTTCTACCACCCTTATTCATGATAGTCAGAAGCTGGAAATAAAACCCAGATGTCCCTCAACAAAGAAATGGATACAGACAAAGTGATACATTTACACCATGGAGCACTACTCAGGTACTAAAAACAATGACTTCACTAAACTTGAAAGCAAATGAATGGAACTTGAAAATGTCATTCTGAGTGACATAAGCCAGACATAAAAGATCACATGATAAGTGGATATTAGTCTAAAAGCTAAGAATACCCATGATACAACCCACAAACTATATAGAGCTTGAAAAGAAGAAAGACTAAAGTATGGATGCTTCAATCTTACACAGAAGGGGGAACAAAATAATGACAGAAGGTAGAGGCAGAGATGCACATGAGAGTAAGAGAAAGAAAGGGAGGGAAAAATAGTCAGGACCAAGAATTAGAAGGGACTGGAGAGAAGTACAGAGAGTAAGACAATCAAATAAAAATATGTAGCAATGGAGGATGAGGAAATAGGTATAGCCACTAGAAAGTCCCAGATCCTAGGGAAGCAAGAGGCATGCAGGACCCAGTGAGTTTGACTTTAGCCAAACTAACCAAGAAAGGGGAGAGAGAACTTGGAGAGACCACCTCCAGTAGATTGGCATGGACTCACTTAAGTGGCTGAGCCCCCACCCTTCTCAAAATTTTTAACTGAAAAATGTTCCTGCCCATAGAAAAGACAGGGTTAAAAAATGGGGCAGGGACTAAAGGAAATCCTATCCAGAGACGAACAAATCAGGAGAATCCATTTGATCTGTAAAATAATTTTTTTAAAGAAATGAATATATCATTATTATGGAAATAGATATACCAAAAGCACTGTATTGAGTAAAATAATACACTGTGTATTATGAAGCCTATGATTTTAGAATAAGAATTTTCACAATAATTTTGCAATAACAATAAATGTGTATGCTTACTTCTCTGTGTATATGTTCTATAAAAATGCTTAATATGAAATGTATCTTAAATATTACATGTAAAAGTTTCTGGATACTTAAAGTGCTAACAGTTTAGCAATATAAAAGGCATAATGTAAAGAAGTGAACATTCATTTATGGGCTCATTAAATTGATCTTATTGATTAAAAGTAGTAATATACACTCATAAAGGCATATATTTTCTTCAAGTTGATTGTAAAAGAATGTGAAGGGAGACCCAGGGATGCTGGCCTGGTGAGACTGTGCTGCGAGTAGCCTGGGCACAAAGAGGTCTGGGTTGAGCACACAAAAAGTGCGCACTCCCCAGTGGTTCGGGGGAGCATGAAATCTGCCGTAGGGGCACTGTTTACACCCAGAGGGCCCTTGCATTCAGAACAAATGCTCAGGACATCTGCAACCAGGACAAGCAGAGATCCAGAGAAACAGGCCTGAAGAGACTGCACTGCGAGTACCCAGGGTACAGAGAGGTCTGGAAGCACACCCCATGCCCAATTGGTCCAGGGAAGCAGGAACTCTGCCAAAGGGACTCTGTATCCACCCTGAGGGCCCGTGCACGCAGAATAAACGCTCAGGCCTTCTGCCACAGGGAATAGCAGAGATCCAGGGACACAGGCCAGGTACACAGGAGAGACAGGAAACAATAACTGACAACAGGAACATTTATAATCACAGACAACAAGATGGCAACAGGAAAGCTAAAGAACTTCACCAATGAAAACCAAGACAACCTGGCAACACCAGAACCCAGTTCTACCATCAAAGCAAACAATGGAATGCCAAACACTCCAGAAAAAGAAGACTCAGACCCAAAATCATACCTCAAGATGATGATAGAGATCCTTAAACAAGAAAGGGACTAAAAGGATAAAGAAATAGAAGCTTTTAAAGAGAAAACAAGATAAACAAATTGAAGAAGGAATTTAAAATGAAAATGGACACAATAAAGAAAACACTGAAAGAGACAACCATGGAGGTAGAAAACCTCAAAAAGAAATCAGTAGACACAGATGCAAGCATCTCCAACAGACTACAAGAGATGGAAGACAGAATCTCAGGAGCCAAAGAAAACATTGAAAACATAGACAAAACAGTCAGAGAAGTTGCAAAAGCCAAAAAAGCTCCTAGCTCAAAATATCCAGGAGATCCAGGAGAAGACAAAACCTAAGGATAATAACAATAGAAGAGGGCAAAGAATATCAACTAAGAGGCTCAGTAAATATCTTCAACAAAATGGCAGAAGAAAACTTTCCTACCCTTAAGAATTAGATGACCATGAGCATAAAAGAAGCCTACAGAACTCCAAATAGATTAGACCAGAAAAGAAATTCCTCCTGACACATAATAGTCAAAATGCCAAGTGCCCAATTCAAAGAAAGAATACTAAAAGTAGTAAGTGAAAAAGGTCATGTAACATATAAAGGGAGATCAATCAGAATCACCCTTGACTTCTCAACAGAGATTATAAAAGCTAGAAGATCCTGGACTGACATCATGCAGACCCTAAGAGAACACAAGTGCCAGCCCAAGCTGCTATACCCAGCAAAACTCTCAATCACCATAGAAGGAGAGTCCAAGATATTCCAGGACAAAGGTAAATTTACACCAAAATATCTGACCACAAATCCAGCACTACAATGAATTATAGGTGGAAAACCCAATACAAAGAGGGAAACTACATCCTAGCAAAAACAAGGAAATAAATTAGCAAGAACACCAAAAGAAGAAAAACACAGGCACAATTCTACCTCCAAAAGCAAAAAATAGCAAGAAAGAGCAACCAGTATTCCTTGATATCTGTTAACATCAATGGAATCAATTCCCCAATAAGAAGATATAGGCTATCAGACTGGATACATAAACAGAATCCAGCATTTTGCTGCATACAGGAAACTCATCTCACAGACAAAGACAGACAATATCTCAGAATGAAAGGTTGAGAAAAAACTTTCAAAGCAAACGGCCCCAAGAAGTAAGCTGGAGTAGCCATTCTAATATCAAATAAAGTAGAATTTCAAACAAAGCTTATCAAAAAAGCCAAGGAAGGACACTTTTTAATCATTTCAGGGATATTTGTCAGGAGGAACTCGCAAACTTTAACATATATCGTCCAAATACAACAGCACCCATATTCATAAAAGAAACCCTACTAAAGCTCAAAAAATATATTGCACCGCACACAATAATAGTGGGAGACATCGACACCCCACTCTCATCAATGGACATATCATGGAAACAGAAAATGAACAAGGACACTGTAAAACTAGCAGAGGTTATAAACCAATTGGAATTAATAGATATCTATAGAACATATCATCCTAAAACAAAAGAATACATCTTCTCAGAATCTCATAGCACCTTCTCTAAAACCGACCATATAATTGGTCAGAAAACAAGTCTCAATAGATAAAGGAATATTGTAATACTCCCATGCATTCTATCAGATCACCATGGTTTAAGGCTGGTCTTTAATAAGAACAAAAACAACATAAAGCCCATATACACATGTAAAATAAACAATGCTCTATTAAACAATAGCATGGTCAATGAAGAAATAAAGAAAGAAATTAAAGATTTTCTAGAATTTAATGAAGATAAAAACACAACATA
Source organism: Micromys minutus (assembly GCF_963924665.1). NCBI lineage: Eukaryota > Metazoa > Chordata > Mammalia > Rodentia > Muridae > Micromys > Micromys minutus. The sequence continues at coordinate 45,176,992 of NC_137960.1, read as the reverse complement.
CCCAAACTGATGGGGTGCAATGAAAGCAGTACTGAGAGAAAAACTCATAGCTCTGATTACTTCAAAAAAGAAACTGGAGAGAGCATATACTGGTACCTTGACAATACAGTTGACAGGTCTAGAACAAAAGGAAGCAGATACACCCAAGAGGAGTAGAGGGGAAGAAATAATCAAACTCAGAGCACAAATTGACCAAATGGAAACAAAAAGAACCATTCAAAGAATCAACAAAGCCAAGAGCTGGTTCTTTGAGAAAATTAACGAGATTGATAAACCCGTAACCAGACTAAGTAGAGGGTAAAAAGAAAGTATCCAAATTAACAAAATCAGAAAGAAAAGTAGAAACTGAAACTGAGAAAATTAAAGAAATCATTTGATCCTAATACAAAAGCCTATACTCAACAAAGATGGAAAACCAGGAACAAATGGATGAATTCTTAGACAGATACCAGATACTAAAGTTAAACCAGGACAAGGAAAACCATCTAAATAATCCCATAACACCTTAAGAAATAGAAGTAGTCATCAAAAGCCTCCCAACCAAGAAAAAAAAAAGCCCAGGTCCAGGTGAGTTCAGTTCATAATTCTATCAGACATTTTATTGACCAACTATTACTACTACTATCCAAACTATTCCACAAAATAGAGTCAGATGAAACACTACCTAACTTATTTTTCAAAGCCAAAATAACCCTACTTCCTAAACCACACAAAGACCCTACAAGGAAAGAGAGCTTCAGAACAATCTCACTTACAAACATTGATGCAAAAATACTCAAACAAAATTCTTGCAAACTGAATCGAAGAACAGATCAAAATGATCATTTAACATGATCAAGTAGCGTTTATCCCTGGGATTCAGGGATAATTTAATATACAGAAATCCAACAACATAATCCACCATACAAACAAACTCAAAGAAAAAAATGTATGTTCATTCCACTATATGCTGAAAAAGCATTTCACAAAATTCAATACCCCTTCATGTTGAAAGTTTTGAAAAGTACAGGAATCCAAGAAACATACTTAAACATAATAAAAGCAACGTACAGAAAACTAATAACCAACATCAAAATTAAAGGTGAGAAATTTGAAGCAATCTCACTAAAATCAGGGAATAGACAAGGCTGCCCACTCTCCCCCTACCTATTCAACATAGTACTGGAAGTCCTTGCTTGAGCAATTAGACAACACAAGGAAATCAAAGGGATACAAATTAAAAAGGAAGAAGTCAAAATATCACTGTTTGCAGATGACATGTTAGTGTACGTAAGTGACCCCAAAAATTCCACCAAAGAACTTCTATAGCTAATAAACATGATCAGCAATATGACTGGATGTAAAAGTAACTCAAATCTGTAGCCTTCCTCTACTCAAAGAACAAACATGCGGAGAAAGAAATTAGGGAAAAGATACCCTTCACAATAGTCACGAACAATATGAAATACCTTGGTGTGACTCCATATATGCAAGTGCAGGACCTGTTTGACAAGAACTTCAAACCTCTAAAGAAGGAAATCAGGAAGTTCTCAGAAAATGGAAAGATCTCCCATGCTCATAGATTGGAAGGATCAACATTGTAAAAATGGCCATCTTACCCAAAGCAATCTACAGATTCAATGCAATCCTCATCAAAATGACATCCCAATTCTTTATACAGTTGGAAAGGGGAATGTGCAATTTCATTTGGAATAACAAAAGACCTAGAATAGCAAAATCCATACTCCACAACAAGAAAATATCTGCGAGAATCACCATCCCTGATTTGAAGCTATAATACAAGTCAAGGACAGCCTATTCAACAAATTGTGTTGGTCCAAATGGCAGTCAGCATGCAGAAGACTGAAAATATACCCTTTCTTATTTATTTGTATATAGCTCAAGTGCAAGTGGATCAAAGATCTCCACATTAAACCAGGTACACTGAAACAATTAAAACAGAAAGTATGGAAAACCTTAGTACACATATGCACAGGAGAAAATTTCTTGAACAGAAAACCAATGGCTCGTTCTGTAAGGTCAAATATTGACAGATTGGACTTCATGAGATTGCAATGTTTTTTTAAGGCTAAGGGCACTTTCAAGAAAACCAAATGACAGCCAACTGATTAGGATAAGATCTTTGCCAACCCCATATCAGATAGAGGCCTAATATCCAAGGTATACAAAGAAATAAAAAAACTAGACACCAGAGAACCAAACAACCCTATCAAAAATGGGGTATAGAGCTAAATTGAAAGTTCTCAATTGAGGAATATCGAATGGCTGAGAAACATCTAAGGAAGTGCTCGACATCATTAGCCATCAGGGATATGCAAGTCAAAACAACCCTGAGATTTCACCTCAAACCAACTAGAATTGCTAAGATCAAAAATTCAGATTACAGCAGATGCTGGCGAGGATGTGGAGAAAGAGGAACACTTCTTCACTATTGGTGGGGTTGTTAACTGGTACAACCACTCTGGAAATCAGTCTGGTGATTCCTCTGAAAATTGGACATAGTTCTACCTGAAGACTCAGTTATTCCACTTCAGGGTATATACCACAGAGACACTTCAACATAGAACAAAAACACATGTACCACAATGTTCATACCTGCCTTATTTATAATAGCCAGAAGCTGGAAAGAACCCAGATGTCCTTCAGTTGATGAATGGATCCAAAAATTGTGGTATATTTATACAATGGAGTATTACTCAGCTATCAGAAACAACGACTTTATGAAATTCTTAAGAAAATGGATGAACCTAGGGAATATTATCCTGAGTGAGATAACCCAGTCACAAAAGAACAAACATAATATGCAGTCACTGATAATTGGATACTAACCTCAGAAACCTCTCAATAGGCCAGAAACAACTGAAAGGCTATATGAAGTTCAAGAAAACAAAGGCCAAAAAAAAAAAAAAAAAAAAAAAAAAAAAAGAAAGAAAGAAAGAAAGAAAGAAAGAAAGAAAGAAAATGAGAAACCATTACGCTTAATTTTTACACACCAAGAAAACTTTGACTATTTCCAAATTACATCTTGTTTTACATGTACTTTATGTTCATTGTAACTAGTTAGATTTTAATGCATACTATTAAACCTTTAAAAAATCAAGCACTAACAAAAATGTATTCATATACTTTTATGTATAAATGCTTAAAATCTGTACATTCATTTTTGTTTTTTAAAAAAAAGTTGTTCATTAAAAAAAAGAACTGTAGAATACTTTTGTTGGATTTTTACTTTGATGATCATGTAGTTTCCTCCCCTCTCTCTTCTGATTAGTTTTGTTTGAAGTCATTTTTGTCTGATATTAAAATGGCTATCCCTGCTTTTATCTCAAGTCTCTTTGCTTCACATGTCTTTTTCTATTCCTTTACCCTGAGATTATGTCAACCTTTAATGTTAAGCTGTGTTTCTTTAATGCATCAGAATAATAAATTCTATTTTCACACCTAAAAAAAACAAGATTGTGAGGAGAGATTAGGGTTTTGAAATATGAGTTTATGACAATATATTTGAAGAATTCTGGAAGCACAGTTGATCAGTTTATACAGATATTTTGAAAAATTGATGATGGAAGGTCTTGATATATAGGAATAAATTTTTGTCTGATATGAAGAAGAAATGATCATAATTTTTTGCAGTTAAATAATATGAACAAAGTCCAGTTATTGATAGTGGTTATAGCTCTTGATGATATAAAGGAATGGCTACCTATGTTTGTAGCATGATCAGGTAAAAACAATGAGATATAAGTGGCGCTTTATTTTTACAATTTTACCTGGAGAAACCTGTTTTGTAAGACCCAAATTGAGTCTTAAATATTTGAAACTCCCTTGAATAAGATGAGAGATCAGGGATCAATGCAAAAGCAAAAGGTTTATTAGTTAAGTGTACTGGGGTGGCTTACATCCAGAGAAGAAGCTACTCTGAAAGACTTTCGCAAACAGTTTCTATGCTTTTTAGGGGTACAGATTACAACAATAAAGTTACAGTTTACACTTATTGGCTAAGCATATTGACCTTTGAATCTGTTGGCTAGCAAGCATGTGACAGGCATTCGAACTCTATCTGGGACCAAAGGGTCAGGTGACTCTCAGTTTTTCAAGAATAGTTTTTTCTGCTCCTTTTGTACACTGTGGATTGAGAATAGAACTTGGCCTAGCCTTGACCTGAGGTGGTTGGCTATAAGGTTGGAAAAGGCCCCTAAGGTCTTTCACTTTTATTTGGAACATATTTAATAGAAAATAATAAGGGTTCAAATTCACTCCTCCTTGTTGTTGGGATTGCAAGCTGGTACAGCAACTCTGGAAATCAGTCTGGCCACCTCAGAAAATTGGACATAGTACTACCTGAGAACACAGCTCTACCACGCCTGAGCATATACCCAAAAGATGCTCCAACATATAACAAGGACACATGTTTCATGATGTTTATAGGAGCCTTATTTATAATAGCCAGAAGCTCAAAAGTCCCAAATGTCCTTCAACAGAGGAATGTATACAGAAAGTGTGGTACATTTACACAATGTAGTACTACTCAGTTATGAAAAACAATGAGTACATGAATTTCTTAGTCAAATTATGGAACTAGAAAATATCCTGAATAAAGTAATCCATATACATGGTATGCCCTCACTTATAAGTTAATATTAGCCCAAGAAACAATTCATAGACCATATTAAGCTTAAAAAGACAGATGTCCAAAATGTGGATTCTTCAGTTCTTCTTAGAAGGGGTAACAAAATACACATGGGAGGAAATACAGGGACAAAGATTGGAGTAGAGACTGCAGGAAGGGTCAGCCATCTGGGATCCATCCCATATGCAGCTACCAAACCCAATCACTATTGCTGATGCCAATAAGTGCTTGCAGAGAGACATCTGATATTGATGTGATGCAATAAATACTTAAAAAGAAAGGCTTATCTCCTTATTGGCCCCTGAGATCTCACTCCAGGGTGCTGCTTTAGTTTGGAGTCAAATGCATGGACTCAATCACCCAGTTCAAGTTTGCCCTCTCCACACAATTCCCTTCCCAGGAGGTTTTCGTTTTCTCCATCTGCCCTGCTGTTTCTGTCTTGGGTGGTGGTTACCAACCAGAGTTATTTTTCCTGCATTGTCCAGCACAAACAATACTCCAAGGCCTGAAAGCATTTTATGCAGGTTTATGTATTACATTCTCAATCCACAAACCCTCTAAATCAAAAGATTATGTCAAGTGGACAAAAATACAAACTTCCCTTCTAATATGAGATACAATGACCTACAGAAACACTTAAAATATTCGTATCTACCTATTTCGAATTACTGCCACCAGGATCCAGGTCTGCTTTCTCAGGCTCTATCTTGATTCACCCAACCCACCCCTAATCTCTTTTCCTCTTCTGTTTTCCTACCTTTTTCCTGCCTACCTCTCCATGTCCAATCATGTATCGAATTAACATAAATCTACATGAATGTCTACTGAGAGGTTCTACCAGAACCTTAACAATACATATTAAGATGCTTGCAGCTAACCATCAGACTAAGCACAGGGAACCCAATGAAGGAGTTAGAGAAACGACTGAAGGGGTTTGCAATCCCATAGGAAGAACAACAATATCATCCAACCAGACCTCCAGAGCTCCCTGAGACTAAACTACCAACCAAGGAGTACACATGGAGGGACCCATGGCTCCAGCCTCATATGTAGCAGAGAATGGCATCGTCTGCCACCAATAGGAGGAGAAGCCCTTGGTCATGTAAAGGCTTGTTTCCCGGTGTAGGGTAATGCCAGGGTTTTGAGGTGGTAGTGGATGGGTGTGAGGTTGAACATACTTATAGAAGCAGGGGAAGGAAGGATAGTGAGGAGGGGATGAGACAGGAGGGAAAGGGGATAACATTTGAAATGTAAATACATAAAACATCCAATAAAAAATGAGAAAGGCTCAAATCTCCATGCTTACTTTTTACTAACTTTGATGGTGAATATGAATCTCAACTTGACAGGATCTAGAACAGGATAACAGAGAAGCTTATTGGGGTACCTGTGAGGGAAGAACATACAGCTTTGCTTAGTTATTTAGTATGTCTGTTACTTAATGAGATGGAAAGACCCACTGAGATGGTAAGAAGTTACACTCTTCAAAAGGATGGGCTCCTGAACCGAAACTGGAAGAGAATGTGAGTTGAGAAGTACCATGAGAATGCTGACTTCTGTTCTCTGACTGACAATGCAATACAATGCAGTGTGACCAACTTCTTCAAGCTCTTACTGTCATGACCTTTTCAACATGCTGGATTTTTCCTTGGAACTATGAGGCAAGATAAAGCCTTCCTTCCTCAACTTGCTTTTTGTTACAGCAATAAGAAATCTAAATAGTACACTAACTTATCTGAATTAATTATCTTGCATCTTGCATTGGTCAACTTTCCATGAAATTGGAATTCACTATCTATAACTTTATAGTAAGAATTCCTATTATTTGAAAGAATAAATTATAATGATTATAATTAAAATATATAATTATATTATATGCTTATAATTTTTATATATTCTATGTATGATTATATAAAATCATATTGTATGTTAGTACACTTATGTATATAATATGCATAAACATATCTATAAAATATTTAAATTACATATTACACATAACTTGTATATAATATATATAATTATATTATTACATATTTAATAATTATGCAATTGTAAAACTAAATATAATTATACATTATCATATATAATTGTATATTAATTATTGACATTATATATTGTATTAGTCATATTAATATAAGTTAGATTAAAATTCAATAATATATAACATTGCATACTAACTATAGTAGTTAATATAACAATTATACACTTCTATATCATTTTATAACATATATCATATAATATATAATTATATATAATGCATACTGATTTTATAACATATTGTACATTATACTGTATAACATATAATATACTATTATATATTATATTGCATATAATATTTATAATAAATATACTTTATATATTAGAATCAGTATAATGAAGCCCCTTTTATTTCTGTTTATTCTTCAGAGAATATGAGAGAAATGCAAATAGATTCTTTAACCTGACAGTAGTGGTAGAGGATTTTCTTACTTCTGAGACCAATATACCCTCTCTGATACATCATATCTCTCCAGGTGCAGTTACTCAAATGACAAAGTATCACCAAAGGTATGGTAATTTTGGGGGCTGATATTTCAGCACTGTTGAAGTACAAGGAACTCACAGAGACAGAAACATGAATTTCACTATAGATAAGCAGTATCAATGAACTGGCAAGATTTCTGGGTGGAAGTTACTATATATCTATTTCACACCTACATTTATGCCTGTTCTGTGAAAAGCTATTACAAGATAAACAAACAAACAAACAAAAAATCGACATCTATGTTGAGGATCTGACAAGCCTAATTGGAATGTGTAGGTTTATGGAGATTGGGTTGCTTCAGTTCTACAGCAGTTAATTTTGGATGATGTTAAGGTGATTTGATAGCCATTTATTTTGTACTATTGGGTTCCATCTAATCGTGTCCTTGTGACTACTTTCTAAATCCTTTAGTAAAGGACTAACGAAACAATGGCTTCCATGGATCTAAAGTAGTGGAATGTCATCAGGCAACATCTGAGGCACATAGCAGAGGTTTCCCTTGTATCTGATATTACCAACAATGATGAATTTCTTTTGCTGTTATAAAATCTCACAGATATCCTGAATGTTGAAACATGGTACTTGGGGCAATATAAAACTGTCTTTCCAGGCTATTGTACCTTATACTAGGACCAAGAGTGAACTAATATTCCCCTTAGAGTTAGAGTCATATGTTTTCTATTGTTACTATTTTAAACATAGTTTACTTAATAAAATAGACATCTAAATATATAATTTCAATGTTCTCTTTATCAAAAGGCTGCACTAGCATGCTAGTTAGTCTGTAATGTATGGTAGTGTATACATGTGTATATGTTACAGCCCCTGCTAAGTCAAAGTTCTTAGAAGTATAGGTACCTAATTTACATACTTCTTAATTTTTTGCAAATATCAGTTGTCTTAAATTTAACTTTAAAAGGAGATAAGAATTAAATTGTGCATATATTTATAAGGAGTTTTAGAATCAGGTAGAATTAAGTTCAAGTCTGCTGGTTATTTTGTTACTTTTTGATTATGTATAATAGGTCCTCTGAAGTGAGGTCTATCCCAGAATACCATTAAAACATGCTATTATTGTAGAACAACATGGATTTTATGGGTAGGTTGAAGAATCAGATGAGTAACAGAAATACGGACACAAAGAAGATATTCAATATTAGTCAATGCTTATAGGAAGTTTAGGGAGGAAATGCCAGTGAAGAAGAAAGAGCACATTTGTATTGTATTTCAAGAAAGAAGTAGCAGAATATGGCAAACAAATATTTTTGTATAACAGGAGGCCTTACTGAAAGTGCAGGAAGACACACTTGTATGTCCAAAACACTCAAATGCTAATTTCAATCATTCCCATTAATGTTGTTATCCTAAGAGTTAGATGACCAGCAATTGATAAAAGACACTTTGTACTTAATCTCTAGAAAAGTACTTTAAAGATCCCTCATTTGGCACAACTGTGTAAAATTATTGGCAACAATTATGCCTATTAAAAGGTGTTGTGTTAAAACTTATACTCCACAAAATTGAAAAATCTGGAGGAAATGGATGAATTCCTAGACAGATACAAGGTCCGAAAGTTAAACCAGGACCAAGTAAACCATCTAAATAACCCTATAACACCTAAAGAAATAGAAAAGTCATTAAAAGCCTCCCAACCAAAAAAAGCCCAGGTCCAGATGGGTTCAGTGCAGAATTTTATCAGACTTTTATTGAGGATATAACACCAATACTCGCCAAACTATTCCAAAAGATAGAATCAGATAGAGTATTACCCAACTCATTTTTTGAGGCTACAATAACCCTCGTACCTAAACCACACAAAGACCCTACAAGGAAAGAGAACTTCAGACCAATCTAACTTATGAACATCGATGCAAAAATACTCAACAAAATCCTTGCAAACCAAATCCAAGAACACATCAAAACGATCATTCATCATGACCAAGTAGGCTTCATCCCTGGGATGGAGGGATGGTTTAACATAAGGAAATCCATCAATGTAATCCACCATATAAACAAACTCAAAGACCAAAATCACATGGTCATCTCACTAGACGCTGAGAAAGCATTCGACAAAATCCAACACCCCTTCATGGTAAAAGTCCTGGAAAGAACAGGAATCCAAGGCCCATACTTAAACATAATAAAAGCAATATACAGCAAACCAACAGCCAACATCAAACTTAATAGCGAGAAACTTGAAGCAATCCCACTAAAATCAGGGACTCGACAAGGCTGTCCACTCTCGCCCTACCTATTCAACATAGTACTGGAAGTCCTGGCTGGAGCAATTAGACAGCAAAAGGAGATCAAGGGGATACAAATCAGAAAGGAAGAGATAAAAACATCACTCTTTGCCGATGACATGATAGTGTACTTGAGTGACCCCAAAAATTCCACCAGAGAACTCCTACAGCTGATAAACAAGTTCAGCAAAGTGGCCGGATACAAAATTAACTCAAACAAATCAGTAGACTTCCTGTACTCAAAGGACAAACATGTGGAGAAAGAAATTAGGGAAAACGTACCCTTCACAATCGTTACAAAAACTATGAAATACCTTGGTGTGACTCTAACTAAGCAAGTGAAGGACCTGTATGACAAGAACTTCAAACCTCTAAAGAAAGAAATTGAGGAGAATCTCAGAAAATGGAAAGATCTCCGATGATCATGGATTGGAAAAATCAACATCTTAAAAATGGCCATCCTACCAAAAGCAATCTACAGATTCAATGCAATCCCCATCAAAATTCCAACCCAGTTCTTCATGGAATTGGAAAGATCAATGTGCAATTTCATCTGGAATAACAAAAGACCTATAATAGCGAAATCCATCCTCAACAACAAAAAAACATCTGCGGGAATCACTATCCCTGACCTCAAGCTATATTACAAGGCAATTGTGCTGAAAACTGCATGGTACTGGTACAGAAATAGGCATGTGGATAAATGGAATAGAATAGAAGATCCAGAAATGAGCCCTCATGTATATGGTCACCTGATTTTTGACAAAGGAGCAGTAAACATTCAATGGAAAAAGGACAGCCTATTCAACAAATGGTGCTGGTCCAACTGGCACTCAGCAAGCAAAAGAATAAAAATAGACCCGTTCTTATCTCCTTGTACAAAGCTCAAGTGTAAGTGGATCAAAGATCTCCAGATTTAACCAGATACACTGAAACTATTAGATGAGAAAGTAGGGAAAACCTTAGAACACATAGGTACAGGAGAAAACCAAAAAATATACATATATTTACCAAACAAGAAGACTTTGACTATTTCCATGTTGAGTTTTGTTTTGCATGTACTCTATGCTTATTGTAACTATATAGGTTTTCAATGAATACTGTCAAGCCCTTGAAAAAAATCAAGTACTGACTAAAAAAATATATTCACATGGTTTTATGTAAAAATTATTTCAATGTATGAAAAAACAGTACTGACAAAAATGTATAATTTTAAGCAAAAAAATGTTTAAAATTTGTACATTTATCTTTGTTTTGTAAAATAAAGTCGTTAAAAAAAAAGAATAAACCAAACAAAGAATAAGCCAAGAATGAAAAAAAAAGAAATATCTGTATAAGTATATACATAATTAAAATGTAACCTAGAAATAGTCAACAGTGGAGTTTGTTTTCTGGAAAAAATAGAATCCTATTGTATCAAATTTATTTTACTTTTAATGACTAATATTCTAAGAAGAATGTTTAATCTATTTTAAATTCCTGTGCCTCTTCCCCCAAAGGATATTTTAAAATATGATCTTACATTAACTCTATATACTTTCTTTATAAATTTTGCCTTAAACATTGTGCCTTATTTTAGTAAACTGTTTTATTAGAATCCAAAAAAAAGGTGTTGTGTTGATGTACTAGTTTTTATCAGATATACCCGTGAGTGTCTATTTATAGTCAGCTACAGTGACTTTCCCATTGAAAACAGAATATTAAAGTTACTTGAGAGACAAATATTTTGTAATATAAGTAACTTTTTATAAAAGTATTACTGAATTTTGTCCTCATTCTTTTCTATCAATAATCTGCCATATTTTGGAGCATCATTGCAAGCAGTCACATGGCCAGACTTTATGTAAAAAAAAGATAATAGCATCAGGGTCCTTGTATACAACCCCTTTGGTTGCTGTTCAAAACATTTCTAAAATTATTGTGCTTACAGGAATGATGTGCTCCTGGAGACCTAATTTTTACTTAATGAAAGCAAATTAGATTCAGTGCTACCATCAAATTGAAATTTGTTGTAGAGAATAGTTTTCACTGCAATTTAGCTGACTCTTAGTCTTCTAAATTAAGTAGTGACATTTTCCCCTCTAAATCACTGATAAAACTAAAGGCCATTCTCAGCAGATTTTAACAAAACATCTTATGATAAATATGAAATTTCTTTCATAGAATATGATCACAAAGAAAAATGGGATATGCAGTTTTTATAAATTAAATATTTTAAAATATTTACTGTTGTTTCATTTAAAAAGAAATAAATTAGGGGAAAAGACACCCTTCACAATTGTCACAAATATTATAAAATAACTTGTTGTGATTCTAACTGAGGAAGTAAAAGATCTGTATGACAAGAACTTCAAATCTGTGAAGGAAGAAATTAAAGAAGATTTCAGAACATGGAAAAATCTCCAATGCTCATGGTTTGGCAGGGTTAAAAACAATCTTCAGATTCAATGCATTCCTCATCAAAATTCCACCTCAATTCTTCATAGAGTTGGAAAGAGCAATTTACAAAGTCATTTGAAATAACAAAGAAAAAAAAAAAAAAAAAAAAAACAACCAAAAACCAAGGATAGCAAAAACTATTCTCAACAATAAAAGAAATGATGGGGGAATCACAATCCTCAACCTCAAGCTGTATTACAGATCAGTTGTGGTAAAAAACTATATGGTATTGGTACAGAGACAGGCAGATAGATGACTGGAATAGAAGACCCAGAAATGTACACATATACCTATGGTAATTTGACCTTTGACAAGGGAGCTAAAACCATCTAGTGGTAATGAAAAATACAGCATTTTTAACAAATAGTGCTGGTTCCACTAAAGGTCAGCATGTAGAAGAATGCAATTTGATCCATTCTTATCACCTGTACAAAGTTCAAGTTCAAGTAGATCAAGAACGTCCACATATAGCAAGAAACACTGAAACAAATAGAAAAGAAGATGGGGAAGAACCTCAAACACATACGCACAGGGAAAACTTTTCTGAACAGATTACCAATGGCTTATGCTCTAAGATCAAGAATTGACAAATGGGAACTTATAAAATTCCAAAGCTTCTGTAAGGCAAAGAAAATTGTCACTAGGACAAAACAGCAACCAACAGATTGGAAAAAGGTCTTTACCAATCCTACATCTGATAGAGGGCTAAGATCCAATATATACAAAAAACTTAAGAAGTCAGACTTAAGAGAATAAAATAACCCTAATAAAAATGAGAAATAGAGCTAGACAAAAAATTTCAACTGAACAATATTGAATGGTTGAGAAGCACCTAAAGAAATGTTCAACATCCCTAGTTATCAGGGACATGCACATAAAAACAAGCCTGAGATTCCACCTCACACCAGTCAAATTGGCTACAATCCAAAAATCAGGTGAAATAAGATGCTGGCAAGGATGTGAAGAAAGAGGAATACTTCTCTATCATTGGTGGGATTGCAAACTGATATGACTATTGTGGAAATCGGTCTGGTGGTTACTCAGAAAATTGGACATAGTACTACTTGAGTACCCACCTATACTACTCCTGGGTATATACCCAAATGTTTACCCAACATATAAAAGGGACACATGTTCCACTATGTTTATAGCAGCCTTATCTAAAATGTCCAGAAACTGGAAGGAAGCCAGATGTCCTTCAATAAAATACTGGATACCGAAAATATGGTACATTTACACAATGGAGTACTACTCAGCTATTAAAAACGACTTTATGAAATTCTTAGGCAAATAGATTCAACTAGAAAATATCATCCTGAGTGAGGTAACCCAATCACAAAAGAACACACATGGTATGCACTCACTGATAAGTGGATATTAGCCCAAAAGCTTGATTACCCATGATATAATCCACAGACCATATGAAGCACAAGATGTTGGAAGACTAAAGAGGGATGGTTCAGTTCTTCTTGGAAGTTAGAGCAGGGAATTGACAGAAGAAAATGCAGGGACAGAGTTTGGAGCAGAGACTGAGAAAGGGGCCATCCAGAGGCTGCGGGGATTCATCCCATATAATACCACCAAACCCACACAATATTGTGGATGACAAGAAGTGCTTGCTGGTGGGTTTCTGAGATAGCTGTCTCCTAATAGACTCTGCCAGAGCCTGAGAAACATAGAATTGGATTCTCTCAACCAACCACTGGACTGAGAATGGGGGCCTGGTTGAGGAGTCAGAAAAAGAACTAGAGGATCTGAGGGGGATTGCAACCCCAGGGGAGGAACAACAGTCTCAACCAACTGTACACACAGGAACTCCCAGGGACTGGACTACCTACCAGGAAGTACACATTGAGTGACTCAAGGTTACAGCAGCATGTGCAGCAGAGGATGGTGTAGGCAGGATGAGGGGTCCTTGGTCCTGTGGGGACTTGGTACCCCCGGTTGGGGGAATGCCAGGGTAGGTATATGGGAGTGGGAGAGGGGTGGGGAGCACTGTCATAGAGGCATGGGAAGGGCAGATGGGATGGAGGATTACGGAGGGTAAAATGGGAAAGGGAATAACTTTTGAAAAGTAAGTAGAGAAAATATTTTTTAAAAAATTGAAAAAATCGTTATTCAAGGTTAGTGGATGATATGTTCCCTCCATTATTAGAGTTTATATTAATGGATACTTTTATATTGAGTTACATTTAACACACCTTTGATAGAAAGTATAATCACATGTGAAATAAATTTAAAAATAGATTATAGAATAAACATTGGATACAATCTAGAGTGAATATTTTTTCCAAAGTTGTTATGTTGACAGGTCCTGCTTCTAATATTTGCATCTATAATATCAACAGAATTCAAACAATAAATATAACCATGAAGAAGGACAACTTTTAGTTGTTCCATCTGATGTTTTAGCTTTTTATATTCTAGAGCAGTTCTTCTTAACTTTCCTCATCCTGCCAACCTTTAATACAGTCCCTCGTGTGTGTTGACCCCAACCAAAAATTATTTTGTTATACTTCATGACTGTAATTTTCTATTATTATTAGTCATAATGTAAATACCTGATATGCCAGATAAGTGATCCCCATGAAAGTGTCTTTCCACGACCAAAGGGACCATGACCCATAAATTGAGAACCATATTTCTAGAGGCTCTCATCGTTCCTATCAGGTTTCAGATGCTAATTATAGGCTTTGATATTGAGTGTGTTATAAAAATAAAGGGTGCCTGAGAGTAATGAAAAAGAGGTTGGAGGTAGCTCAATGATGTTTGATCTTTCAGAGGACTGGATCATTTTCTCCTGCACCATGATAGGGCAACTAACTACTGCCTATACCTCCAGCTTTAGTGGATCTGATGTCCTCTTCTGTCTCCACAGCAACAAGCACACAGTAAAACACACTCACAGAATTCTAAATAAAAAATAAAATAAATGTTTTTTAAAGTAAGTTGTGCAAGCTAGTTCTAGACAGTCACATTTTGGATTTTATAAATCATAGTTGTATTAGAGAGAGTTGGTATCAATATGGACTGGGTGAGTTTGCCTGTAGTATCATTAAGGCCATGTTACTTAATGAGGTTTATGAGCAAATATGGTGCCTTACCCAAAATTATAAGATATGCTTTAAGAAAAGTGTTGGGTCTGTGTCTGGATAGCCCTTGCAACCTGAGCCTTTGAGGCATTGCACCAGAAATGGGTATCCTACACGTAGGCAGACTTTGCACCCTGCAGGGCTTGTTCCCATTGCACGCAGGAAGGTGCCTTACCCAAAATTATTGCTGACCATGGTCTTGAACCCTAAAGGTCCAACAAGAGCCTGATGGTTGATAGGCCATGTTTTTATTTAAGAAAGAAGGGGGAGATGTAGAGAGCCCTTTGTGCTGCACCCAAACATGGCGCCGGCTTCATGCTGATGACACAGCAGAGCCCAAGAGACATAGTGCGCATGTCACAGCCCGCTCTCAGGGCATACTAATGAGCTACTGGAGAGTGCACCAATAAGGTAGTGACAGGAGTCTCCTGGGCATATATTAGCAATGCATTTTTCTTCCACGTGGGGATCTCCTGCTCAGAGTGTTGTACAATAAAGGTTGTTCGCAAAAGAATCCTGTTGTTGCACGCCTTTTTTTTGCCAGCGGGATGTGGGGCGCGCAACATAATATCTCATATAGGAGGGTGGTTTATATCTTTGTCTAGTAGATGTAATTTTATTGAGTAGAGGGTTTGTGAATTGAGTGTTGATATAAAAACTTTTATGAAAATATATCAGACATTAGAGTTATGTTTGTGTTGGGATTTGGGGTAAAGAAACACCCAGGAGGAGGCAGTAAATGGACAGAGTAAAACCACCAGGAAAGGGAGTCGTGTGGATGGAGTGAGACTGTGGTGGCATCTCAGACCTGGTGACAGAGTCTTTGTGTACAGCCCTGTACCAGAATTTGGTACACAGAGTGAGACAAAGGGGCAGATAAAGAGATAAGCAAGTTTATTTATTTTTTAATATTTACTGCATACATTTATCTTTGTTTTGTAAAATAAAGTTGTTTGAAAAAAAGGGAAAAAATATCATTATGTTTAATCTTTACATACCAAGAAATCTTTGACTATTTCCATGTTACAATGTGTTTCACATGTACTTTATGCTTATTGTAACTAATTAGATTTCAATGCATACTATCAAACCTTTAAAAATTTAAGTACTGACAAAAATATATTCATATAGTTTTATGCCAAAATGCTTTTAAAAATCTGTACATGAATCTCTGCTTTGAAAAATAAAATTGTAAGAAAAAAATATTTACTGCAACACTTAACTACATGCACTAATGGAAAATGATCTGATTTTCTCACACATGCATACATAGATTGTATAGCAGGTAAGGAAATTGGACTTTATTTAGGTTGTACACTAAGTAATGACTTTTATTTTGGTGTCTTCATATATATCATCATGTTTTCCTCTCATTAATGCACCCTTCTGCTCCTTTTATGCCGCAACTTATGTCCTTCTTGGTTTCTTCTTTCTCAGTACCTGTTATCTTCTGATTTATGTTTAATATATTTTGTTATCCTTTCTGCTTTCTATGTCCCATTGATTTCTTTCTTGCTCCACAAATTCCATTTCCTAATTCTATGATCATTAAATACAAATAGAAAGAATAACACTCTCTCTCTCACACACACACACACACACAAACACACATACACACACAAACACACACACACACACACACACACACACAGAGAGAGAGAGAGAGAGAGAGAGAGAGAGAGAGAGAGACTGAGAGACTGAGAGAAAGAGAGAGAGAGGAGAGAGACAGAGCAAGAGAGAGACAGAGAGCAGAGAGAGGGAGGAAGGGAGAGAGAGACAAAAAGACAGAGACACAGAGAAAGATAATTATATGACAGAAAAAAATGCAATATCTTTCTAGATCTCTTTTTTCTTCAATTTTCCTGAAAACATCATGATTTTATTTATAACAAACATCATTATTTCATTTATAATGGTTGTCTAGATTTCATTATGCATATATACTACATTTTTTTGTGTTCAAATGCTATAAACATCTGGGCAGATTTGAATTTCTATTTTATTTATTTTGTTTACTGGATAATTTATTTATTTACATTTTAAATATTATCCCCTTTCCTGGTTTCCACTCTGCAAACCCCTATACATCATCCCCTTTTCCTTACTTGGCATTTTTTTCAGCTTTGATTTTTGGCTATTAGAAATAAAGTATCTATGTATATGTACAAGTATCTCTGTGACGTATTTACTGAGAATCCTTTGGGAGTATTATGTGTAGTGAATACTGTCTCATGAGGTTGTTTAAATTATAGATGATTGAGAAACCCAATTTTGATTTCTAAAGTGGTTAAATGAGTTAACAATTTCATTAGCAGTCAGAAAGTGATTCTTTCCCGCTATTCTTTCCAGCACTTACTTTTATCAATTTTCTTGGCAATATCCAGTCTAATTGTGAAGAGATGAAATACCAGGTGGTTTCATTGAATTTTCTTGATGGCTAAGGATCTTGGACACTTGCCATGTATACACTGGTCATCTACATTTCTTCTTTTAGAACTTTGTTAACCTGTATCGTAAATGAATAAAACTTAGGTGTTTAATATTTGGATGTCCTTATATAATCCTCATTATTAAACTCTTGTCTAACATGCAGTGGAAAGTATTCTTTCTGGAAATAGGATGTTCCATACTTTCAGTGGTTTCCTTGGCTGAGCACAAGCTCTTTAATTCATAAGATGCTACTTGTCAGTTTTATGATGTCATGTGCTATTGGGATTCTTTACAGAAAACACTGTCAATGCCTATATCAAAAAGTATTTGCCATACATATTCCTCAAGCAGTTGTTTTCTCTAATGTATTATAAACTGCCTTTTGATATACTTTAAATTGATTATTTTTCTAAAGGATAATAAATATAGCTCTACCATCATTATTTTACATGTAGAAAACATTTTGCTCAACAGTAAATTTTGGAACAAATCAGTATTTGCTTGGCTGGGTTTTTGTTAATGTGCTTTGTTTTGTATTTTTCAAGACATTTTTCTCTGTGTAGCCTTGTATTTGTTGGAATTCATTCAATAGATCAGGGTGACCTCAAACTCTAATATTCCACTGTCTCTGCATCCCTTGAGATGAGACATACAATACCACCACCACCCTTCAATGTGTTTGTAACCGCCTTGTGAAAAATTAGCTGTGATGATGTAAATTATTTCTGTCTTTGACTCTGTTTCTTCACCAACATGTCTGTGTCTGCTGGCATTCCACTGCTTTTAAGATACGGTTGCTATAGAGACCATGTATATCTAATCATTCCTTTCTCTACTTTGCTATTGGATATCCTTTCCATTTCTACATTAATGTTAAAGTACTTGCTTCTACTTCTATAAACAATATCATGGTAATTGCATTAAATCTGTAGATTGATTTTAGTAGCATGGCCATTTTATATTAATTCTGTCCTATTTATCATTATGGAAGGTCTTTCTGTCTTCTTAGTGTCTTCCTCAATTTCTTTTTTCTGTGTCCTGATCTTTGCAACAGTAGAAGTCTTTAACTTTCTTTGTTATATTTATCCCTAGATACTTATTATTAGCTTTATTCAAAACTAATATAAACTGAATTTTCTTCTGATATATTAGTGATTTCATTTTGGTGTACTTAAAAGCTTACATTTTTGTATATTAAATTTATATCCTGAAAATTTGCTAACATGTTTTTTAAGACACAAGAGTTTTCTAATAGTGATAGTAATGTCCTCTAAAAGGAAATCAGTGGGTCGGAGACTGCACAGTGAGTGGCCAGGGCGCAGAGAGGTCTGGGCTGAGTGCATGGAAAGCACGGCCCCTGATTTGTTCAGGGGAGCAAGAACCCGGGAATAGGGACTTGGTATCTGCCCAAAAGCAATCAGGTGCGGACCAAATGCTCAGGCCATTTGCCACCAGTAACAGCAGAGAAACAGTAACACAGGCCTGGCAAGACAACCCTGTGAGTAGCCAGGGTATCGAAAGGGCTTGGCCTAGCATGCAATAGGCCTGGGCCTCTGGTTTTTCCAGGGGAGCAAGAACTCTGCCTTAGGGACTCGGTGTCTCCACGGAAGGCCCGTGCGAGCAGACCAAATGCTCAAGCCATTTGCCACCTAAAACAGCAGAGATCCAGGGACAGGGGCCAGGTACACGGGAGAGACAGGAACCAGTCACTGACAACAAGACCACATATAATCGCAGACAACAAGATGGCAAGAGGAAAGCAAAAAAACTTACGCAATGGAAACCAAGACAACCTGGCAACATCAGAACCCAGCTCTCCCATCACAGCAAGCAGAGGAATACCAAACACTCCAGAAAAACAAACTCAGACCTGAAATCACACTTCAAGATGATAATGGAAATATTTGAGAAGAGCATGAAAAACTCACTTAAACAAGAATGGGAGGAAAACCATAAACAAATAAAAGCTTTTAAAGAGAAAACATGAAAAATCAATTAAAAAAAATCAAAGGTCTAGAGGAAAACAGAACCAAAGAGATGAAGGAATTGAAGAAGGAATTGAAAATGGAAATAGAAAAATAAAGAAAATGCTAAAAGAGACAACCCTGAAGGTGGAAAACCAAAAAAAGAAATCAGGAGTCACAGATGCAAGCATCTCCAACAGACTACAAGAGATGGAAGGGAGAATCTCAGGGGCCAAAGACAACATTGAAAACATAGGCAAAACAGTCATAGAAGATGCAAAAGCCAAAAAGCTCCTAACTCAAAATGTCCAGAAGATCCAGGACATAATGAGAAGACCAAATAATAGGAATAGAAGAGAGCAAAAAATATCAACTAAGACGCATAGTAAATATGTTAAAAAAATCATAGAAGAAAACTTTCTTACCCTTAAGAATGAGAAGACCATGAGCATTAAAGAAGCCTACAGAACTCCAAATAGAGTGGACAAGAAAAGAATTTCTTCTTAACACATAATAGTCAAACCACCAAGTGTCCAATGCAAATAAAAATACTAAAAGCAGTAAGGGGAAAAGGTCATGTAAAGGCAGACCAAACAGAATTACACCAACTTCTCAACAGAGACTATAAAAGCTAGAAGATCCTGGCCAGACATCATTGGAACCTAAGATAACACAAGTGTTTCAAACTCAGTGCAGAAATTGACCAAATAGAAACAAAAAGAACCATTCAAAGATTCAACAAAACCAAAAGCCAATGCTTTGAGAAAATTAACAAGATTGATAAACCCTTAGCCAGACTAACTAGAGGGCAAAGAGTGAGTATCCAAATTAACAAAATCAGAAATGAAAGTGGAGACTTAATAACTGAAGCTGAGGAAATTCAAGAAACCATCAGATCCTACTACAAAAGCCTCAACAAAGCTGGAAAATCTGAAGGAAATGGATGAATTCCTAGAGAGATAAGAGATACTAAAGTTAAACCGGGACCAGGTAAACAATGAGCGTTCACCTCTCTCTTTGTCAGGATATAGCAGAACTTCTCAGAAGACAGCTATATCAGGCTCTTGTCAGAATGTACTCCTTGGCCTCAGCAATATTGTCTGGGTTTGGTGGCTATATATGGGCTAGATCTCCAGTTTGGGCAGTCTCTAGATGGCCTTTTCTTCAGTCTCTGTTTCAAATATTGTCTTCATATTTCCTCTTGTGAATATTTGTTGTGCCCCATTTTAGAAAAAACTGAAGTATTTGCATTTTGGTCTTCCTTCTTGAATTGCATGTGGTCTGTGAATTGTATTTTGGGTAGTCCAAGCTTTTGGGCTAATATCCAATTATCACTGAGTTCATACCATGTGTTTTGTTTTGTTTTTATATTGGGTTACCTCACTCAGGGAGATATCTTCTACTTCATTCGTGTAAGAATTTCATGAAGTTATTGTTTTTAGTTGCTGAGTAGTACTCCATTGTGTAAATGTAACACTTTTTTTATCCAACCCCTGCTGAAGGACATCTGTGTTTTTCAAGCCTCAAGCTATTATAAATAATGCTGCTATAAAAATAGTGGAACATGTGCCTTTGTTATATGTTGGAGCATGTTTAGGTATATGCCTAGGGGTGGTATAGCTTGGTTCTCAAGTAGCACTATCCAGTCTTTATAGAAATAGCCAGAATGATTTCCAGAGTGGATGCACCAGCTGGCAATCCCACTAACAATGGAGGAGTGTTTCTCTTCCTCCACATCCTCAACAACATCTGCTGTCAATTGAGTTTTTATCTTAGCCAGTCTCACTGGTGTGAGGAGGAATCTCAGGCTTGCTTTGATTTGCATTTCTCTGATAACTAAGAATGTTGAACATTTCTTTAGATGCTTCTCAGCCATTAGCTATTCCTCAGTTAATTTTTTTGTTCAGCTCTGTCCCCTATTTTTAAATATTATCATTTTATTCTCTTGTGTCTAACTTCTTGAGTTATTTGTACATATTGGATACTAGCCTTCTTTGAGATGTAGGATTGGGCCAAAATCTTTTCTTATTCTATTGGATGCCATTTTGTTCTAATGACAGCGTCCTTTACTTTACAAAGGCTTTGATATTTGATGAGTTTTTATTTGATTCTTGGTCTTAGAGCATAAGCTATTGGTGTTCTGTTCTGGAAAAATTTCCCAGTGCCCATGTGTTTGAGGCTCTTTCTCACTTTCTCTTCCATTAGTTTGGGTCTATCTGGTTTTATGTGGAGATCCTTGATCCACTTGGACTTGAGCTTTGTACATGGTGATAAGAATAATTCCATTTGCATTCTTTTACAGGCTGACCACTGTTTGAACCAGCACCACTTGTTGAAAATGCTCTTTTCCTTTTTGTTTTTTCCTCACTAGATGGTTTTAGCTCCTTTGTCAGAATTAGGTGAAGATAGGTGTGTGGGTTTATTTCTGGGTCATCAATTCTATTCCATTGATCTCCTTGTATGGCTTTGTACTAATACTTTACTGTTTTATTACTATTACTATTATTACTATTGCTCTGTAATACAGCTTTATGTCAGGGATGGTGACTACCTCAGAAGTTCTTTTATTTTTGAGAACAGTTTTTGCTCTCCTGGGATTTTTGTTATTCCAAATGAATTTGAAAATTGCCTTTTTTTTTTAATCTATGAGGAATTGAGTTGAAATTTTGATGGGAATTGCATTGAATCTGAAGATTGCTTTCTGCAAGCTGGCCATTTTTACTATATTAATCTTGACAATCCACAAGCATGGAAGATCTTTCCATCTTCTGAGATGGTCTTTGATTTCTTTCTTCAGAGACTTGATGTTTTTGTCATGCAGACCTTTTACTTCCTTGGTTAGAGACCCACCAGGTCATTCATATTATTGTGAATTGTGAAGTGTTTTGTTTCCACAATTTATTTCTCTGTCTATTTATTCTTGAGTAGAAAATATGCTAATGATTTGTTTAATTTTCTGTTTAGTCAATTTACTGAAATTGTTTATTAACACTAGGAGTTCTCTGGTGGAATCTTTGGAGTCATGTAAGTATGACTTTCATGTATCATA
The DNA here is from genome assembly GCF_963924665.1 of Micromys minutus. Classification (NCBI taxonomy): domain Eukaryota; kingdom Metazoa; phylum Chordata; class Mammalia; order Rodentia; family Muridae; genus Micromys; species Micromys minutus. Next base: position 45,154,621 of record NC_137960.1, on the reverse strand, counting down.
TCATCTGCAAATGGTGATATTTTGACTTCTTCCTTTCCAATTTCTATTTATTTGACCCTCCATTTGTTTTCTAATTGCTCTGGTTAGGACTTCAAATACTATATTGAATTGGTAGGGAGTGAGTTGGCATCCCTTGTCTAGTCCCTGATTTTAGTGGGATTGCTTCAATTTTATTTCCATTTAGTTTGATGTTGACCACTGGTTTATTGTATATTGCTTTTATGATATTTGCATATGGCCCTCAAATTCCTGATTGTTTTGAGACTTTTAACATGAAAGGGTGTTGAATCATTTCAAATGCTTTCTCAGCATCTAATAAGATGCTTATGTGTTTTTTTTTCCCTTTGAGTTTGTTTACATAGTGGAGTATGTCAATGGATTTCTATATATTGAATTATTCCTGTATTCCCAGGATATAGCCTACTTGATAAAGACTGATGATCATTTTGATGTGTTCTTGGATAGGTTTGTGAGCATTTTATTGAGCATTTTTGCATCGATAGTCATAAGGGAAACTGGTCTGAAGTTTTCTTTCTTTCTTGGGTCTTTGTTTGGCTTAGGCTTAAGTATAACTTTGGCTTTGTAGAATGAATTAGGAAGTTTTTCTTCTGTTTTTAGTTTTTGTGAAATAGATTGGAGATTATTGGTATTGGGTCTTCTATGAAGGTCTGACAGATTCTGCACTGAATCCATCTGCTCCTGGATTTTTTTTTTTTTTTTTTTTTTTGGTTGAGAGGCTTTTGATGACTGCTTCTATTTCTTTAGGGGTTATGATGGTTTACCTAATTCTGATTTAACTTTTGTACCTGGTATCTGTATAGGAGTATGTCTATTTCCTCAGGATTTTCCAGTTTTGTTGAATATGGACTTTTGTACTAGGATCTGATGATTTCTTGAATTTTTTCAGTCTGTGTTCTTATGTCTCCCTTTTCATTTCGGATTTTGGTAATTTGGATTCTTTCTCTGTGCCTTCTGATTATTCTGGCTAAGAGTTTATCAATGTATTGGTTTTCTCAATGCACCAGATTTTGTTGATTCTTTGTACAGTTCTTTTAATTTTTACTTTGCTTATTTCAGCCCTGAGTTTGAATATTTCCTGCCATGTATTCCAATTTGGTATATTTATTTCTTTTTGTTAAAGAGCTGTTAGCTGTGCCATCAAGCTTTTAGTGTATGCTCCATCCAGTTTTTTTTTTTTTTTTTTTTTTTTTTTTTTTTTTTTGAGGCAGTCACTTTATTGGATTTCCTCTTAGTACTCCTTTTATTGTGTCCCATATGTTTGAAAATGTTGTGTCTTCATTTTCATTAAATTCTAAAAAGTTTTTGCATTCTTTCTGTATTCAATTATAGTTAAAGACCATCTTCACTCTGTACTAACAACCCCAAAGTTTTTAAATGAATCTTGTGAAGGAAATTTTATTCAAGAAGGAATTACATGTTCTGAGATCTACTTATGTCCTTAAACTGTGTTCTTGTTGTACTAATGCTTACTCAGAGTTGAGATAATCTAAGAAATTAAAGACAATCTCTGTGGTTTGAATATTAGCACTGAAGGAATACATCCTAACTCAAATGCTTATAGTAATACCAGCCAATGACAATTGTTTTAGAAAAACTTCCATTTATAGAGTAAGATTGTATTTGACCAGCATATAATCAGTAATAAAAAAGCTAGGTAGAACAAGGGACACCGAGAGTGGACCTCCAGTATTTTAAAGAGAAAGCAGAAGTGTGCAGTGACAATTACCAGTAATAATCCATCTATGTAGTCTACCTGCCACTTTTCAAATTTTAGGTTTTTCTGGTTACGTATATGGATGATGTCATACTTTATTTCATGAAGTATATCTAAGGATACTTATGAAGGCAATGACTTCTCAGAATGTTTTATCACTTAATTTTATAATGTGCTTCATGAGTACTCATTAATGTTATACTTTATTTTCTCCCAGTAACTACATTTTCATTGCAATGTGGTTTTGTAATGCTAATAAAGTTAGAAGTTACATTAATATCTGAGTAAGACAACCTAATAGAATTAGTGAAGTTTAGGAGTGTCTTTAATACTAGCACTTTTTCAAATTTTTCTTCCCAATATTTGGATATTTCATAAATAATTATTCCAGTATTGTTGATTCCATAATGAAGGGAGCAATGAAATAAAATATACAGTACAATAATTTTCTAATTAAAAATATAGACAGCAAAACATAAGCCAGACAATTAAAGAAAACATTTATAATCTAAAAAGGAGCTTATCTTGAAGTCAATAACTCTCACCATTAGTAAATCCAGTCATGCCTGAACATGAAACCTCATGCTGAGAACATAACATAGAAGTAGCAATTAACAAGGTGCCTTCCCCAGGCAATAGTACTTTTGGAAGGATACATTTGGTAGTTCAGCTAGAATGTACTCATCCATTAAGCCTAGGGAGAGAGAGTCATGGACAAGTATAAAAATGCTTGACTTGGATACTGCGCCATGAGTGGCCAGGGCTCAGAGAGGTCTGGGCCAAGCGTGCAGAAAGGACTCCTTATTTGTTCAGAGGAGCAGGAACCCTGGAATAAGGACTTGTTATCCGTCCAGAGAGCTATCACGTGCAGACCAAACACTCAGGCCACTTGCCACCAGGACAGCAGGAATCCAGGGACACAGGCCTGGCAAGACTGTGGTGTGAGTAGCCAAGGCGCAGAGAGGGTTAGGCCTAGTGCGCAGTAGGTGCAGACATCCAGTTGGTCCAGGGGAGTAGGAACTCTGTCGTAGAGACTTGGTGTCTGCCAGGAAGGCCGTTGCATGCAGACCAAATGCTCAAGTCATTTGCCACCTAAAACAGCTGAGAAGCAGGGACACAGGCCAGGAAAATGGGAGAGACAGTAACCAATCACTGACAACAAGACCATGTATAATCACAGACAACAAGATGGCAAGAGGAAACCGAAAAAACTTACACAATGGAAACCAAGACAACTTGGCAACACCAGAACCCAGCACTCCCATGACAGCAAGAAGGGGAATGCTAAATACTCCAGAAAAAGAAGACTCAGACCTGAATTTTTACTGCAAGATGATGATGGAGATCTTTGAGAAGAGTGGGAATAACTCACTTAAACAAGAACAGGAGGAAAACCATAAAGAAAGAGAAGCTTTTAAAGAGGAAACATGAAAAATACTCAAATAAATCATAAACTAGAGGAAAACAGAACCATAGAGATGAAGAAATTGAAGAACAAATTGAAAATGGAAATGGAAACAATAAAGAAAACACTGAAACAGACAATCCTGGAGGTAAAACACCTAAAAAAGAAATCCGGGGGCACAAATGTAACCATCTCCAACAGACTACAAGAGATGGAAGAGAGAATCCCAGGGGCTGAAAACATTGAAAACATTAAAAAAATAGTCAGAGAAGATGCAAAATCTAAAATCTCCTAACCCAAAATATCCAGGACATCTAGGACACAATGAGCAGACCAAACTTAAGGATAATAGGATAAGAAGGGGGCAAAGAATATCAACTAAGAGGCATAGTAAATATCTTCAACAAAATCGTAGAAGAAAACTTCCCTACCCTTAAGAATGAAATGACCATGAGCATAAAAGAAGCCTTCAGAACTCCAATTAGAGTGGACCAGAAAAGAAATTCTTCCCGACACATAATAGTCAAAATGCCAAGTGTCCAAAGTAAAAAATTACAAAAAGCAGTAAGAGAAAAATGTCATGTAACATATAAAGGCAGACCAATCAGAATCACACCCAACTTTTCAACAGAGACTATGAAGTCTAGAATATCCTGGCCAGACATCACTGGACCTTAATAAAACACAAGTGTCAGCCCACGCTGCTGTGCCCAGCAAAACTCTCAATCACCATAGATAGAGAGACCAAGATATTACAGGACAAAACTAAATTTATACAAAAATATCTGAACACAAATCCAGCACTACAATGAATTATAGGTGGAAAACCCAATACAAGGAGGGAAACTACATCCTAGCAAAACAAGAAAATAACTAAGCAAGAAAACCAAAAGAAGAAAGATACACAGGTGCAATTCTACCTCAACACCACACTCTCATAATTAGACAGATTATAGAAGCAGAAACTAAACAAGGACACAGTGAAAGTATAAGAAGTTATGGAACAATTGGAATTAATAAATATCCACAGAGCATTTCATGTAAAAATAAAGAATAAACCTTCTTCTCAGCACCTCACAGTACCATCTCCAAAATTGACCACATATTCAGTCACAAGACAAGCCTTAATAGATTTAAGAAGAGTGAAATAGCCCCATGCATTCTATGAGATTAACATGGACTAACATTGGTCTTCAATAACAGCAAAGACAACAAAAAGCCCATATACATATGGAAACTAAACAATGCTCTATTAAACAAAAGCATGGTCAAAGAAGAAATAAAGAAAAAAATTAAGGATTTTCTAGAATTTAATGAAAATGTAAACACAACATGCCCAAACCTATGGGATGTAATGAAAGCAGTACTGAGAGGAAAACACATAGCTCTGAGTGCTTCCAAAAAGAAACTGGAGAGAGCATACACTAGCAACTTGACAGCACTAGAAGAAAAAAGAAGAAGATATACACAAGAGGAGTAGACAGCGAGAAATTATCAGATGCAGAGCAGAAATTGACCAAACAGAAATAAACAGAACAATTCAAAGAATCAAGAAAACCAAGAGCTGGTTCTTTGAGAAAATTAACAAGATTGATAAACCCTTAGCCAGACTAACTAGAGGGATAAGAGAGACTATCCAAAAAAAAAAAAAAAAAAAAAAAAAAAAAAAAAAAAACAAGAAAGGAAAGTGGACACTTTATAACTTAAACTTAGAAAATTCAAGAAATAATCAGATCCTACTACAAAAGCCTGTACTCAAAAAAGATGAAAAATCAGGAGGAAATGGATGAATTTCTAGACATATACCAGATACCAAAATTAAACCAGGACCAGGTAAACAATCTAAATAATCCCATAACACCTAAAGAAGTAGAAGCAGTCATCAAAAGCCTCCCAACCAAAGAAAGCCCAGGTCCAGATGGGTTCAGTGCAGAATTCCAAAAGATATTTATTGACGACTTAATACCAATACTTTCCAAATGATTTTACAAAATTTAGTCAGATGGAACACTACCTAACTCATTTTTTTGAGGCCACAATAACCCTTGTTCCTAAACCACAGTAAGACCCTACAAAGAAAGAGAACTTCAGACCAATCTTACCTATGAACATTGATGCAAAAGTACTCAACCAAATCCTTGCAAACTGATTCCAAGAACACATCAAAATGATCATTCACCATGATCAAGTAGGCTTCATCCCAGGGATGCAGGGATGGTTTAATATACAGATATCCAGCAACATAATCCACCATATAAACAAACTCAAACAAAAAATACCACATGGTCATCTCACTAAATTCCAAGAAAGCATTTGAAAAATTCAACACCCCTTTGTGTTAAAAATCTTGGAAAAAACAGGAATCCAAGGAGCATACTTACACATCATAAAAGAAATATCCAGCAAACCAATAGCCAACATCAAACTTAATGGTGAGAAACGAAGCAATCCCACTAAAATCAGGGACCAGATAAGTCTGCCCACTCTTCCCCTACCTATTCAACATAGTACTAGAGGCCCTGGCCAGAGCAATTAGACAGCAAAAAGAAATCAAAGGGATACAAATTGGAAAGGATGAAGCAAAATAATCACTGTGTGCAGGTGACATGATAGTGACCCCAAAACTTCCACCAGAGAACTTCTACAGCTGATAAACAAGTTCAGCAAAGTGAGTGGATATAAAATTAACTGAAACAAATCAGTAGCTATCCTCTACTTAAAGGACAAAAATGCACAGAAAGAAATTAAGGAAATGGTACCCTTCAAAAAAGTAACAAACAATATGAAATACCTTGGTGTGATTCTAACTAAGCAAGTGACGGACCTATATGAGAACTTCCAAATTCTAAAGAAGGAAGATCTCAGAAAATGGAAAGATCTCCATGCTCATGGATTGGAAGGATCAACACTGTAAAAAAGGCCAACATACCAAAAGTAATCTACAGATTCAATGCATTCGCCATCAAAATTCCAACACAATTTTTCATAAAGTTGGAAAGAACAATGTGCAATTTAATATGAAATATCAAAAACCTAGAATAGCGAAATCCATCCTCAACAACAAGAAAACATCTGCAGGAATCACCATCCCTGATCTCAAGGTATATTACAAGGCAATTGTGTTAAAAAGAGCATGTTAGTAGTACAGAGATAGGCACGTGTATCAATGGAATAGAATAGAAGATCAAGAAATGAGCCCTCACATATATGGTCACTTGAATTTTGACAAAGGAGCTGTAAACATTCAATGGAAAAAGGACAGCCTATTCAACAAATGGAGTTGGTTAAACAGGCACTCAGCATTCAGAAGAATGAAAATATGCCCTTTCTTATCTCCTTGTACTAAGCTCAAGTGCAAGTATATCAAAGATCTCCACATTAAACCAGGTACACTGAAACTATTAGAAGAGAAAGTAGAGAAAACCTTAGAACACATAGGCACAGGGGAAATTTTCCTGAACAGAACACCAATGGCTTGTTCTCTGAGGTCAAAGATTGACAAATGGGACTTAATGAGATTGCAAAGTTTCTGTAAAGCTAAGGGCACTGTCAAGAAAACAAAAAGGCAGCCAACAGATTGGGAAAAGATCTTTACCAACCCCACATCTGATAGAAGCCTAATATCCAAGGTATAGGAAGTCAAGAAGTTAGACACCAAAGAATCAGAACATCCTATTAAAAATGGTGTACTAAACTGAACAAAATTTCTCAATAGATGAATATGAAATGGCTGAGAAGCATCTAAAGAAGTGCTCAACATCCTTAGTCATCTGGAAAGTGCAAATCAAAACAACCCTGAGATTCCACCTCACACCAATCAGAATGGCTAAGATCAAAAATTCAGATGACAGCAGATGCTGGCAAGGATGTCGAGAAAGAGGAATACTTCTCCACTGTTGTTGGGGTTGTATACTGGTACAACCCCTCTGGAAATCAATCTGTCAGTTCATCAGAAAATTGGACATAGTACTACCTGAAGATCCAGTTATTCCATTTCTAGGCATACACCCCAGAGATGTTCCGACATACAACAAAGACTGGTACCACAATGCTCATAGCAGCCCTATTTATAAGAGCCAGAAGCTGGAAAGAACCCAGATGTCCTTCAGTAGATGAGTGGATACAAAAATTGTGGTATATCTATACAGTGGTGTCCTACTCAAGTATCAGATACAATGACTTTATACAATTCATAAGAAAGTGGATGCATCTAGAGAATATCATCCTGAGTGAGGTAACCCTGTCACAAAAGGACATAATATGCAGTCACTAATAATTGGATACTAACCCCAGAAAGCTCTGAACACCTCAGAAATAACTCAGAGACTATATGAATCTCAAGGAAAACAAAGGCCAAAAAAAGAAAGAAAGAAAGAAAGAAAGAAAAGAAAAGAAGAGAAGAGAAAAGAAAAGGAAAGAACAGAAAAGGAAAGAAAGAAAGTCTCAGTCCTTTTTAGGGGAAAAAAACTGTATAGCACCTTCTCAAAGTGTGGTATACTTGGACCTCAAATCATTAATAATCCAAGAGCTAAGACAATAGCCTTATGGCAATTTTTATTATCCACAGGTTATTATGCCTAATCTATACTCAAAAAGTAATCTGTTTCCATGTTACGTTCTGTCCCACACGTACTTCATGCTTGTGGTAACTGGTTGGATTTTAATGCATGCTATCAAACTTCTAAAAGAATTAAGTACTGACAAAATTATTATAAAGTTGTGCCAAAATGCTTTTTCAAAATTTGTAAATGTATTCCTGTTTTCTTTTTAAAGTGGTAAGGAATATAAAAAAAATAAATGCTTGACTTGCTCTCTTTTCAATGTGCAATGTCCAGGAACCACTAATTAAAAAACTAATGATTCTAGTGTTACATGTCTGTTTTGGGGGATCAGAATATAAAAACTGTTAGAGAAAAAAATTTAAAACAGATGATATAAAACATAAACCAATTGCAATTCTCCTTGTAAGGGATTCTGTATGATTTTCTCTTCAGTCATGATTGACCTAGAACAATTCCTAATTTCAGAAAAGAATACAAATACATACATACCTCTACACTGTTGTTCTTTCATGCCATTTGTGGTACTACAATACTTTTTTCTGTAATACCAGATTATACTGAATTCTAATGATTCAGAATTAGGATCCACCAGTAAGAGACAACATGAATCAAGACCCACTTTTTGAGATGGAGCTAAGAGTTGTGAAAAATTCTCTACCCCTTCCTCATGTGGAAATAATGGCCCAGCTGCCCACCTTGCCCTGTCCTAAGGGACTTCCTTAAGTAAACTATTCTCAGGAGAACCATAAAATGTGCTGACTGATAGCCATCCAACCTTCTAGAGAGTCCCAGTTAGGGTCCTGATGCATATGCTCACTAAACAATAGATTCAAAGTTCAATATGCTTAGCCAATGAATTTAAATTGTAACCTTGATAATGTAACCTTTACCCCTAAAAAGTATATCAACTGTTTGTAACAGCCTTTCAGGGTAATCTCTCTGAATGTAGGCCACTCCAGTGCACTGGACAAATAAACCTCTTGCTTTTTTAATCTATCCCCATCTCTTGTCTCACTTATGGGAGTCTCAAATAGACAAGACTCAATTTGAGTCTTACAAAACCCATACCAATGAACCTGAAACTAGAGATATTAATATATTTTCTTTTGTTATCTTTTTAAATATGAAAAAATAAATTAAAGGCTTAGTTACTATGGTAAAGTTAACAACTGAAATGTAATACACAGCAGTTAAGAGGGAAAATTAGTTTTCTCTAATAGAGTGAACTGGGCTTATCAACTACAACTAGGATAATCCTCATGTTTAGGAGTATTTGATCTACATATAATTAGACTCCATAGGCTTTTTGTTTGTTTGTTTGTTTTGTTTTGCTATTTTTTGTGGGTTGTGTGTGTGTGTGCGTGTGTATGTGCTTTTACTTAGTTACAGTTTGGTGCTTTTTTATTTCTTTTTATATATGGTTTGATTTTGGTTTTTGTTGTTGTTTGAAACTTTTTGTGGCAGTGTGTTTTTCTCATTCTTTTATTCTTTAATTCTTTCTATTTTTTGAAAGAAAGTAAAGTTCAAAGAGTAGCAACTGGGAGAGAATCTGCAAGGACTTGAAAATAAAAGTACAATAAGTAATTATTTAAATTTGGATTGTTTTAGTTATTTTTAATTATTTACTTAACTTCCTGATGAACTTACCTGCTCTTCCTCTCAACTTCAAGAGCAATAGAAGAAAGGTAAGTTTATCTTTACATGTAGAATAGCCACATCTGTGCTATAGAAGGAGTATAAAATTTCTGAACATTCCACAGAGTTTTTATGGTAATCAAATCAATTATTTCTGAGTTCTGCTGCTTAACTCTAACAATTAGATGCTGTGTAGATATTCTATGTAATGTAATGCTACCCAAGAGAACAAATCTTTGTTACTAAGGAAATTTAAGGAAAAGATTTAGAAAAATTATGCATTTAAGGCTTACTGGTCGAAGCCAGATATGGATGATTTTTTAGAGGCTCTCCCAGAGTCATACTAATACAGTTGAGGATGCTTGCAGCTAAGCATAGAATTGAACACAGGGACCCTAGGGAAGGAGCTTGAGAAAGGACTGAAGAAACTGAAAGAATCTGCAACCCTATGGGAAGAACAGCATTATCAATCAACAAAACCCTCCATAGCTCTCATGGTCTAAAACACCAACCACTAAGCACACACGGAGAGACCCATGGCTTCAGTTGCATATGTTGCAGAGAATAGAATTGTCTGGCATCAATGGGAGAAGAGGCCTTTGGTCTAATGAGGGCTCATTTTTCCACTGTAGGGGAATACCAAAGGGCTGAGGTGGGAGAGTGAGCACCCTCATGGAGTCAATGGAAGGGGGAGGGAGAATGAGAGTGTGGGAAATCGAGATAACATTTAAAATGTAAATACAGAAATCATCCAATAAATAAAAGAAAAATAAAAAGAAAAATTATGTATTACAACATGTTCTCTCAGTGCTACAAAACTTTTATTTGGAGAAAATTTCTTTCATCTGATATGATTTATTTCCCATCAATATTTGTAAAGGATTCGCAGTAATCTAGGCCTCTTAGACAACACAGTCACTTGGTTACCAAAGACATGGAAACTGATATGTATGCTGTCTTCTCAGTCAACCGTATAATGTAGCACTTCGCCATCCGTATTAAGAGATGGACTTTGTATCACACTATGCATTTTATAATATTTCTATCTAAATGCAGATTTCTACATTCCATATCTACTGTGGAGTGAGGGTTTCCATAAAAACATCAGCAGGAGAGTACATTGAAATTCATTTTGCATATTAAAGAAATCTCTCTGTAAGTTTCCTTCTTTTATTTGTTTTATCAACTCAAGCAATAAGCAAGAAAATTAGAGTTTCAGCCGTGATGGGAAAACGATTTATGATTTTATCAGCTTTGTTTCTTTTTCCTCTGCTTAGAAAACATAGAGATTTTTTAGAGTACATCAGCTTAAAATGTCCCCAGTGGAAAATGAAATAAGTCTAGCTGTATCATTTCACGCATATGCTGTAGTACTCTATTACCGAAAGACAGCTTCCCTTTGAGTGAAGTGTCCCTGGATGCTTTTCGTCCCAATATCTACAGAACACATAAAATCTGTCCCATGGGGATATGTTCCATTTAAAAACATTATTACAAATCCCATAATATTTTCCAGTATGTATTTTAGTGGCACAGTTATGACCAGGGTACAGTCAATGACTAATAGTTAGAAAATATGTCTCTCCACACTTGCAACTCTCTTTAAGAAAGAAAACTTACTGAAAAATGTCTGTCACCAAAATTATGCCAAATTTCCAATCAGTTTACTAAAGCTTTGCTTAAGCCCACAGGCATTCAATACGTACAGAAGAAACAATGCACAACAAACTTATTTGAACATGTAATTAAAGAAACAGTAACTTTAAATCTAAGAATAAAAATTCAAGCTTAAACACAAGCATAATTACAAATATTATTTAAATGGTGTAAACAAACTGGATAGTTTATGAAAGCAAGCTTTCATATTCAAAATGCCAAGCTCCTTATCTCATAATAGCAGCAACTTACCATGCTGAAATATTTGGAGAAATTCAATGCCCTCCAGGTTGGTGATTGTTCAAAGCAAAATTGTTACAGTTATATGAAAACTATTAATTCTATTTTCTGAGTATTATTAGTAGGGCTTGCACAGACAGTTTACATGTATAACATTCCGCCATATAATTTTTATCCTATTTTCCATTAAACATGCAATTATTTTACAAATGTCAACAACAACTTATTTTTAAAAGCCATTAATTTCTGCAAATGAGCCTTTTGCCCCTTAAAAATAACATTTCATCATTTTCTTTTCTCAGTCTATATGCAAAATAAAATATTAAATACCAGGGTTTTCTCTCTGCTCCAAACATCTAATTTACCTATAATAAAATATATGGCTCAATATCATTGCTGTCTGCACACATTTTAAAAATGATATTAACAAATATATTTTCAACAGAGGACCAGCACATACAACTGTTCTATTTGTTAAGTTTTAAAGATTGAAATAAAACAATAATTAGATTTTTATGATTTTATGATTTTACTAAGCAGTGCACTGGAGATTCAAATTTACTCAACATGAACACAAGGAGACCATGGAAACTGTATGACTCTGAGACCAGCTTATGGTCTAGGTAGAGTTAGCCTGCTCTGTAAGTTGTCTGGAAAATGTCAAGCAAGGCTTCTTTGACTTTTAACATATTCTCCTCAGACCAGTAAAATATATCTCATAATTCCCAAATGTCCAGTATGTAAGTAGAATATAATTTATATATTTCACCTAGAACAATTTGCCTGTTATTTGTTCATATCTATGTTTTCTTTTCACTAAAATCCTGATAAATTTAAAAAATGTCAATTTTATTATTTCTTTCTAATATTTTATTCTGCTTACAAGAGCAAAGATATATTTTGCTGTGGCTTTTTAGAAGAAAAAAACCACAACAAAGGCATTATTATGGTGTGTCATGGACTTGATCAAGGTTTACATAAAATCTAATGTAGCAGGCATTATGTTTAGAGCTACTTGGAGACAAAGTTGGTAATACCACATGGAACAAAAGCTTGCTGCAAGGCCAAAAAGACTACAATTGTTGGCAGCTTCAAAATGAAACAAAACACCTCAGCTCTGGCAGAAGGCTGCACATTGTCCCTGGTGAGGCGAAGAATTAAATACTTGTCACAGGTGATCTATAGCTGACTTTCAGGATGCTGTGGCAGAAGAAAGCTGCAGACCTCTCTGGTACCTGTTTTCTCCCAGTTGAGCAATGAAAAGTCAAGGACGCAGCTCAGTCATCAGTTCTCTTTCCCTTGGAACTTATCTCGACAGTTGATTCTTGCAATATATTCAAAAAAATGAAAACACATTTGACTTCCTAAAAAGAGTTCACTGGTGTTCTAGTGCCCATGACTTTCTATCTAAATACCATTCTGCTTTTAATACATACTGTGGACTGTTGACCCAAATTTTAGATGTTTGATTCCATGGGTTTGGATCTCAGGAGCAGGCATTTGCAATGGAGCATATTATAAATAGAATTGTACCACTGTTAAATCTGAATACCAGTGGTTGATTGTCCACCCACTTTAGACAAACATAAGTTGTGACATTGATAACTGAATTGAATGATAGTTTCTGCAAGTGTAAATTTTACACAGATATTCTATTAAGCTGTATTCCTTCAAGTTGTATATTTACATTCCATGTAAAAGATATTTGGTCTCATGCCCACCAGAATATTACCGAGTAATTGAGAATATTTGAGATTGTAAAATTCTGTAACTATTTTACCACTCTCTCAGTATATAAAGCTAGATGTAGCAAGGGCAGTATTTTTGGGTCATATTTCTACACAAACCTCTCTATATAAGGTTTTCTATGTCAGTATATGTTTTCTTAAGTTGATAAAGATTTAGTTAATATAGATTAACAGGTACATATCTCTTTATTGTTTATTTAGAATTGTATTGCTCTGAAGAAACACCATGACTACTGCAATTCTTATAAAAGAAAACATTTATTTGTATATTTTACTGAATATTCTCTGTATTTACATTTCAGGTGTTATCCCCTTTCTGTCAATCCCATCCCCTCGCCCCTCCCATTGCCTCCAAGGGCAGGGAGTTGCTCCCTCTTCCAACCTCCCTTTCCCACCCCAGCACCTACCTTGGCATTCCTCTACACTTGGAAAAGGAGCCTTCCATGAGTCAAAGTCCTCTCCTTTTATTGATGCCAGAGAATGAGATTCTCTCCTGCACAGGCACCTGGAGTCATGGGTCTCTCCATAAGCACTCATTGGTTGGTGTTTTAGTTCCTGGGAGCTGTGGTGGATTTGGATAGTTAATAATTTTGTTCTTCCCATGGTGTTGCAGACCCTTTTTGTCCTTCAGTCCTTTCTCTATCTCCTTCAATAGGGTCTCCATGTCGCTGGCAGAACCTCTAAGGAGGCATCCATGTCATGTTCCTGCCAGTAAGAACAACCTGGCACCACCAATTGTGCATGTGTTTAGAGGCTGCGTATAGGATAGATCCCCAGGTGAGGCCATCTGTGGATGGTCTTTTCTCTAACCCCTGATCCTCTATTTGTCTCTTTATTTCCTTCCATGAGTGTTTTGTTCTTTCTTCTAAGAAGGACTGAGGCCTCCATCTTCTGACCTTCCTTCTTTTTCAGCCTCATAAGTTCTGTAAATTGTTTCTTAGGTATTCTGAGCTTTTTAGGCTTGTAATCACTTCTCAGTGATTACACATCATGAGTGCTATATTGTGACTGGGTTACCTCACTCAGGATAATAGCTTCAAGTTCCAACCATTTACCTAGGAATTTTATGAAGTTATTTCTTTTAATAGCTGAGTAGTACTCCACTGTGTAAATGTATCACAATTTCTGTATTTATTTCTCTGTTGAAGGACAACTGGGTTCTTACCAGCTTCTGGCTGCTATAAACATGGTGCAACATGGGTCCTTGTTAAATGTTATAGCTTATTTTATGTACATGACTAGGAGTGGTGTAGTTGGGTCAAAATATTTTCTGATACTTTGCAAAAAAAAAAAAAAAAAAAAAAAGAAAAAAATCTCCCCCCGCAAAAGCAAACAAACAAACAAACAAACAACAAAAAAACACTGAGTTGTTAGTCACAATATTATTAATAAATTTTCAATAAATGTCAACAGGCTTGTATATGTATATAATTTTTTGAATTGGACCTTTAGAAATAACATCCAGAAGTAAGAGCCACTAACTTCTAAAAGTTTTAATACCTGTTACTGCTCTTTCTTCAGACTGCTTGTCAATACATCTGCTATTATTTCCACTATTTTACTGTAGTTTGTTCCTTTAAATAAATAATCTATAAATGGTTTTTCTAATTGAAAACCAAATTATCTTTTAATGTGGAGATATTTTGGAAACAAATGTTAATTAACATGATACTTACATAGAAGGAATAAAATTGTTTCTGTTAGACACTCAGGAGAAAGACTGCATATAATTTTCAAGTAGTAATTGATTCTTTAGTTATCATTTTAAAAAAATAACTCATAATAACATAACACTTAAATATTAGTATTTACTTGCTAAATCATATAAATAAAGGTATATTTATTAATAAAAGAAATCTATCATATAAAAATCTACTTCTTAAATGCTAATAAATATATGCCATAATTTGTTTCTCCTGAAATTTTCCTGAATTCTAAATTCCATGTGAAAATTACTAAAGCAAATAATTACCACTTTAAAAGATAATTTTAAAATAAGAAAGATGAATCATGATGAAACAACAACAAAAAGATGTTCTTAAGACTACTGAGCACCCAAAAGAGCCTCACAATACGTTTCCCATCTCAGCACACAGGTGAGCCCAAAGGTGAGCACACAGGTGAGCCCACAGAAGAGCCCCCACTGTCCCTTTCACTGACTATCTGGGGAGAGACTGACAGAAACTCTCAGGATCCAGGTAGCATGGTTCTGTCTGGGAATGAGTATATTCTGACCCAGAAACAGAGCCAGGTCTCTGCCATCAGGACTTCAGGACTGCCCACAAGGAGCTGATCACCAAAGAGTAATCTTTCTCCTGAGCCCACAGGCTCTCAAACCAGCAGGAGAGACAAGTTCCAGTCAGAGACAACAAGATAATCTAACATCAAAAGTAACAAGATGGCAAAAGGCACATGCAAGAACATAAGAAATGGAAACTAAGGCAACCTGGCAGCATCAGTCACCAATTCTTCCACAACAGCAAGTAGTGGATTTCCCAACACACCAGAAAAACATGATATGGACTTAAAAATCAAACTTCATGACAATGATGGAGGTTCTTGAGAAGCGCCTAAATAACTCCCTTAAAGAATTATAGGAGAACACATGTAAACAAGTAGAAGCCCTTAAAAAGAAACACAAAACTCACTTAAAGAGCTAAAATAAAGCACAACCAAACAGGTGAAGAAATAGAGAATGAAATTAGAAATGATAAAGAAATTACAAAAGGAGACAACCCTGAAGAGAGAAAACCTAGAAAAGAAATAAGGAGTTATAGATTCAAGCATCCCCAACAGACTAGAAGAGGTGGAAGAGATGATCTCAGGGGCAGAAGATACTATAGAAAACATTGATACAACCATTAGAGAAAATGAAAAAAAATCAAAAAGCACCTAACTCAAAATATCCAGGAAATCCAAGACACAATGGGAAGACCAAACCTAAGGATAATAGTGTAGGAGACAACAAAAAATTCACACTAAAAATCTCACTTTTTAGAGAAGAAAACTTACCTAACCCCAAGAACATGATAACCATGAACATACAAGTAGCCTAAAAATTTCCAGATAGATTGGACCAGAAAAGAAACTCCTCCTGTCAGATAACACTCAAAACAACAAATGTTCAAGACAAAGAAAGAATACTGAAAGCAGTTAAGGAAAAAGGACAAGTAACATATAAATACAGACAGATTAGAATTACACCAGACTTCTCAACAGAGACTATGAAAGTGAGAGGATCCTGGACAGGCATCATACAGACCCTAAAAGAACACAAATGCCAGCCCAGGTTACTATATCCAGCAAAACTATCAATTACCATAGATGTACAAACCAAGATATTCCAGGACAAAACCAAATTTACACAGTGTCTGTCCACAAATCCTGTCCTACAAAAGATAATAGATAGAAAACTCCAAAACAATGAGAGAAATTACACTGCAAGAAAAGCAAGAAAATAATCTTCTTGCAAGAAAACCAAAAGAAGAAAAGCACACAAAAATAATTCTATTTCTAAAAAGAAAAATAATAGAAAACAACAACCACTATTCCTTAATATTTCTGAACATCAGTGGACTCAATCCCCCAATAAAAAGATATAAACTATCAGACTATCAGACTAGATATGTGAACAGGAACCAGCCTTTCTTTGCATACAGGAAACTCATCTTAGAGACAAAGACAGACTCAGAGTAAAAGACTGAGAAAAAAAATTAAAGCAAATAGTCACAAGAAAAAAAGCTGAAATAGCTATTCTAATATAAAATATAATAATGGAGTTTCAACCAAAGGTTATCAAAAAAGATAAGAAAGTATACTTTTTACTCCTCAAAGAAAAAAAATCTATCAAGATGAACTCTCAATCCTGAACATCTATTCTCCAATATAAAATATATCTTTTTCTCAGCACTTCAAGGAACCTTCTTCAAAATTGACCATATAATCGGTCAAAAAAGAGGCCTCAACAGATAATAGAAGATCAAAATATTCCCATGCATGCTATCAGATCACCTTGGACTAAGGCTGATCTTTAACAACAACAAAAACAAGAAAAGCACACATATATATGGAAGCGGAATAATGTTCTACTCAATGATAACATGGTCAAGAAAGAAATAAATCAAGAAACTAATGATTGTTTAGAATTTAACAAAAATGAAGCACAAAATACTCAAACATATGGGATGCAATGAAAGCAGTACTAAGAGGAAAAATCATACCTCTGAGTGCCTCCAAAAATAAAGTGGAGTGAGCACACACTAGCATTTTGACAGGGCACCTGAAATCTTTACAATAAAAAAGATGATACACAAAATAGGAATAGACAACAGGTAATAATCAAACTCAGAGCAGAAATCAACCAAGTAGAAACAAAAAGAACTATACAAAGAATTAACCAAAACAGGACTTGATTCTTTGAAAAAAATTAACAAGATCGATGAACTCTTATTAAGACTAACTAGAGGGTACAGAGAGAGAGTATCCAAATTAACAAATTCAGAAATGAAAGGGGAGACATAACAACAGAAACTGAGAAAATTCAAGAAATCATCAGATCTTATTCCAAAAGCCTATAGTCAACAAAATTGTTAAATCTAGTGGAAATGGACATCTTTCTAGACAGATACCAGGTTAAACCAAAGTTAAACCAGGATCAAATAAACCATCTAAACAGTCTCATAATCCCCTAAAGAAATAGAAGCAGTTATCAAAAGCCTCCCAAACAATAAAAGCCCAGGTCCAGATGGGTTTAGTGAAGAATTCTATCAGACCTTCATAGAAGACCTAATATCAATACTCTCCAATCTATTTCACAATAGAGAAACAGAGGAAATACTACCCTACTTAGTATTCAAAGACATAATTATGCTCATACCTAAACCACACAAAGACCATACAAAGAAAGAGAACTTTAGGACAATTTCCCTTATGAACATCAATGCAAAAATATCCAATAAAATTCTCACAAACCAAATCCAAGAACACATCAAAACGATCATTCACCCTGATTAAGTAGGCTTCATCCCAGGGATGCAGGAATAGTTTAATATTTGGAAATCCATCAACATAATCTAATATATAATCAAAGCCAAAATAAAAAAAGAAACACATGATCATCTCAGTAGATGCTGAGAAAGCATTTGACAAAATTTAACACACCTTCATGATAAAAGTCTTGAAAAGATCAGGGATTTAAAGCCCATACCTAAACACTGTAAAAGCACTATACAGCAAACTAGTAGCCAGCATTGAACTAAATGGTGAGAAAGTTGTAGCAATTCCACTAAAATCAGGGACTAGACAAGGCTGCCTACTCTCTCCCTACCTATTCAATATAGGTAGTCCTAGACAGAGCAACTCGGCAACAAAAGGAAGTAAAAGTGAGATGCACCCGAGTAAGCTTACAGCTAGTCATCCTACTGAATACAGGACCCCAGTGAAGAACCTAGAGAAAGGACTGAAGGAGCAAAAAGGGCTTGCAATTTCATGAGAAGAACAACATTATCAACCAACCGAACACTTCACAACTCCCTTGGACTAAAACACTAACCACTGAACACACATGAAGACCCACGCGTGCTCAAGTTACATATGTAGCAGAGGATAGCACTATCTGGCATCAAAGGGAGAAGAGGTCTTTGGTCCCGTGAGGGTGTGTTTTCTCAGACTAGGGGAATGCCAAGGCAGTGAGATTGAGAGGGTGATTGGGAGAGGGAGCACCTTCATGGAAGCAAGTGTGGGGGAGGGGAGATGGGATTGGGATGGTGGTGGAAGGGGATAACATTTCAAATGTAAATACAGAGAATATCTAATAAAGTAATTTAGAAATATTCTGAGATCACTTGTCAACATTTTCCACATAAAAGCTATCTCATTCATTCATACAGATACAAGCAGTCATAGTTATGAAGGCTGAAGGAAGATTCTACTATTGCCTCCCTCATTGAGTAATGCATGATCTAAAAACGTTTCAATCATTGTTTTCAGGTGACCTACATTTTCAAAGTAACTTTTATTTACCTGATATAATTGTCACCTCTGAGGTTTACTGCTTCAGTCTGTTAATCTAGGCCTAGCCCTAGGAGCATATCTAGGCCTAAAATGTTTTCAGTTTCTGGGGGTTACTGCTGAATAAACTCACCTTTTCTACTTCTTTCTGAGCTCTAGCTTGCTGGTTCAAATGAGCTGCTCTGGGACAAATTTCTGTCCTTGCTGACTGACTCAATATGTCAGTACTTGACTTTTTGGCTTTGCCTCATATTAATTTTGGTAATCTGTTCTAATTTGCTGCCTCTCTCCCTCCCCAGTCCCCCTTCTTTCTCTCTGTTTCTATCTGTCTTTAACTTGTTTTTGTAAAACTCTTCCAATCTTTTGTCACTACCATCTCCAACCAGCAGAAAAGGAGCATCAACATAGCGATCTTCTCAAAGCAGTTTATTTAGGAGCCTTACAGCATGCAAGTTAAAATCTTTCTGTCTCTTTTTTGTCTCTCTTTCTATTTCTCCCCCCTCCACCCCCATGCTTGTCCCTTTTATCCTCTCTCAACTCCACCTCCTGCAGTCCATGTGGCTGCAGTTCATAGGTCTGCTTCATCTGGCCCGATCTCATGGGTGCCACTCGCATGGTGGGAGTGGCTAATCTCGGGTGGGGGGGCAGGAGGAAGTCAGGTGCTAGTCACAAGACTAGGCCGGAGTTCCAAGCGCCATCTTTGGACTGCCGCCACATCCGCTCTCCACAATCTTCCAATAAAATTGCCTCTCTTTTTTTTTTTTCCTCTTTGTTGCACCTTAAGTAGCTTCCTTTCCTTCTCTCTTCTTGTGCGAGTTGGGCATATTCTATTCTGTCAAACTTTTCTCTGATTTATTACTTTGTCTCCCACTAAATTAGACATAACTTTCAAACACGGTGTTTCTTTCTAAAAACTAACTTTATCTTCATTGTTTGGACTTAAAGTTGTGTACCACCACTCCTGGACCTAAGCTTTTTACTTGGAACTTGCTCTGTAACAGACTGGACTTGACCCCAGGGATCTGCTTGCCTCTATCTCCTGGGATTAAAGGCATTGTCAGTATGCCATTCCAGATGGATCATACAGAACCTAAAGGTCTGGTGTGGTCCCTTGCCAGAGTCACCATGTACTGAATTAAAATTCCTCTACAACTTACTTCTTTCTGTTTAAGCTATAAACTGAAGACAGTTTAACTTTTACAATACAATCAATTACCAATTCCACAAATTTAATATTCCAAATGTCCTTATGATGATTCACTGATGTGATGATACTTCATAATTAATGTTCTGATCATCTGAAGGTTTTCAGTCTGCCAGCTGGATGAATGGTCTGTCTTTTCTCAGCTGTCTCCTTACCGTAGGGAGTCTACTTTCTGCATCATCTACAAGACCCAGGACCCAGACGCTGTGGAAAGCCTCCTACCTCAGTGAGGCAGAAAAAGCACCCAGCTCACTTTCCTATGGAGCTGAGCTGATGTCTCAGAACTAAAAAGCTTCTTCTTTTCTGCCTCCTCCCTGTCAGCTGGTTACACTTTCGTCTTGACCAATGGGTGACAGTATTTAGCTCCTGGACTGAAGATGCGGCACAAATAATTGTCAAAATAAACAAATATCTCGGATAAAAGGTCCATGCTATCAATTAGTCATACAATAACAATACTTTTCTTGAGTAAATAACACTACCTGGGTTTCATATTGTCCTCAAATATTCTGCAACACTGTCTCTAATACTTAGCTTGTACCTTAGTCTCCATTATGTTTTTTCTAGGTTGAATTACTTTCAGGCAAAAGTACGTACAACTTTACTGGGAAATTACCATTATTAAATGAGAAAATATATGTGTTTCTCATGAAATCTAACATGCTATATATGATGCATATATACATATATATGGATAAACCATCATATTTGATAGTATATAGAAGATCCACTTTTCTACATATAAAAGCTCCCTTGTAAGTTTTCACAAGTGTATAGCTCTTTTAACTGAGATATGAGTGTTGATATGAGAACACTACATAGATGTATATGTGGGGGAGGTGGAGGGAGTAAGGGGGAAAGAGAGAGAGGGTGAGGGTGAGGGAGAGAGAGAGAATATAACAATACAAGAAGAATGGATTTGAGAGTGAATGGAGATACTAAGAGATATTTGTTCAATATATGGAACAGGACAAATAGAAATCTTATAGGTGCAGTACTTATAAATTTTCAATAAAGCAAAAAACAAAAATCATGATATAATAGATAAAGATGTTCTTTATAAGTAGAAATATATGCTCATAACTCCACAGAAATAAGAATAAAATTATTTTTATTCTAGTTTGATGTCTGTTATTCTTTATTTTTAATGACGTTATCTATTTAATCAAACTGCCTCATAGTAGCCTCTGGTATTATTAAACAATGAAGTGTTTGTTTCTGTGATTGGAAGAATGTTATCTCTAATTCTAATAGTTTCGTTGATATCAGTGGGAGGTTGATGGGCTATTCTGCCTGTGGCAGCAATGAAAGGAATTCCTGTTTAACAAGGATCCAGAGTCCTCTCAGATGGGGAATTCAGTTTAGTCCCTCCTGTTGAGGTGTTTTCATTCAGCCTTGCTGACTGCCAAAACTAATTAATGTATGCAGTGTTTACAGAGATTATAGAAGAGACACTATTTGTTTTTAGAAAAGGTAATCACTTGAAAAACTAAAGTTGATTCTACTTAGATGCAAATGCCTTGAGTGATAAATAAACCCAGCCTTCTGTAGTGTGTGAAACTACTGTTCCTTTCCTGCAACCTCTTCCATTGCAGATGTGCGAATACAGACACAATTGCATTTCATACTTGCTGTGTGGAAAGAGGGAAGGAAATAAACAGGATGGAGAAAGAAAAAAAAGAAGAGTGGATGAATTATGCACAAGGTTTCTACAGTTTCATAAATTAGTAATCTGTTCATCCATAATCACCAAGCAATTCCAATCTCTTCATTAAAAATTTTGGGGGGAGAGCTTGAGAACTCGTGACAAGGGAGTAGTAGGATACTTGGGACTATAAACCACACAATGACCAGCACGACAGAGAGCACCGAGTGCAGAAAGTGGTATTCATGTCACTGGTGCAAACAGTAGCTGCCTAATTGTACACAACGTCTGCTCAACAGAAGAAATCTACGCATGATAGCCTAAGTATGACAATGAGACAAAGTTAATAAGGTCATAGACCATAAAGAAGAATCTTTATATCATCGTCACTTTTCTAGGCCAGTAGAATCCCCAACTATCTAATACTTATTATTATACTAAATACCCTTATACCAACGTAGAGTGCCCAATTCTCATCAAAAAGCTTCTTTTTGCAACAGATGGACACAATTACAGAAACAGACAATCTTTCAAAATATAAGGAAAAATTGACTTTTGTGTGTCCAAAACCCAAATGGTAAATCTACAGTAGACCAGCTCCCCAGTTCTAAGGCTTGGGGAACATAATAGAGAAATAGAAGGAAAGATTTTAAGAGCTAAAGGACTAGGATGCCTGCTATGAGATAGTGCCTTCTGTATGTAACACCCATAAAATCACAAAAATATGGTTGACTAAACAAGATGTAAACAATGTGTGCTCTGCCCTATAGCTCTACCTTTAGATGAACAGCTATAGGCAATTGATAGCTGCTGAGGGAGAAAAAAACAGTTTTTGTTTTTGTTTTTGTTTTTTTAATGCAAGAGCTTTCTGGTTAAATTTTCTAAACACAAGCATTCAGCCATAAACTCATATGAAAAAGCTAGATAGATTATGTTTGTGTGTGTGTGTGTGTGTGTGTGTGTGTGTGTGTGTGTGTGTGTGTGAAAGCATATAAATTAAATAAGTATGAATTTGAGAGTGAATGGGGGTACTCAGCAATGTTAGGATACGGAACAGGGAGAATTTCCAATGTTGAAGGTGCAGTACTTATGTATGGAATTATCAATAAAATAAGAAACAAAATCTATGAATCATTGCTATTTGAAGAAGTCACACATCATATAGATGAACATATTTTTGTCTAACCTTTCTAATTATTCTTCATGTCAATTAGTCCTTGTGCTTGCCTTGATTTACAGCCTATTCATACAATCATTATTGCCAGTCTGTAACTTTAATAGCCATGAAGAAATAAAAAGGAGAAATGCGAGATTTTTTTAGTATGTAAATTGCTTGCCAAACTTCCTGCATATACCTGTAAAAAGCTAGCTATGGTGACACACTTCAGTTTTTATAGTACCAAATAGGCTGATTGCTGGAGATTGCTGGCTAGCTTGTTTTAATAAATTGATGAGCTCCCTTTTAAGTGTGATATTCTGCTTAAAAGGTAAGGAGAACAAAAGATTACAGCTGACAAAAACCTGCTGTCTCTTTATGCATACACCTATACAAACGCACATGCAAACATGCAATCATACACACAGTAAAAAATCTCCAAACATTTGTACACATGGATACACATTGCACATACAAGAAATTAAGGATAATCTGAAGTACTGATAATATAGTTGTTTTTGTTCCATGGTTGTAAATAGAACTTTGAAAATTAAGAGGTTTGAAATTAGAAGTTTAATCACCACTAAGTTTTAGCTAAATTTTTTTTCTCATTTTACTTTTTTGTTTCTGTTTCAGAGTCTATTTACTTCTCCTCCTTTATTTCCTTGGAGAGCCATCACCACAGTGGCTAGGAGTATTGAAGAGTTCAGAATGGCTGTTCACAGAATTACCTCATTTGGCCACATTTCTCACCATGCTTTGAAAAGAAAAAGCAAGTCTGCAGGTTGCATCTGTGACCTCTAGGGGAAGAGGTTCCTGCACACAAGTGCCTAACAACCTCTAAGTTTATTTTTACAAAGAACCATTTGGGCCTCTGACTCTTTAGCCGTAGAGCTTGCTTCATGCAGCTTTCATGGTAAAAAGCTCCTTTGTCAAAGCCCTTAGGCCCAGAGGTGATAGCTGCTACAGAAAAATACCATAGACAGAAAGATATATTTTCAATAACCCTTGACTTTTATTAGTTCAGCCACTGCTAGCATAAAGAATAAGTGGACCCTTGGTATTTTAAATGTTTCTTGTCCCCCTCCATATACTTCCCAGGTCAGCATTCTTTACTGATGAAATTTCTGTTCTGAACCATGCCTGGCTGTCATGGGGAGAAGTATAAGCAAAAGTATCTACCTCAGAGATTTGGTTGTTACGCCCAAAGCATATGATCAATATAGTAACATGGGGTTTGTAGTGATTTTATTATTTAATTACATCTGAAAACCAGATTCATATGAGTAAAAGAATTGTGAATTCCTGAATCTGACAGAAATAGCTCACTTTCTTATGATAATATTTAAACATAATAAAAGAGTTTTTAATGCCATGTAAAACTCATAAGTGTTCTGTGGTATCAGGTCAATAATATGGATACATTTTTAAGATGCTATTATTTAAATACAGTGAATTACAGAATAATTCTTCAATACATTGAAAGGTGCTGTGAAAAGGCATTCTGTGCTAGGAAGTATTCAGCAGAAAGAATTGATCTAATGGTACCGTTATCTAACATAGCTTCAAATTTGCTCCAAAATTTTAAATGAATCTTATTGTTCATGTGTCCCAGAACAAAATGTCCATGTAATTATGCATTACATTGAAAAAGTCTAGCTCAAGTACTGACAATAATTTACAACCTGACCTTTGCATGTGATGAGCTGTGTTAGATTTATCGCTCTCAGTTTCAAGTTGCCTTCTCATTCTTCATTGCAATGGCCAGTGGATTCAGGGAAGTACACCTAGGGAAGAGCCAGCAGGACTGGGTTCCAAAAAAATAATCCCTGGTAATGGGCCAGACAGGCAGCATGCTCCATCCCTAGCTGTGCCTCTGAGAAACAAAGGACCTGCATTAGATGATCTACAGGACTAGTTGAACTGGACATTTCATCTTTTATTGAGTGATAACCAGAGTAACTTACACATAAATGAAAGTCCTCTGAGTTCAAGGATCAGCACTAGAACATGAGATGAAAGCCTTATAAAAGGCAGTGTTTCTGTCTCCAGATTCACTCTAAAGTGTCGGGGGAATAGCATATCATAGACTGAGTAGTGATGGAATGAAATGTGTGCCAATAATCATATAGACATTTTTAAACCCTATACATAATTTTTATACTAGTAAAAGATTTGTTAGGCTTAGCTCTGACTTGATTTGGTCAAGTAAATAGTATAAGGTACATAAAATTCAGATGGGAGTAACTGGTTACATTTGACATATCAGTTAAAATAAATGACTCAGGGGGAAAAATGCAAAGAAAAAAACCCAGATTTGAGGATGTAAAGCAATGTTTCTATCAAACCAATTGTTGTGGGATAAGACAACGAGGAAGAGCAACAGCTATGAGTGAAGAAATGACTAAAAAAGAAAATGGTAAAACTATAAGAATATTAAATTACACTCTCAAGAGAATCATTTGAAACAAAAAACTATCAAATAAAAATTTAAAACATGTTCAGTGTCTGTTAGAGTTAACTTGGAGAAAAGTTTGTGTCTTTCTTCTTTTTATTTTTACTCTTAACCCACTTTTATTTATTTTTATCGATTATTTTTTATTTACATTTCTAATGTTGTCCCTCCTCCAAGTCTTCCCTCCAAAAACTCCCACACCATATCTTCTGCTATTTGCCTCCAAAAGGGTGTTTCCCACCCACCCACCCACGGTGTCTCTTTCTTATCTATACTTTCCTGTGTATCTTCCTCTTCCCAAATGACAATATATTGACTGCAGATATTTCAGCACAATTGGTTTTAAAGGTCAAAGACTCCTTGCAAATCTCTTCTCATTTAATCAGCATCTGATCAAGAATAAAGGAAATTCTTTTTTCCTGATAAACTGGCAGTGGGAGCTAAGTAAGACTGTAAACCATGCCATACCACAAACTTCACACAGCAGATTTATTGGGAAGAACAAAGTGGAAGTCTCTGAAGGAGAAGAAAAACAGCAGCGGTTCATGGAGGAGAGGGCTTTTATATGCTTCTCGAACATGAACCGTGAAATAGTTAAAAGGTACAATGAAACCCTGCCTGAAGTATGGTCCTTGGCCAGGGTATTTGTTGGCTATTCTGAGTCTGGGAATGGGGATGAATTTCCAAGTTTCAGGAGCTCAGGGTCAAATAGGGCACAGTGTGTCCTCTGATTGGCCTCTTTCCTTAGACTCAGGTCTGTTCCTAGCACCCAAAGACAATGCCTCTCCACTGCTTGTAACTCAGCAGAGGTTCTGACACAAACTTGTAACCTCCACAAGTATTATCACATATGGTCAACACATCAGCACAGATAATCAAAGTAAAAATAAATCTTTGGCATTGAACATGAAACATCATAATATTAAAAATCATAGATGTAGCCTTTTCCTTTTATTTTAAAGCACAGGTATATTTAATATTAAAACAGAAGTCCCAGGAAATTAGACACTCTCCACAGAAACTTGATCAGCCCCACCATTTATTTGTAAACATGTTATTTGTGTCAATAATCAAGTTGACAACACTTTACAATTTCCTTGAATAATATTAACATCATAACAGAAAACAATCCACTATACAGAGTTACAGTTTCAGTACTCTAAAATCTTTTTAACACAAAGTGTATTTGAAACACTGAACATAAAAAGTAAGTGAGAGTGCTAAAGAAAACAAAAGGCCCAGTAAGGGAAATCACTTCCTGCAAACAATACAAAAGCATCTGGATACATGTTAAACAAGAAAGGTCCTAAGGCAATGCTTCTCCACCTCCCTAATGCTGTGACCCTTAATACATCCCCAACCAAAACATTATTTTACTACTTTGTAACTGTTGTCTTGCTGTTATGAATCATAACAAATAACTGATATGCAGGATATCTGATATGTGACTCCTGTGAAAGGATAACTTGAGCTCCCACAGGGGATGATGTAGCCTTTTTCAAGCAGTCCTTACACAAATAGGAAGTATGACTTGATCATCATCCTATCAATGGTTATCATTCAGTGGTCAGGATATGTTCCATAGGGCTGGATATATTTAGATTGACAGTTGACAACTGTCAATCATACAGTATTCAGGGCATAATCAGTGGGTCAAATATATATGCAAGGCTTCAGTGACAGCGCAGAAATGGTGCATGTTTCTGCAACATCGAGCAAAGGTACCACATCCTTTGAAATCTTAGATGTGGAGTCTGTGTAGCAACAGGCATATATATGATGTTTTAAATTCATTTAACAAGCATAGCTTAGCATCTTCATAGATAAATTTCACAAATGAAGATATAAAGCAAATGTACTTAAATTTTAATACATAGCAAAAATAAAAAACCCACATTCCTAATATCTTCTTTCAATTTTCTTTCACTGAAAAGTTTCATGTTAGATGTTTTATATATTATTTATAGAGTAATAGAAAATGAAAAAATATGCTGACTTTATCTATTACAGCTCATTTTCTGTATTTGTTTTAGGTTTTGCTCACTGGCAGCTCTTGTTCATTAATCCCTGTGATGTGATTATTAAGTTTGGTTCAAGCATAGAAGGTGAGCTTCCTCTTCTGAAGAAAGGTGAGTCCTGTGCTGATTACAATAACAGGATTATGGCTTTCTTTCTAAATCAGTTAGAAAGAAGATAACACAGCTTATTTCTGTCTTATCATTTATTTACTCCGGTGATTAAAGAGGGAATTTAGTTTCTAATTCTCACCTCAGTCAGAAGAGAAAACACGTCTTACTTACAAACACCTGTACTCAGAAGTTGGTTTGGGATAAGATAAGATCCATTGACTTGCTTTCAAAAAATAAGATTCATTTTTTTTTTTTGTGGCTAAGCAGTATTTCATTGTATGATATATTTTTATTATCTTCACTATTTATGTGTTTGTCAATGGACACTGAGCTGCTTAGTTTTAAATGTCAGCTTGATAGGACCTTGAATTACCTGATAGAAACTACTTTCGGTGTAGTAAATGTAGGAGAATCTGCCGTAAATATGGATGGCACTCTACAGAAGTTGCCCAGATAAAAGCCATGGAAGAAGTTCACTTAGCCTGTGCTGTCTTTAATGAGTGCTAGGACATCTCTAGACCCCATGTGCTGTCCACTCTGGTGTCTTCACTGGCAATAACTCAGGTTCCTTTGCTTTCCAATGTTGACTGAAGACCTGCAACTCTCTGGGAGTCCTCTATTATCATCAGATTAAGAAGAGTAAGCACCTTTTAAGCAGCTAATAGGTTCTCAGCCTCCTTGGTGTGAAACAACTATTATTAGGTAACTCCAACCATACCTGGAAAACTAAATTTATTTTCCATTTTATTTATACAGGAAAATAAATTAAGAATTTTTTCTATCCCAAATAGCCATAAAAAGTAATTAGAAAAAAAATATATATATTCTGAATTTATATATATATATATATAACAGACATAAGAATATAGTCAATTTAATATAATTTTATAAAAGCAATATTTTATTATAGATGAGTGAGAGAACAAATTTGCATGTAAGTTAACATCTATTTTTCAAAATTCTACTGTATTTAATTATGCAAAAGTTACATTTTAATTGCTAAAATACATGGTTTCCAATGATATTTATGTTTCACTGTGCAGAATAATTGTAATGTGCAATCATGAAGAGATGGCAGTTTCCTTGGCACTGAGCTCATTTCAGTTTAGACACACATTTGACCAAACGATATTTCTTGACTTACAGGTCAATATGAATTCATTTTCTTAATATCTCATGTAACAACATAAACAATTTTACCTAATGAAAACATCCAAACTAGAAGCAGGTATGTGCAAAGTTTCTCAACATCAAGAAAAGGGAATGAAAAGCACAGTAGGATATGTCCTGCCAACTGTTAGCATGTCTGTTATCAAAAAGACAATGGATAACAAATGCTGGCAAGGTTACAGAGAAAAAAGAACCCTAGCACACTGTTGGTGGGAAGGCAAGTTAATGAAGTCATTATAGAAAACAGTGTGCTGCCTACTCCAAAAATTAAAATAAAATTTTCTTTCGTTCCCATGGTTTTACCTTGGGCACATAAGCAAAGAATACACAATCAGTATGCAAGAGAGGAATCTGAATCCCTGCATCCACTGGTGCATCACTCACAGCAAACTAGCCTGGAAACAATACAAATCTGTAAATGGTTAGAAGAAAAAACCATGATGTTTTTGCACAAAAGCATATCATTATCCATAAGGAAGAAGATGCTGCTAATTTTAACAACAAACATAAACCTAAAAGACACTGTTTTAACTGAAACAGGCCAGACATAGAATGACCAGTACCACATGATCCACATATATCTGAAATTTTTAATATAGCAGAGATTGAGAGATAATAATGGTGGTTTCTTAAGGCTTAGTCAATCCCTTGCAAAAGGAAAAAGTGCCTTAAAAATCCTAAGCTCCAGGTACATGAGAGCAAAAAGTTTGTTCATAACATTAACACTGTAAGGACCATGATAAAAAAAAAAACATTATTTCTACAATATAGGTTACTCCAAGCAGAAAATAATTTAAAATATAATGAACATTTGACACCCTACATATATTTAACATGATTTAAACATTATACCAAGTACTGTATACCATTAATAAACATAACATTTGTGTTTCAAGATAATGTTTAAATATTAATATAACAAACAATTGAAAACAAATGTCTAACAAAAATGAAATAATGGCTGTATATAATAGTCATATAGCCATCAGAGATATATAGAGATAATCCTACACACACACACACACACACACACACACACACACACACACAAACATTCCTAGCAAGATTGTGAAGATAAACGGACACTGTTCCAGAGTAGAAACATTAACAAATAATTATGGATATAATTCTCTAGACATTCTTAAAAAAAAAAATCCAAGGCTAGGTCTACAATATGCTCCAACTCTTCAGCAAATGTGTTCAAAGAGATTTTATTATTGATATATCAAAGAGACCCATGACTCCTCTTTGCATTACAGAATTATTCACAGTAGCCAAAGTACAGAACCCCTGTGTTATCTGTTAGGTGAAGGTCTTCCAGAATAAAACTGAGAGACTGAATAAATCTTGAACAGGGATTCATGGAATTAATGCTGATAGACGGTTAGTTAGCCTTGTAGTTTAGGGACATATTAGTGACAAGAGAGGCATCTTCTCATAATGTAAACAAAAATATAAACCATAGTGACAAAACATATAATAGTTTTATATTTGTTTAAGTTGAGTAGTATTAAATACAATAGAAAATTATGTAAAGGTATGATATTAGACATTATAAAACTTCAAATTACCTGTCTGTCTATCTATCTATCTATCTATCTATCTATCTATCTATCTATTTATCTATCTATCTATCTATGACATAAAATTAGTAAAGATAGTTCATGTGAATAAAATTACATTAAATATAACTGACATTCATTGGTTATATTTTGATGTCTATTATGGAATTAAACGTATATAGTTCTGATTCCATGCTATTTGGGATAGAAAAATACTTCATTTTTTTTTCATTTTAAGTAAAATGGAGGAGCCTGGCCCATCTGCCACCCAGAACGGCGGCTTGTAGAGGCTGAGCAACTGGTGGGTGGGAGACCTGGGCTGCCAGGGAGCAGAGAGATCTCTGTGGAGTGCACACGGAAAGTGCACCCCCTGCCTTGCCCTGCCCCGCCCTGTCTGATCCAGCGACCAGGAATAGAACTTTGGAACTTCTGTTCCCACCAGGCGACTCTGAGGCATAGAACAGGACTCGACCCATCTGCCACCTGGACCAGTGGAGATCCAGGGACACAGACCAGATACAAAGGAAAGGCAAGAACATATCACTTAAGTAAAATGGAAAGAAAATTTAGTTCAGGCAAAGTTATTCTTAATATAAATTTGAATGAATTGGGAAGTCCAGTATTAAGGCCTTTAGGATATAAATTCTTCATGATTTTAAATGAAAAGCAGAAAGTACACCTGTCAGGTAGACTGCTCAGGTAAAGAAAATCTACACAATTGTGGACTGAAATATAATTATAGCAATGTACCCCAAGGGTAACACTGCTGTTCCAAGGGACAGAAAAGAACCAGCATCCATCCAAGCCTCTTATTTTTCTACTACAGGCGATCTTATATGCAAAGTCAGATAATTCAAGCCTACATATTACCTTCTCATAAAATGTAATTAAACTGTGAGGTGATATTATCTAAACTAATGAATCTCCACAGTACAGATGGTCTACTATTTTGCTTGCATCCATGAAAAGATGTTAAACTACTAGTCCTTTTTCTGGTGTTCTAGTCAGATTTGAGTGTGTGTGTGTGCATGTGTGTGTGTATATGTGTGTGTGTGTGTGTGTGTGGTAAGATGATGCTGTCATCTTGGGATGTCTTAGGAAATTGCAACTTTCCAAATTACTAAGTAATTTTCAATTAAACAATATAATATAGAGGAATAGACGAACAGATGCATGTAATATAATAGAAACAGAAAATAGATGTCCAAAAATACATAAAGTTTTAGTAAGATGAAATTTTGTTCTTTCTCTTTAATATAAAAATATATCAAGATAAAACATAAAAAAATAAAACATAAGTTTATCTGAGGACATAGAGATTGAATTCATGTGCTAAGGCACCAAATTATACATAAGGATTATTTAAATTACATTCTACATAATTGTATTGAAAACAATATTCTACTATGTGTGAAAAATTCCCTAATTTTCATGTACTCTAATGAATTTATAGAAAACATAATGAAAACAAAAACATAAGTCTGAAAACTGCACCCAGTGTGCAAGAAACCAAAGAACAAGATGTCGTTAGGGACTAAATTGGAAGTTTTGTGGCAAAATTTTGTACTTGGGGGACTTTTAGCTAAAAAATTAACAACTTGGTTCCAAGAAATAAAAACTAAAAGAAACACAGGAAGTAAAAACAATTATTAGTGAATGGGATCAAGTGATGGTTCACTTGACAAAAACATTGAAATCCTGTAGGATGCAACCCTATAAGAGCTGACAAAGGAGAGGAACCTCAGTGGTCAAAAGAGGAACCAAGACACACTCCACATGGCCATACTGTAAATTAAGACTTGGGAAACAGCAGAGCTTCCAGCTGAAGAACATGTAATTCTGACCTGCCCAATTCTACCCAGCTGAGAAACATTTCGCGGTTCTAAAATAGGTATTTCATCTCAGTCATTAAGAACTGAAAATTATTTATCATTGAAAAGACATAGTAACTGAAATCAATGTTTGTCTTAAGTAAGAGAAAAGCTGTTTAGTGAGGCCTAAGCTGGACTCTAAACCTAATGTTTGTCCTGATACAGAGACACTGTGGCCCCATAAGACAATAAAAGAGGTGATCAAGGCAAGCAGGCAGAATCTGAGTAGATTTACATGAAAATGGCAAGATTTTCCAGGAGAAATAAGAGATGAGAAAAGGAGCTCAGAGTTCCAGAACCAGTGCCCATCAGATACATAGAAGATATATACAGGCAGTCTCATCAAATGTATGAGAAACACTTGATTATTAGACTTGAAAACATGAAGAACATTACAAATGCTAAATATTGAACTAACACAAATCATTAACGTTTCTTCATATTCAAAATTGACTGTTTAAAACAAGAAATCAACATTATATTATGATTTAAACTAACTCTATTATGTAACATACAATATGTAATAGGTAATGTATAACATATAACATGAAACATGTAACTTGTAATGCATAATGTGTAACATGTAATATATAATATTTAATATATATATAAATAATATATGCATTCATAACCCAAAACTGTTACAAAATGGGAACATTAAAGCCTCCTTAATTCTTTACTTTACATGCCTGTCTTAGTCATACATATTCTGTGTAGAGATTATAGTTGCTTACTGTGACTATCCTTAACCCCTCAGATATAACTGTTTAAAGATTTATAGCTTATATCCTATAAATTAGTGAGAACTGAAATCCAAAAAAACCCAGAAGGCAAAAAGAAATAATGAACAAACAAGAGGTGCCATTATGTTACTATTAGAGATTAATTCAATTTTATCTTGTGCCCCATGCCCTAGTCCATTGAGTCGAGTTCTGTTGTTCAACAGCATATTGGCCCTTGTAGGGAGCCGTTTGTGCCACACCCAAACTTGGCGCCGGCTTCCCGCTGAGAACTCAGCAAACAGAGCTGTTGCTCAGCCAAGAGACTTAATGCGCATGCGCCACATACATCATAGCCCGCTCTCGGGGCATACTATTGAGTTACTGGAGGGCGCACCAATCAGGTAGCGACACCAGTCTCCTAGGCATATATAGCAGTGCATTTCTCCCCCACGTGGAGAGGGAGATGGTGGAGAGATTGCGGGAGACCCCACGTGGAGAGATGGCAGAGAGATCCCACGTGGAGAGAGACTGCACATGAGAGGTTGCCTATACAGTAGACCCGGTAGGGAGTCCCCGGCTCAGAGAGAAGTTTCCTGCTCAAGAGATCCCCTGCTCAGAGTATTGTACAATAAAGGTTGTCCGCAGAAGAATCCGGTTGTTGCACGCCTGTTCCTATCGGCGGGAAGCGTGGGTGCGCGCCAGGCCCTGATGTATGCTTCTTTACTGAGGGCTAAGTCATAAAAATGCTGGTGGAATTTTATACCCATCTCCTCCTCTCCATGCTGCGATTTGTTTACCTTGAGCTTGTACTTAAAATCTTGTGCTTGCTTTTTAACAATTGCTGTGAATTCATATGTCCTGTCCTATTTTGTTGGGAAAATATGGGTTCCTTAATTTTTTCCTCCACTTTGGCTCTTACAGTCATCTCATTACCACTTCAGTGAAGTCTCATGAGCCTTGAGAACCATAACATTATATATTCTTTCCATTCAAGTCTGAGCTCTCAACAAGAGTCTTTACATCTTAGCTGCTAAGCAACTGTTCACTACAGTCTGCGTAAAGCAGCTCCTCTGGTGAGGATTCGGGAGATGCATTGTAATCTACATGAGTCATTTATACTGTGCCCTTTTAACAGAATAATTTTAGTGAGTTTTTCCATATGAAAAACTAGCCAGATTCATTTCCATGTTCACAGTGTTAGGTATGTTTTTCATCTAACAAAATAGGTTCTGGTTCCAGAGTAACTGGCTACTCACATAACATCTGTATCACTAATTGTATAGGTGAACACATCGTGCAAAGCCAGTCCTTACTGTCACTTGCAAAAGAACCCTGAGTAAAATTTACCATTACTTTTCTTTAAGCATAAATAACTCCTAGAACAATAAAAAGTGTAAAAGTAAAAACTGTAAAAGTGAGGTTTATTTCTCTATGTTCTGTAACTCAGGAGTATGACATCTTCAGCAACAACATCTTACTTTCATGTACTAGAGTAGTGACTTCTGACGTGTAGGTGGTGACCCCTTTGGGGGTCAATAGACCCTTTCACAAGGGTGATATATCAGACTCTTACATATAAGAATAAGATTTTACATTCTGATTCACTATACTGACAAAATTAGAGTTGTGAACTAGCAATGAAAATAATTATATTCTACTGGTCAGAGCATGAGAAACTGAATTAAATGGTCACAGAATTAACAAGATTGAAAAAAAAATCATAGTTTTAGAGGGTCACCAAGCAAAGTTTCAGGGCCCTGCAATGATTGGGAACCTATGTGACTATGTCGACCAGTCAACAACTAAAAAAACAAAAACCATCCATGTTTTGGGGGTTTTGTTACCATGTGATATTTAGTTGGTGCCTTTTATCTTAGAGCAATGCAATTAAAATTGAGAGACAGAGAGAGAGAGAGAGAGAGAGAGAGAGAGAGAGAGAGAGAGAGAGGGAGAGAAAGTTCAGAAAAAATCTACAGTAATATATTTTCAATTTTTCTAAAAGTCTGAAGTATTATTTAGTAACCCTGTATTTCATCTTTTATCTTACCCTCCCATCTCTACCCCAATTAACACTTAACTAAAAATCCACAGACATAAATGGTAAAATTACCAAACGAGTTCATAAGACTGAGTATCTATAACTGAATAGTCTTAAATAATTATATAAATAATTTTACATTAACTTTCCAGGCACAAAGTACATTAATGGATTTTGTCACTGTGGAGATTTGAATGAATTAATACAACAGTCATGGAAACTTTTTCAGAAAATCTAAAATGGACACTTTTGCTTACTGAAACAGTCACAGCCCTGTAGTCATTAACTCATAGATAGGAGGAGGAAATGAAACAATTATTATCTCTCATGGATAAAGAAAACAAAGTAAATTATTTCAAGTAAAGGACAAACATCTTTGTTTTGAAATGTCAAATTAATAGTAAGAACAAATCAGTTTAGAATCTCATATTTGGCTTAAAATGTGAAGATTAATGTCACTCATCACATTATCATAAAAGTGGGCAAAAACCATACACCATCAGATCATCACATATAATAAGGTGATCTAAAGACAATACAAATTATATTCCTGGTAACCAACATGAGGAAACTATCCTTTGTGGGAAATAGTTCCCACTGCTAGAAGGTTACAGAACAACTGACAACTTCACTTATAGATAAGCACATGTTTGTGGACTGAATTTTGTGGCTATCTTTCTCATAATATCACACACTCTGATGTGCCTCAATGAATAACAAAGTAGATTAACAGACTGGGAAGTGTTCATCTGATTGGATACAATATAGGAATAAAGGAGCAGGGTCCTGAAACAGATTCCTAAGGTTGACAGTAGAAAGAAAGGAGATTTTTTTTTCTTGTCTCAAGTTTATTTGTAAAACCAGCATAGGACCCTGGTCATCTGCAGTAGTGTGTGGGTGGGTGTCACAGCCGTCCCGCTCTTCACACTGGCAGGAACCTTTTCTATGCAGCCTTCACAGGGGCCTGGGCACCTGTGGAAGTTTGATATGGAGCTAAAGCCTGGGCCTTAGCTGGACCTTTGGTCTCTGCCATAGTTTGATCCTTGGGCTTCGGTTGGCAGAACCTATGAAGCTTTGCCATGTAACTTTGAACCCTCTTCCCAATTGGGGTGAGCAATGAAAGCCAGACGGCTGATTTTGCGTCTAAGGCCCATTGGCATCTTGGCCTTGATATCTCTGCGTGGTCACTCACTGTCTTAGCATAGTTGGCCTGCATCTTCTTCCAGCCTTTCTTGCTGTGCTTCTTAGCAAAGTGCATGTTTCTCTTGCGGTCAACCCCTTAAGAGATTTCTATCTTTATGATTGGAGGCTCTTGATGCCATTTCTGTGCCATTTGTGGGACTGCTTGTGTGTTGTGTAGTTCTTGGACTTGCCTAGGTCTACATGGTAACCCTCAGCTCCCGTAGTCAGAGAGGAGATTTTTCACGACTTTTGAAAATGGGCGAACCAAATTTGTGATTGAAGCTTAGTGTTGGACTAGGGGGTCGTGAATACAGGTTTGATTGAGAGAAGTCAGGGCTCTAACTCAGCATCTCCTCAGCATGTCAGGATTTGGATTAACTTACTCATTTTAATTCATTTGGACAGCTTTGATCTGAAGATTTCATTCTACATACTTTAATCCCAAATAATAATTATACACTAGTCATGGCATTAGATTGACTTTTATGGGAAAGTAATAAGGAATTAGCTGTAAGGTTAAAGTCCTAAGAATCAGCAGTTTATTAGGTGTCTTAATGACGTTTCTACTGTTATGATGAGAGACAATGAACGAGGCAAATTATAAAAGGCTTCTACTTCAGAGGGTAAATTTATTACTGCAATGGTAGAGAGCATGGTTGCAGGCAGGCATAGTGCTGGAGCAATAGCTGAGGTATTTTAAAATCTAATTCACAAGTAAGAAGTAGAGAGAACTGTCTGGGAACGGTGTGTGACTTAAACCTCAAACCTGGAATCAAGTGCATACTTCCACCAAAGTCAAACCTCCTAATCTTTCCCAAATAGTTTCTCCTAGTCGGGACCAAGCATTCAATTATATGATCCTCTGGAATTATTCTTATTCTAACCACCATAAAAAGAATTTCTCACCAGCTGGAGTCAGACACAATTTTACTAGGCTTTTGTGATACACATGAACACACACACACACACACACATTATTCAATCTTTATGTTGAAATTTTACAATATTTGAATAACACTATTTTAAAACTTTATGGTTTGAGTAATAAAATAAAAATCTAGTAACTTTAAAGTGAACACAAACTAATAAAATTTTATGACTGCTTATATGTGTATGAGCTGGCAGACATGTTTGAATGTAGCTGCTTCATTACTGCCTTCAGTAAATTGAGAGTTCTATATGTAGGTGGAGATAAAGTTCATGATTTTTTTAAAAAATAGCTAGTGAGAGTTACTGTGCTAAATAATTTATACTATAAAATGTGGTTTTTAGGCAGTTTTTAATATAATAAAAATTATCATGGTAGCTACATATGTACACTATTTCAATAAATTTAAAAATATTCTCTAGATTGATGAGCAGCTATGTCTGAGCTGTTTCTCAGCTGAGAGGCATGAAATACATGTGTCTATGATCGCCAAAACATCCCTTCATCTCTGTATTTTTCAGCACAGATGCAACTGTACAACATGTTCTTTGTTCCTCTCATGCAACGTTCTTCTGCCCTAAAGCCTTGTGAATCTATTTAGCATCCTGGGAATTAAACCA
This sequence comes from Micromys minutus, assembly GCF_963924665.1. Classification (NCBI taxonomy): domain Eukaryota; kingdom Metazoa; phylum Chordata; class Mammalia; order Rodentia; family Muridae; genus Micromys; species Micromys minutus. Next base: position 45,116,949 of record NC_137960.1, on the reverse strand, counting down.
TAATGTTCATGTCCGCATAGCAACCCAAGGGGAACTTAATTGCTTTATTTGAAAAATATTCTAATAATTTGTGCATTAGGACCTACCAGAGTGTATCCTTTTTAGTGTTTATTGAATAGAAAAACATTTCTTAGCTTCACAAAAGAGTTTTAGTTATTGTATAAACCAAATATTTTACTAAGGGAAATCTTACATTATTTGCTATAATGGTAAACACTGTGATGCCTATTTATTATTTATGATCAAAGCACAAAACCAATATTTTGTAAAAAAAAAAATATCAGGAAAGGCAATTTTAAAGGCTTTCCCTATATATCAAGACTATATTATATTTAATGGGTCATATAGTTTGGATAAAGTAAATAGTTTTATTTTTGTTATTTATTTTATTATTTTAGCATATAATGGTGGACAATATGTACTATACATTCTAAGAGACTAAAATCAGTTGAACTCAGAGCCTTATTCCATATCTAAAGTTGAGAGTATTTTATAAGGAATAAGATAAAACAATTGTAAAATTATGAAAAAATTACAATACATTTCAAACTATTCAATCATGTCAATGTATTAAACTCTTATTGAGCCAAAGATTCTAAAGAAACATTTAGAGAAAAAGGAAATAATGTACTTCATAAATTTTAGTGTAAAATATGCCAGTAAGTTCTGTGCCATAGTCAAACTTACAGCATCTTCTGCAAATATTATATTTATTATATATATATTATATATATATATATATGAAAATGACTGCTCCTGTTCCAAAACATAATATGTGTATAAATTCACTACTTTTATAGTGATAAGTACTGAATGCCTCATATATATCAGACATACCATACTCTAATACCATTCTTGGGTTTTTTAGTTAAGATGTCCTAATAAATATGAATCTGTATATCTATGTTATCAAAGGACATCACATATAGAAATGAAGAATCAGAAAGAACAATTAATGATAACTGTAAAGTAGAAAGGAAAAATCCCATATCATTTAGGACTTATAGTCTTAATCTGTCACTTAACTCAGAGTAGTACTGAAATTCTTTATATGATTTATAATATAATACAGACTCTATTCAATCTTGAGTAGGAAGGTTCACACCACAGTGACTATAATTTCTCCTTTTATTACTTGTAATTTTCAGGTGGAGCCCAATTAAAGAAAGCATTATAATTATCATGATTAACCAAAATATCTTAAATTACATGATAAAGCAATATTATTATTTATTTTAGATTACTTTTATTTTATATATGTGGGTGTTTTTCTTACCTATTTGGGACCACTTGTATGTCTTATGCCTTTAGAGCTAGAACAAGGTATTGGATTCTTTAGAACTGGATTTAGGGCTCTGTAAGTTAAAGGTATCTCCCTAGGAAGAGCATGTGTTCTTGGCTTGTGAGTCATCTCTCCATCCCAAGAAGAGGGATAACATTTAAAATGAACATAAATAACCAATAAATAAATAAAACAAACTCTTTAAAATTATATAGAACTTACAAATATAACTGGGTGGAAAAATCTTTGTAACAATGAAAAAAATTGTAGGGTTGTGCCAGCCAGTACACTAAGGCTTTTCCTTACAAATCTCGATATAGTTTATACTCTGTGCTTTCTGAAGCAGAAACTGTTAACTATCTTTCAGGTAGAAACTGAGGTACAGATATGAACACAGAACAGCAATTCAGTTATGTCCTGTAGGTTATATCTAAAAATATCCTGTCAGCTTGAGAGTAGTATTTACATTCTTAATCATCATACAATACCATGATTTACAACTAGATCCTTGGATGTGGGTCATCATCAATAAAAAAAATATTGTGTTCCTTCATACTATTCAAGGCTAGGAATCTGTTATTACTCTTTTTTTGTGCTAATCTTTTTATTAGTTATTTTATTTCTTGACATATAAAATGCTATCCACCTATTCAGTCTTTATTAAAAAGTTTTGTTGATATTACTCTATGTATTTGAAGATTTTGCCTACAAAGGTGCAAGTACACTGAATGTCTGATGCTTACATAGGATAGAAGAGGTCAGTTAATCAGGGCTGGATTTACAAGTGGTCGAAAGTTTCATGTTGGCGTTAGGAACTAAACCTCAGTTCTCTGCAAGAGCAGCCAGTGTTCTTAAATGCTTAACCACCCTTCTAGGTGTTGCTTCATTGTAAATTCTCAATGCTATCAGGTCTTTTGAAACTCAGAAGTTTCCAGTGCCAGGGATATTTGTTATTCCGGAGTTGGGAAGGCTGGTAGACATCACAAGGAAACAAATTCTTAATCATGGTAGATTCTAAATAACTATTCTTGATATTTAGAATAGATATTATTTCATTCTATTATTTCATCCATTTTTAAAAATTTTATTCAGCTTTTCTTTCAGTTTTTGGAGGGGTGTGATCTTATTGTGAGGAGGCAGGAGCTTTGAAATACCAGAATTACTAGAATATATTATATATTCCACACAAATATCAAAATTATAATACCCCAGCTTCAGCCCACTGAAAATCATTGCAGGTGTATATCTTCATGCTTTTCTGAATTTTATTATTTAAGATAAAATTTTCTGCAAAAGGATAGTGATTCTCAAGTTTATCCGAAATTGGTAGCAAAGTATGAACTTAAGAAAGGACCTGAAGTGGGATAAACAAGTTTCTAACGTGTATAATAATCATGGTTTTCAAATATTTCATTATTAAGGACTATTTCAGAGAAAGAATAAAAACCAGCTCAATATCACTTTTCATAAGGGATGATAGAGTTTTCAAGAAGGTGTACACACACATATTAGGGTTGTAATGATAAGATGACAATAGTGTGTTCTACAGAAAAATAAAGTGACATTCTACTTCTCACCCTTTAGACTCAATGTTAATAACCAAATAAAAATCAAAAAATCCCACAAAATAGAGCTGCCTTGTACAAAAGCCCTATAAAAAGAGTCTTTAAAACGTAAGGGCCATCAATAATTTTGCTTTCAGAGAAACATACTTTGTTTCCATTTAGCACTGTTCCAGACAATATGTCTGTAGTAAAACTTCAAGATTAAAAAATGACTGCTATCTCCAAGAAGTGGAGACACACCCGAGAGTACCCTTAAGGCAAACGCATTTGCTCTAAGGGACCCATCCAGAGCCCTCAACACACAGAAGTTTGAGACAAGATACTTCCAGTTTCTCTCTGAGCCCTGTGCTGACCCTGTACCACAGCTTTCTGCACACAGACCCACCCCCGGGAGAGAGCTGTTCCCCAAGTAGTGCTGACACACAGGCTTACAGGAGGGTGAATCCACTGTTGGATCAGCAAGACCAATCAACACCAGAGATAATCAGATTGTGATAGGCAAATCCAAGATCCGAAGCAACAGAAAGTAAGGCCTCTTGGCATCATCAGAAACCAGTTCCCGCACCAAAGCAAGTCCTGGATACCCTGGATACACACCAGAAAAGCAAGATTCTTATTTAAAATCACAACTCATGATGAGGACTTTACGAAGGTCCTAAATAACTTCCTCAAAGAAATACAATATCTGTTCACAAATCCAGCCCTACAATGGATAATAAATTAAAATCTACAACTCAAGGAGGAAAACTACAACCTAGAGAAATTTCAACAGTAATTTTCTCTCAACTAACCCCAAAGAAGACAGCCATAAATAACACAATTCTACCTCTAGCAGCCTACCATTGAACTGAGAACGGGGTCCCCAATGGATGAGTTAGCGAAAGAACGGAAGGAGCTGAAGGGATTTGCAACTGCATCAGAACAACACCAAAAATCAACCAGAGCTCCCAGGGAATAAACCACTATGCAAAGAGTGTACATTGAGAGATCAATGGCTCCAGCTGTATATGTAGAAGAAGATGCCCTTAATGGGCATCAATGAGAGGAGAAGCTCTTTGTCCTACCAAGGCGCAATGCCCCAGGATGGTAGGGAGTGGCTGGTTAGGGGAGCACACTCATAGAAGCAGGAGGAGTAGGGATGGGATATGGGGTTTATGGAGGGGAACTCGAAAAAGAGAATTACATTTGAAATGTAAATAAAATATAACAATTAAAAAATGCATTAAAAAAAGAGAGAGTTTTGTCACATTTTATCATACATTTAGCATTTCCTTTTCATTGATTAGATGATGCTAAGAGGTCTACATTGCATAGCTTAGAATATGAGGAGACCATTGCTTCTTTTAAAAAAATGAAGAAGTAGGAGGAGAAGGAGAAAAGGAAGGAAAGAAGGAAGGAAAGAAGAAATAAAGAAAAAGAAAGAAAGAAAGAAAAGAAGGAAGGAAGGAAGAAAGAAAGAAAGAAAGGAAGAAAGAAACTGACAGCTAACATTATTCTAAGTGTAGTCTATACCCAAGTGTTATCTTCAGAGCAGTTATACTTGTTAACACTAAAAATTTTTAAATAAATTACATTTTCCTTCTCAGTTACATTTGACATCAGTTTGGAGCTGCCTTTTCTTTCTTTGTTATTAAATAAATTTATTTTTAAAACACAGAGATAAAAGTACAGATTTTAAAAGAATTTTTGCATAAAATTATATGAAAATATATTTTTGTTAGTAGTTAATTTTTTTAAAGGTTTGATAGTATGCATTGAAAATTTACTAGTTACAATGAGCATAAAGTACATATAAAACAAAATGTAACAGAAATAGTCTAAGTTTTTTTTGTTTGTACAGCTTAAACTTAATGATTTTTAAATACCAAGGATTCCAACAAGGCTGCATTCTTAGTTCTTGAATTATTAATGATTCAAGGTCTAGGTGTACCACACACTGAGAGGGTGCTATACACTTATTTTTTTTTTCTAATAAGAATTGAAGCTTCAACATTTTGGCTTTCCTTCTTTTTGAGTTTCATATGGTCTGGGAGTTGTTTCTTGAGTATTCAGAGCTTCCTGGGGCTAGTATCCAATTATCAGTGACTGCATATTATTTCTGTTCTTTTGTGACTGCATTACCTCACTCAGGACGATATTCTCTAGTTCCATCCATTTGCCTAGGAATTTCATAAAGTCATTGTTTCTAATAGCTGAGTAGTACTCCAAATTGTGGAAATGTACCAAAATTTCTGTATCTATTTCTCTGTTGAAGGACATCTGTGTTCTTCCCAGCTTCTGGCTATTATAAATAAGGCTGCTATGAACATGGTGGAGTATGTGTCCTTATTATATGTTGTAGCATCTTTGGGGTATATGCCCAGAAGTGGAATAACTGGAGCTTCAGGTAGTACTATGTTCAATTTTCTGAGGCACTTTCAGACTGATTTTCAGTGGTTGTACCACTTGAAGCTGCTTTAATATGCTACAGATAGAACTGCCATCAAAAAAATGAAGCATATTTTTAAAATCCTTAAGAAACATACAGTTATTCTCCACAGTCAATATTAAAAAAATATTCAGTGATAAGAGACGTTTGGGGCCGAGTACGCACGGAAAACTTGCCCCTGACCTGCCTGATCCAGGGACCAGGAACCCAGTATTGGGACCTCTGTTCCCACCCGCCTGCGTTGAGGCTTAGAACAGGAATCGGACCATCCACCACCTGGATCAGCAGAGATCCAGGGACACAGAACAGGTACAGGGAAAGGAAAGAACATATCAAAGAAAACAAGATGGCAAGAAGAAAGCGAAAGACCTTATGCCAAGGAAACCAAGACAACCTGGCAACAACAGTACCCAGCTCTCCCATCACAGCAAACAGCTGAATGCCAAACACTCCAGAATAAGAAGACACAGACCTAAAGTCATACCTTGAGACGATGATAGAGATCCTTAAACAAGAACTGGAGAAAAAGCAAAAAGAATCAGAAGCATTTAAAGAGGAACCAAGAAAAACACTCAAAGAATTCAAAGAACTAGAGGAAAGCAGAACCAAAGAGAGGAAGGAATGGAAGAAGGAATTTAAAATGGAAATTGACTCAATAAAAAAAAAAAACACTAAAAGAGATAACCCTAGAGGTAGAACACTTAAAAAAGAAATCAGGAGTCACAGATGCAAGAATTTCCAAAAGACTATAAGAGAAGGAAGAGAGAATTTAGGGGCTGAAGACAACATTGTAAACATAGACAAAACAGTGAAAGAAGATGCAAAAAACAAAAAGCTCCTAACCCAAAATGACCAGGAGATCCAGGACACAATGAGAAGACCAAACCTAAGAATAATAGGAATTGAAGAGAGAGAAGAATATCAACTAAGAGGCACAGTATATATCTTCAACAAAATTGTAGAAAAAACTTCCCTACACTTAAGAATGAGATGACCATGAGCATAAAAGAAGCCTTCAGAACTCCAAATAGGTTGGACCAGAAAAGAAATTCCTCCCGACACATAATACTCAAAACATCAAGTGCCCAAAGCAAAGAAAGAATACTAAAAGCAGTAAGGAAAAAAGGTCAGGTGACATATAAAGGCAGACCAATCAGAATCACACTTGATTTCTCAATAGAAACTATGAAAGCTAGAAGAGCCTGGACAGACATCATGTAGACCCTAAGAGCACACAAATGCCAGCCCAAGCTGCTATACCCAGCAAAACTATCAATCACCATAGATGGAGAGATGAAGATATTTCAAGACATATATAATTTACACATATCTGAACACAAACTCAGCATTACAACAAAATATAGGTGGAAAACCCAATACAATGAGGGGAACTACATCCTAGTAAAAACAAAAAAACTCCTAAGCAAGAAAACCAAAAGAAGAAAGAGACACAGTCACAACTCAACCTACAAAAGCAATAATAGCAGGAAACTGCGACCACTATTCCTTGATATCTATTAACATAAATGGACTCCACTCCCCAATAAAGAGACATAGGCTATCAGACTGGATACATAAACAAAATCCAGCATTTTGCTGCATATAGAAAACTCATCTCAGAGACAAAAACAGACACTATCTCAGAGTAAAAGGGTGGGGAAAAATCTTCCAAGATTACAACCCCAAGACGCAAGTTTTAGTGGCTATTCTAATATCGAATAAAGTAAATTTCCAACCAAAAGTTATCAAAAAATGATAAGGAAGGATACTTTTTACTCATTAGAGGGGTAAGCTGTCAGGAGGAACTCTCAATCCTTAACATATATGCTCCAAATACAAAAGCACCCACATTCATAAAAGAAACCCTACTAAAGCTCAAAAAATACATTTCACCACACAATAATAGTGGGAGACTTTAATAACCCACTCTCACCAATGGACAGATCATGGAAACAGAAACTGAACAAGGACACTGTAAAACCAGCAGAGACTATGAACCAATTGGAATTAATAGATCTCTACAGAACATATCATCCTAAAGTAAAAGAATACAACTACTTCTCAGCACCTCATGGCACCATCTCAAAAATTGACCACATAACTGGACACAGAAGGAGCCTCAATCGATATAAGAAGATTGAAATAGTCCCATACATCCTCTCAGATCACCATGGTCTAAGGCTGTTCTTTAACAACAACAAAGAAAACAAAAAGCCAATATACACATGGAAACTAAACAATGCACTGTTAAATGATAGCAGGGTCAAAGAAGAAATAAAGAAAGAAATTAAGGATTTTCTAGAATTCAATGAAAACAAAAGCACAACATACCCAAACCCATGGGATACAATGAAACAACTGAAACTTGGGAAATTCAAAAAAATCATTAGATCCTACTACAAAAGCCTATACTCCACAAAGTTGGAAAATCTAAAGGAAATGGATGAATTCTTAGACACATACAAGATCCTAAAGTTAAACTAGGACCAGGTAAACCATCTAAATAATCCCACAACACCTAAAGAAGTAGAAGAAGTCATCAAAAGCCTCCCAACAAAAAAAAAAAAGCCCAGGTCCAGACAGGTTTAGTGCAGAATTTTATCAGACATTTATTGCGGACATAACACCAATACTCTCCAAACTATTTCACAAGATAGCATCAGATGGAATACTACCTAACTCATTTTTTGAGGCTACAATTACCCTCATTCCTAAACCACACAAACACCCTACAAGGAAAGAGAACTTCATTCCAATCTCACTTATGAACATTGAAACAAAAATACTAAAAAAATCCTTGCAAACCGAATCCAAGAACACATCAAAACGATCATTCACCGTGACCAAGTAGGCTTCATCCCTGGGATACAGGGATGGTTTAATATAAGGAAATTCATCAATGTAATCCACCATATAAACAAACTCAAAGATCAAAATCACATGGTCATCTCACTAGATGCTGAGAAAGCATTTGACAAAATCCAACACCCCATCATGTTAAAAGTCCTGGAAAGAACAGGAATACAAGGTCCATACCTAAACATAATAAAAGCAATACACAGCAAACCAACAGTTAACATCAAACTTATCAGTGGGAAACTTGATGCAATCCCATTAAAATCAGGGACTCAACAAGGTTGCCCACTCTCCCCCTACCTTTTCAACATAGTACTGGAAGTCCTGGCTGGCACAATTAGACAGCAAAAAGAAATCAAAGGAATACAAATCAGAAAGAAAGAAGTAAATACATCACTCTTTGCAGATGACATGATAGTGTACTTAAGTGACCCCACAAATTCCACCAGAGAACTCCTACAGCTGGTAAACAAGTTCAGCAAAGGGGCTGGATATAAAATTAACTCAAACAAATCAGTAGGCTTCCTATATTCAAAGGACAAACATGTGGAGAAAGAAATTAGGGAAAGATATCCTTCATAATAATCACAAAAACTATGAAATACCTTGGAGTGACTCTAACTAAGCAAGTGAAGGACCGAAATGACAAGAACTTCAAACCTCTATAAAAGAAATCGAGGAAGATCTCAGAAAATGGCAAGATCTCCCATCCTTATGGATTGGAAGGATCAACATTTTAAAAATGGCCATCCTACCAAAAGCAATCTACAGATTCAACTCAACCCACATCAAAATTCCAACCCAGTTCTTCATTGAGTTTGAAAGATCAATATGCAATTTCATCGGGAATAACAAAATACCTAGAATAGCAAAATCTATTTTCAACAACAAGAAAACATCTGTGGGTATCACTATCCCTGACATTAAGCTATGTTACAAGGCAATTGTGCTGGAAACTGCATGGTACTGGTACTGAAATAGGCACATGGATCAATGGAATAGGATAGAAGATCCAGAAATGAGCCCTTGCATATATGGTCACCTGATATTTGACAAAGGAGCTGTAAACTTTCATTGGAAAAAGGATAGCCTTTTCAACAAATGGTGTTGGTCCAACCGGCACTCAGCATGCACAAGAATGAAAATAGACCCTTTCTTATCTCCCTGTACAAATCTCAAGTGTAAGATCAAAGATCTCCACATTAAACCAGATACACTGAAACTATTAGAAGAGAAAGTAGGGAAAACCTTAGAACACATAGGCACAGGAGAAAATTTTCTGAACAAAACACCAATGGCTCAAGCTCAAAGGTCGAAGATTAGCAAATGGGACTTAATGAGATTGCAAAGTTTCTGTAAGGCTAAGGACATTGTCAAGAGAACAAAATGGCAGCCAACAGAATGGAAAAAAGATCTGTACCAACTCCACATCAGATAGAGGCCTAATATCCAAGGTATACAAAGAACTCAAAAAGCTAGACACCAGAGAAACAAACACCCCTATTAAAATCATGGGGTACAGATCTCAACAAAACGTTCTCAATTGAGGAATATCGAATGGCTGAGAACCATCTAAGAAAGTGCTCGACATCCTTAGCCTTCAGGGAAATGCAAATCAAAACAACCCTGAGATTCCACCTCACACCAGTCAGATTGGCCAAGATCCAAAACTCAGATGACAGCAGATTCTGGTGAGTTTGTGGAGAAAGAGGAACACTTCTCCACTGTTGGTGGGGTTGTAAACTGATACAACCACACTGGAAATCAGTCTGGTGATTCCTCAGAAAATTGGACATAATACTACTACCTGAAGATTTATCTATTCCACTTCTGGGCATATACCTCACTGACACTCCAATATGCAACAAAGATACATGCACCACAATGTTCATAGCAGCTCTATTTATAATAGCCAGAAGCTGGAAAGAACCCAGATGTCCTTCAGTAGATGAATGGATACAAAAATTGTGGTACATTTACACAATGGAGTACTACTCAGCTATCAGAAACAATGACTTAACCAAATTCTTAAAAAAAAAAAAAAATGGTTGCATCTAGAGAATATCATCCTGAGTGAGATAACTCAGTCACAAAATAACAGACATAATATGTAGTCACTGATAGTGAGATGCTAACCCCAGAGGCTTGGACTGCCCCAGAAACAACTCACAGACTGTGTGAAGCTTACGAAAAAAAAGAAAAGAAAACAAAACAAACAAAAAAAATTATTCTTAATACTTACACTCCAAGAAACGTTGACTAATTCTGGGTTACATCCTGTTTTACATGTACTTTTTGCTCATTGTAACTTCAAGACCTTAATGCAGAGTATGAAACTTTAAAAAAAAAAAAAAAAAGAAAAAGAAAATAAGCCAAGCACTGACAAAAATGTATTTGTATACATTTATGCAAAAATATTTAAAATTTTTTTCATTTATCTTTGTTCTTTAAAATAAAGTTTAAAAAAATAAAGAAGTAAAAGTTTTTTAAACAGTCAAGAAAAAGTGAGATGTCAAAAAAAAAAGAGAGAGAGAGACATTTTGTCTGTACTTGACAAATATGTCATCCTTACTTTCTAAGGAATGACGTCAGATGATTGTTATTTCCTGAGTAGTTGTTATGACTTGTTTATTGTTTTCTTGCTGGTAGATATGGAAACTGGCTTTCTTTTTGTGCTTTCCTCTGGCTTGTCATAAATTCAGATGGAATTTTGCCATCTGGCATTTGGGCTGTAGTTTTTGAATCTATGCAAGTCAGGTGAAATATTTAAAAATATCTTTCTGAGCACTTTTCAAATGCCTCTGTTATAATACATTTTTCATAAAAATCACATACTAAGCCATCAACTGATTTTTTTAAGAAAAACTGCCTTTACATCTTCATAGAATTGAACATCACATATCTTCACATTCTTTTCTCCTGAGGAGTTCCTAAAACAGGTTTTCGTTGCTTAACTGAACTAAGCTAACTTTCTATAACCAGGATTTGTTTTGCCCAATAATCTGTCCACCTGGTATTTTCTTTTGCTGGCATCTTGTTCTATATCTTGTTTTGTTGATTGGAACTGTTTCCTGTTTGTAGTCACCAGTACTTGAACTACTAAAAAGTGCACTATGGGTGTAATTATGTAAGGAAATGCTATGAAGCAGTTTCACGATAAATTTTTATCTGTTATTAGTAATTTAGTTTCTGGTTAATTAAATATTTGTAAGCACTAAGCCTGACAGGCTTAATGAAATAGTAGCAATCACCTTGGCTTAGCAGTTTTTATATAGATTTTTTTGCAATTGGACATGTCCATGAGATATAAGAAAATAGGACTAAATAGAAATTCAGGAGTTTCAATGATCTTCGCTGTTCCCATGATTTATGTTCCATAAAATACAATATACAGAATATTGAGATCTCAAGTCAGGGGCAGTTCTGTGACTTCAGGGAACAAATAAAGCAATAATTTTATCCAATGAGAAAACTGAAAGAACCATTGTCCTGACAATTTTTATATTATTTACACTATCTCTGATTATCTCAATCTGGGTTTGTTCTGGAATAGAACCCTCATTTAGAAAATTGAAACCAAATCTCTATTTTTTTTATCAACCAGCTGTGATTTCTAAAAGGAGCACATACTGAGTGTGTGACCAATAAGCTACTGCAATGACTATATCAGTGATTTTCCTCTCTGCTCTCCACCTATGTGAACCATAACACGTGGTAAAATAAAAGAACATTTTATATTTCCTGAAAATGAAAATTTTTGGGCGGGGAAGAGTGAATGAAAGCTATCTACAGAGATGAACTGACATTATTAATGTTAGAAATGTTAAGACTAGAGAGATTTAAAGGAAGAAAAATGTCTATAAAGTGATAAGAGGAGGTGAGATCTATACTGATAATCTTATTTCATGGAACTAGCAATATATATTTTCTTCAGAAAAGCAAATAATATCAGAGAAATTAAATAACCTTCAAGGCCACATAACATTATTTTTGAAGCAATAGTTGTAAATAACTGGACAAATCATATATTACATATATAATTTTTCAGAAGAAATGAAGATATAAATGTCTTATTTGTGTATATATATACACACACAAATATATATATATATATATATGTCTTATTTGCATATACATGGTAAATAGAATAGTGAAACATTATCAAACCTTAATCCAGTAGAAAACTTAGCAAATCATCTTTTATGTGTTTTTGAGTAAGGTGGTAGGCAGACTTTGCTGCTTATTAACTATTGCTTATAAATTATAGTTTCTTTTATTAGCAGTGATGAAACTAGATGGAGAACAAGCTGGAGTAAAATAACAAGAGCATCATACTTGGAAAATTTACACACATACAAAAATTTACAGTTCTTGCAAAGTTCAAAGACAAATTATATATTTCTCAGTATTAGTAACATGGTCAGTTATATATATTATACCTCTTATATAACAGTTATATATGTACTCTTGTGACTAAGTGTAGCATTCATATTTGCCTAGAGATATTAAAACCTTTATGTAGACACAAACAAAAGGAAATAGCACATTAATCAAGTTCATTGTTGCTTTGGCTATTTCTTTGAACATAATTTCATTTGTCTTAGTTGTAAGAAAAAAGAGTACTTGTTGGCTCAATACAGGTGGACTGTGGAGAACAACTCTGCCATATTGGTAATATGGTTGGACTGAAGAGATGTAAAAACACCAAGGAATTGGGATTAGGAGGCATTACTTCTAGAAGTGAATCATGGTTCCAGATTTAACAGAAATGTCAGGACTAAGAAGAGAAGTACAATTACTTGTATGAATAAACATTATATCATAATGAAGCTCACAAAACAGACCATCTAAAAATGTAGAAAGAATATCAGCAAACTGGGTAAAAAATAAAAAACTGGTAGGAGGAGGGGTTTTATAGTCAAGTGTGAGTGTGATACAATTGTATATAGACAACATACTTTGAATATTTATGATTACAACAAAGAAAAATAGTTAAGCTGCCAAGCAAAGATACTTTATTAGGACATCCTTTCCTCATCAAATCCTTCATAACATCTCAGGAAAGACTCATTGTTTTAAACATATTGATATTAACATAATGATTGAGGGTGAATTCAATACCATACCCTTTCTATAGAGGAAGGGTTAGCTCAACATATATGAAATGATAAGTATAATCCACCACATAAACATGTTGACAAAAATGACATGATCAATTCTTTAGATATGGAAATGGCCTTTGACAAAATCTTACTCTACTTTATGATAAATGGCATTGAGAGCCTAGGGATAAAAGGGATATAGCTCAGCATATAGGTAATTTACAGCAAGCTCACAGCCAACAGTAAATTAACAGAGAAACAGCATTTTCACTAAGTCAAAAAAAAAAAAAAAAAGAAAGAAAAGGTTGTTCATTCTCTCAAAGATTATTTAATATAATATTTGAAGTAAGCTAGCAATATAAGACTGTAAAAAGAGATTAAAAGGATACAAATAGAAAGGAAGAAATTATGCACATTGTAATGTCCAAAAGAAACTTGGGACAACAGGATATCTGTGATGCCCATTAGCATACTCAGTTTTATGAATACCTGCTATAGAGTACTTGTGGGTATCCTGACTTGCCTCAATTCCTTTTTAAATTTTTTTCCCAAAAATTTCGTTTTTTAATCTACTTTACATCATGATTGCAGCTCCCCTCCTTCCTTTGCTTCCAGTCCTTCTCGTGAAAATAACTTTTTCTATTATCCCTTCCAGAAAAGGGGAAGCCTGACATGGGTACTACCCCACCCTGAGACATTTAGTCCCAGAAGGACTAAGCCTCCCACTAAGGCCCAAAGAAGTTGTCAATGTTGAGAAAGGGGACCCAAACATAGGCAACAGAATCAGAAATTAACCCTTACCCAATTGTTAGGAGACCCATATGAAGACTGAACTACATTAGTGCTATAAATGTGGAAGGGAGGAGTTAAGATCCAGCCCTTGCATGCTCTTTGGTTGGTAGTTAACTCCCAGGCCCAAGTTAGTTAACTGTAGGTCTTCCTGAGCTGTCATTTACCTCTCCAGCTTGCTCACTTCTTTCCCACACTCTTCCTCAAGACTCCCTAAGCTCTGCCTGATATATGGCTGTAGGTCTCTTTATCTGGTTTTATTTGCTGCTGGATGAAGCCTCTTAGGAAACAGTTATTCTAGGCTTTGGTGAGCATAACAGAGTATCAGTAATAGTTGATTTCTCACATTGAAAGTTGTGTGGGTGTGTTTCTTTCTCTACTGTATCATTTACTTATCCTTAATGGATGACCAACAGTAGATGGCCAACAGAAAACAAACTCAAAGGTACTTTTGAAGATTTTCTATCTCAAAATGCTCTTTCAGGACAATTTTTTGCCTTCTTTCTTTCTTTCTTTCTTTCTCTCTTTCTTTCTTTCTTTCTTTCTCTCTTCATTCTTTCCTTCAATCCTTCCTTCCTTTCTGTTTGCTTTGTTTTATTCTTTTCTTTACATTGGCGTATTTATTTTTTTAAAGGGAGAATAGAGAATGGGGTTTGATGCATGAATACAGTGTGGTGATCAAGATTGAAGACAAGAGAAATGATACCATGTAATCAGAACATATGGCATGAAAATTGTTTTCGTAAAAATAAGCAAACAAAAAATTTTAGTAAAATTTCAAATAAAGAAAATGTAGTAAAATAGATAAATATGAATTTGTAATAGCCTAGTAATTAAATAAAACACTTGATAAAAACCTTCAAGAAAAAGATGATAGTAATTTTGGTCAAAGGTTCACATGTCACTTATTGGGATTTTAGAAATTAATAAAAACATTTTAGAAATGACTTAATTGGGGAATAGATAGATATTATTTAAGAAATAAATATCCTTTGCAAAGAAATAAGGGAAAAAGACAATTCAAATATCGACTATAAATTAAAACACTGAAAAAATATATCAAAATAATTAGAGAGAAAGAATGAGGAGAATACAATGGAAATTAACTCACTGAAACTTTAGTAAAAACAATAAGCATAGTTCATTGTACACCTAATCAAATTCTCCAAAAATAACTTCAAAGCAATAGAAAAAATAAATAATTTATTAGAAAATTTTAGTCTTTGTGCTATAATGCTACATTTTCTAACTTGAAATTTTATCCTACATACCAAAATCAATTTCCAAAAGAACCATTCAGGTTTGATATATAGAAGAAAGTAATTACTTGACATCTTTGAAAAGTCACTTAGGGAGTGCAGGGAGCAGGCAGTCTCAGGCTGGTAACAATCCTGATTATAGCGTTTTACCTTTACAAATGCAGCAAAAACTTCTAGGCAACATATCTAAAAATTTCAGGAAAAATATTCCTCAAGAATAAACATTATTTGACTAGAGAAACAAATCAGTGGTTACAGCTCTGACTACACACGTAGAGAATTTTGCAGGCAAATGGATGGGACTAGAAAATTTCACCCTGAGAGAGGTAACTCTGACCCAAAAGGACATGATTGATATGTACTCACTAAGAAATGGACATTAGCAAACAAAAATACAGAATATTCAGAATACAATCCACAGAAATCAAAAAGGTTAACACCCAAATGGCCAAACTTAGGATTCCTCAATTCCACTTGGGAGGGAGAAGAAAGCAATCGCAGGAGGTAGAAGGGAGGGAAGGACTTGGGTGAAAAACAGGACAGGGAAGGGAAGAGGGGATGATCAGGTATTGGATGGTGAGAACAAGAGTTGAAGCTCTGTGGTCCATCAGAAAGAATGGAAACAGGCAACCTCAGGAGTTAGGAGCTGGAGGTCGTGGGGGTGGGAGCTCTAGAAGTTAGCAGAGGCCTGGGAGGTAAGAGACCCTCAGGACTCAAAGGACGGGACCTTAGATAAAATGTCCTACAATGGGGAAAGGGAACTTTTAAGGCTCATCTTCAGCAGAAAGAGAAGGCATCAAATGAGGGAAAGATTACCACTGCACAGTTAAAAACTCTGATTTATAATTATTCCTATTCAAGAAATATCATGGTCAAAAATGGAGAGGAACCTGAGGAAAAGGAGGACAGGTGACAGGCCCAAATTGGGATCCATCTCAAGAGGAGGCCTCAAGATCTCACACCATTACTGAGGATATGTAGTGTTCAAAAAGGGGACCTATCATAACTTCCCTCCAAAAGTCCTAACAAACAGTTGAAAGAGGCAGATGTAGGTATTTACACTCAATGGATGGGCAGAAGCTGCTGACACGTGGGGTTGAATAACAGAAAAGCTGGAAGAAGCTGAGGAGCAGGGCGACCCTGTAGGGAGACTAGCATCTCAAATAACCTGGAACCCTGAGATCTTTCAGACACTGGACCACCAACCAGGCAGCATACACCAGCTGATATGAGGCCCCTAAAACAGACAGAGAAGAGATTTCTGGGACTGTACTCAGTCAGAGAACATGTGGCTAACCATCAAAAGACTGGAGGCCCCAGGGAGCGCGGAAGTATGGTGGAGTGGATATAGGGATTGGGAACATCCTCATGGAGAGGAAGGATATATGGTATGCAAAACAGCCGGAGAGTGGACCAGGAGGGTGACAAAATTTAGATTGTATGAAACAATTAAATATAATTAAAAAAGAAAAAAGAATGCAAGTTAGATTTTATTGTAGGACAAAATAAATTCCAAACTAAAAAATTTTAAAGCATATCCATATTAAGAAAGCACCAGGTTAAATAACTTTATATGATTAATATTGACGTGGCATTAATCATAATCAGTCACAGGTAAATTTCAGTGTCTAGCAATTTTGTTTTTAAATTTATTTATATCCCAATATTGACACCCCTTCTACTCCCAGTACCCCTTACACCAAACGTCCTCCCATTAGCCTCTCCCCTTGTTCTCTGACAAGGGGATACTCCTGTGTATCCCCCCACCCTCTTGTTCATCAAGACAGTGCAGGACTAGGTGCATCCTCTCCCACTGATGCCAGACAAGGAAGCTCAGTTAGGAGAATCATGCCACAGGCAGGCAATAGAGTCAGAGTCTGCCCCAGATCCAGTTGGTGATAGACCCCCATGAAGACCAAGCTGAACTTTTGCTACATATGTGCACAGAACCTCTGTTCATTTAGCCCATCAGCCCTTGCTAACTCTTTTGTTGGTCGATCAGTCTCTAGGAGCTCCCAAGGATCCTGGTTAGTCGACACTGTTGGTCTTCCTGTAGACTCCTTGTTCTCTTCAAGTCTCTCAATCTGAACCTGTCCAGCCAATGTGAAATCAAGAGGTACTCTGAAATGGGAGTAAGGATGATTATAGGACATGGAAAGAAGACTCAGAGACAATAGTTAGAAATTGGGAGGTCTGCAGGTCTATACCATGTTTCTGATAACCTCTACAGTATCATGACTAACAAAGTCACAAGCTAGAAGACAATAGCGTATAAACATTGCATATCTATTCTTATCCAGAGGCTTCCCTGTTCCTTTGCCAAGATTAATAGAACATTTAGCTCCTCACCTTGAGCTTATCCTTCCACGCATCAGCAAGCCAGAAAATATGTCAGCAGACATTGACCTAGCTTCACTATGCATGACAGTCAGACTTTCACAGAAGCAGGAAAATATGGCTCTTGATACTAATCCTTCCCCCAACTCTTTCACTAGACCCTTTGAGCTCCATTTCCTGATTGGTTGTGGGTCTCTGCATCTGTTTTCATTGACGGGTGCTTGTAGCCTCTCAGAGCACCATTATAGTAGCCTCCTGTCTGCAAGCATTAAGGAGTAACATTAATAGTGTGAGGGCTTGGCTCTTGCCCTTGCCTTGAGTCTCAAAATAAGTCAGCCAGTGTTGGCTGTTCCTTCTGTCTCTGCCGTATCTTTGTCACTGCACATTGAGAAATTTGAATTCATGGATACAAATATAACTGTAAAATTCATAGTATTGAATATTTGTGTAAATACATTTAAATATGTAAATAAAATATCTAATTATAAAAGTGAAAACATTTTAAAATTACTAACAAAAAGCATAAAATAGATTAGTAAAGGGTATTAAAAAGAAATAACTATGAAAAAATAGAAAGGCAGAACTAATGAAGCAAAGAATCATCATATGCGAACTTTTTTGCATCTCTATGCAAATGTATCTTCTGAACAAATTTGAAATGGGATTTTAGTAAGGAATTTAGTAAGACAATAAGAATGTACCAGTTCCACGGGATCAATTAGGTTCAAATTTGCTAAAAAATTTTGTGAGATATTAAAAAATAAAAACATTAGTCATTCTCAGTAGCTCCACAGAAGAGAAAGCCAGGAGCCAGGAAGAAAAAGACAAACCCATGCTGTTTGAGTTAAGCTGGCTCAGAGTTAGCCACAGAGTTAGTGAAGTGGTCTGAATGGCCCATTAAAGAGTGAACAAGCCAGGCTAGGCAACGGAGGCATACTCCTTGGTCTCAGCAAACAGGTGGCAGAAGGAGGCTGATCTTTGTGAGTTCTAGGCTAACCTGGTCTACAGAGAGAGAGAGAGAGAGTGAGAGAGTGAGAGAGAGAGAGAGAGAGAGAGAGAGAGAGAGAGAGAGAGAGAGAGAGAGAGAGAGAGAAGGAGGGAGCATACTTAAGGATAAAGGCCTTCTTCATTGGAAGGTTTTGGCCAGAAGATCTAGAATGAAAATGGGCCCAAATTGGGATCCAGCTCAAGAAGAGGCCCCAAGCCCTGACACCATTACTGACACTATGGTATGCTCACAAAAAGGGACCTATCATGAGTACTGTCTGAAAGACCCAAAAGCAGCTGAAACAGTCAGATAGATATTTCCAACCAGCCAATGGGCAGAAGCTGCTTACACCTGTGGTTGAATTAGGGAAAAACTGGAAGAAGCTGAGGAGGAGGGCAGCCCTGTAGGAGGACAAACAGCCTCAACTAACCCGGACCCCTAAGATCTCTCAGACACAGGACCACCAACCAAGTAATGCAGAACAGCTGATATGAGTCCCCTAACACATATACAGCAGAGGACTCCTGGGTCTATACTCAGTCATAGAAGATGAACCTAACTTTCAAGAGACTGGAGGCCCCAGGGAATGGGGAGGAATGGTGGTGTGGGGATTGGGAACATCCTGTGGAGAAGGGGGTTAAAGTATGGGATGTGGAACAGTCAGAGAGTGAACCTGGGAAGAAAATAAAATTCGAATTGTAAAACAATGATTAAATTTTTTTTCAAAAGTCAAAAAGTACCATAACCAGAGGTTAGCCACAGCTCCTGGTTGAGGGATGGGGCCACCCACCAATCTAGAAAATATTATTCCAGAATTTCTTTAATCAAAAGAAACAGAGACTGAAGGAAACTATCCAGAGACTGCCCCACTTAGGGATCCGTCTCATCTGCAGATACTAAACTCAGACTTTATTTGTGATACCAACAAGATATTGTTGACAGGAACCTGTTCTAGCTATCACCAGAATGACTGTACCTGAGTCTGACAAATACAGATGTGGATGCTTTCAGTCAACCATCAGACTGTGCACTGGGACTCCAATGGATGAGATAAGGGAAGGACTGTAGAAGATGAGAAAATTAGCAACCCCACAGGAAGAAAATCAATATAAATCAACCAGACTCCACAAAGCTTCCAGGGACTAAACCACTAGCCAAAAAGTACACATGGATAGACCCATGGCTCCAGCTGCATATGTAGCAGATGATGACCTTTCTGGCATGAAGAGGAGGGAGCCACTTGGTTGTGTGTAGGCTCAATGACCCAGTTTAGGGGAAGGCAAGCCTGCTAGGGGTTGGTCGGGGAGCACCCTCATAGAAGCAGGGAGAATTGGGGAGAGGAAAGGGGAATTAACTGGGAAGGGGGATAATATTTAAAATGTAAATAAATAAAATAACCAATAAAATAAAAATAACTAAATCAAACTTTAAAAAATACTGTGTAGAGGTTGAATCAAATATCAGATGATAGATGATGTCATATATCATGATTATGGTCCGAAATAGGTTATACCATAACATAGACAATATAATAATTCTAAATAAAATGACTGTAGTACTTCTCTCCGTTTGAATAATCTTTGGATAAATTTAATTTTCCTTCAGCACCTAATTTTCATTACTTTCTAGCATCTATTAAAAAATGTAACTGCAGTCCCTGGGAAATAAAAATTCTTCTCCATGTTTTTCCAGTTATATCCCAGGAGCATCATTCACAATTAGCTGGGAAGTTACCTTCTGAAACGTAATCATCAATAAAGACAGAGATTCTCTACTTTGTGCTATAGGAACCTCAGTTCTCTTAGCATTAATTATCAGTTGGTCTCAGTGAACTTTAGTGCAGACTGGTCAGAGAAATACTGAGAAGTAATTTTCAACATTCACCGTAATTTTCATTACCTGATTCAAGTACTTAAATATTCTGCTTTACTTTCTTTTACTTTTTCTACTTTATTCAATATCCTTGAATCAATCCAGTCTGACCAATGAGATTTTGATGTTATATTCAAAGATTAACAAACTCTTATCTATAGACAATTTCCATTCAAAATTAAGCTGAAAGAAAATGTCTTACAGATAAAAATAACCACAAGCAATACAGCAAACATACTGATAAAAAAACTGAAAATTTCATATTGAATGAATGTGAAAAGTCTACCATCTTGAAAACAATCATTATCCATATGTTCATTTTCTTCAGTATGACACATAAACTTTGTACAATCAAAATATATCAGGAATCTCTATTTGTATAACTTGAACAAGAGGTATTTTGTTTAATATTCTATGGAAATTAAAAATAAATAGCTATTATATATAGGTAAGACACGAAAATATTTATGAATTTTTTAATGTCATAGGATTTTTATGTATAATATAATGAATGAACGTAGACTAATATAAAAATATATTTAAGAGATATCATATAAGGTTTATAACTTAAAACAAATTTGACATAGAACACAAGTTATTCTTTTGAATCACTAAACTAGCATAAAATTATTTTGGGAAATACATGTACACAAACTCTTCTATTGTATGAAGATGTAATTTTTAAATGGATCAGAGACGTTACTATTGAAAACTTATGTCACAATAATTACTCAGAGAAAGCATAAGCAATTATTTTCTGACTACTAGTAAAACTTTCCCCCAAATGATTTAAAATACATGATGTAATGAAAACAGTGTCATATGTAGTCATATATTACTGAATAATTAGACTATGTCTTGATAAGTATGCCAATAGACTACTTCATCATCTAGGAGACGTCATAATGGGTACTTACACAACCTGGGTGGAATAGCACAGTCACTGCACATAGTATGTATGTAGAAAATATTTTGAAATAAGGATGGTTATATAAATGAAACAATAGCATGATCATTATTAAGCATAATTTACATAGTTATATGTAATATGTTATAAATTACTGGCACGTGAATTTAGAGTTTGTTTAGAACATTATTATCACAAACATTAGGAGAATAACAGATAATCACCTGAAAGAACTTTGTCAGCCTTATTATTTTCATCATCAGGAAGTCTACCACAGAACAGAACATAAAATGAATGAATCAGTGTATATGAGTAATATACATTAAAACTCAAACATCAAAGATAAGTGAATGACCCACTATTATCTATTGAGTAATACCTAAAGGATAAGAAATGGCCATTTTAGGAGAATTCTGTGGTTTTATTTTTCTTGTAGTACTATACTCTACAACTAAGAGATGGAGACACTTCCAGTGTCCATCATCTGATAAATGAAGAAAAAAAATTGGATTATGCTCGAATGTAATTTAGCAATTAAATCAAATGAAATAATGTCATTTTTTAAAAATGTACAAGCAAATAGAGATAATAATATCCAGTAAAATAAATCAGGCACAGACATATAGGTACTGTATGATCTCACTCAAAGGTGGACTTTACAAAGGTTACTTAATGGAAAGTTAAATTATTATGCTCTTTCCCTATAGCTTGGCACAGGTGAATAGACAAATGAAGAAATAAGATATTTATTGGTGTGGACTAAGTTTCAGTAATATAGAAAAAACAGTTTAAAATACCATTTAAATTTAGAAATAAGCAATCACTTTCCTAACAATCTTTCCAAAATGCACAATGGCATGTGAAAATTATTTTATGAAATATTGTTTATTAAAATGTTTGGGTATAGGAAGATACCTTCAAAGCAAGAGCATTTATTGTGCAAGTGTGAAGACCTGGATTTGATATATCCAGCCCCCATGTCAGGCATAGTCTTAATGCTTGTATCCCTTCCATACAGGACGTGGTAAGAAATCAGGCAAACTCTTTGTCCAGCCAACTTTATCCAAAGAATAAGCTTCTGCTTTAGTAAAAGATTTTGTTACAAGGCAATAAGGCCAGGAATAATGAGAGGAACCAAGATGTCCTTTTTGTTTCCTATGTGCTTGCATGAGAACATACACTGTTCAATTAAGTACGTGTACCATATCATCACATGCACATATACATAATAACACACACATACACACACACACACACACACACACACACACACACACACACACTCAAACCATGATAGCATACATAGACACACACAAACACACACATTATTTAAAAAAATAAATAATTTTCTAAATGCAAAATGCATTTATACATAATAATTTTGGCACATAATGTAATAGACTCTCATGAAGCTCATAAGCATATCTAGGGGCACATTTTAAACTGATAAGTCCTGATCTTCAGTTTTAATGAACACAACACGGTAGATATTATAGTACAGATATAGTTATATATATGTATATATAAAACATATATATACACACACGTATATATACATATATACACACATATATATATACATATACACATATGCATATATATGTATATGGGATGAGTGTGGATGTATATATGTGCATGTGTAGTGTATAAATAAATATATATGTAAATATGTATGTATACACATATATTTGCAAAGGTATATATATATATATATACACACACACACATATATATATTATATATATATATATATATACACACACACACACATATATATATATATATATATATATATATATATATATATGACATAATTTAAAATAATTAGCCATAAGAAAGGAGAAGAAACAGGGCAGAAAAAATGGTTATATATTTAACTGAGCATATTGTCCTTAAATTTATATTATAATATAATAATTAACCAAAAAACTCGTATTTGAATTAAAATCTTAAATTAAGAACAAATTAAAACAAATGAATAAGAATATTAGGAAAATAAACATATACTATCATCAACTGAAAAATCAACCCTAACACAGACTGAGACTACACGTTTAACAAATGGCATGGAATCCCTTGGATTCATTTCCATTAATAACTAATGATCAAGATATTAGCGAGATGATGCTAAACATAGAATGGGGAAAAGAAGAGTAAACTGGAAATGCTTTGGATATAATGACATAATTACATGTAGCTTTTAAATTAGACTCCAGAGAACCAAACACTTCTATTAAAAACTGGGATACAGAGATTGAAAAAAAAATATGAAATGAGGAAACTCCCATGACTGAAAAGCACCTAAGGAAATGTCCAACATCCTTAATCATCAGGGAAATACAAACCAAAACAACCCTGAGATTTCACCTCAAACCACTCAGAATGGCTAAGATAAAAAAAAGAAAGAAAGAAAGAAAGAAAAACAAAAAAAAAAAAAAAAAAAAAACCCTCAGGTGTCTGCAGATGCTGGTGAAGATGTGGAGAAAAGGAATACTCCTCGATTCCTGGTGGAATTGCAAGCTGATACAACCACTCTGAAAATCAGTCTGGAAGTTCCCCCAAAATTAGATATAGTACTACTCGAGGACCTAGATATAACACTCCTGGGCATCGATCCAAAAGGTGTTCCAACATATCACAAGCACACATGCTCCACTATGTTCAAAGCAGCCTTATTTATAATAGCCAGAAGCTGGAAATAACCTAGATGTCCCACAAAAGAAGAATGGATACAGAAAATGTGGTACATTTAGACAATGGAGTACAACTCAGCCATTAAAAACAGGTCTTCATGAAATTTTCAGGCAAATGGAAAATATCATCCTGAGTGAAGTAACCCAGTCCCAAAAGAACACACATGGTATGGACTTGAAAGAGTTAAAATTTTAAGTTGGCCCCATTTACCCTGTCTTGAGGACAAGTAGGCTTCAAGGCTAAGAACAAAGTAACATGTTCAAAGAAATGGCCCAAACCCAGACCATCTAGCCTCAATAAGGTCTGGCTCTGCAGTGGTGAGAAAAACAAATACAAGGTCAGCGTGCCCCAAAATAGAGTAGCCTAGAGTTAAATTGTGTCTAAAAGCGGACAGTGTGCCAATTTGAATGAACCAATGAAATGGCTATGTGCCCGTTGATAACTGCTTATGTAATTTTTCCTATAAATATGTCCCCCTAATTGAGTTCAGGGTCGACTCCTTTATCTCCTGCCTGAGATATGTGTTGTTCCCAGAGCTCTGGTCTATCCCTTTCCCCCCCAATAAACTTCTTGACTGGCTACAGCAAGACAGGCTCTGTGTGAGTTCTTGGGTTTGCGTTCTCCTGGTAATAAAGTGAAGGGCTTCTCCAATTTGGGAGTCTTTCAGACTCATTGATATTTGGATATTAGGGAAAAAGCAGAATACCTGTGATCCAGTTTGTTAGCCTATGTCTTTTTATTGGAAACTTGAGTTCATTGGTGTTGAGAAATATTAGGGACTAATGATTGCTGGTTCCTGTTATTTTTGTTGTTTGAGTTGAAATTATATTTGCATATTTCTCCTCTTTTGTGTTTGTTGTGAAAATACTACTTTCTTGTTTTTACTGGGGTACAGATTTCTACCTTGTGCAGGACTTTTACTTTTATAAGCCTGTGTAGGGATGGCTTAGTGTAAAAATATTTTTTAATTTGGTTTTGTTTTGGAATACATTGATTTTTTGTTGGGTATATTAGCATGGGCTGGCAACTGTGTTCTTTTAGGGTCTGACATCTTCCCAGGATCTTCTAGCTTTCTGAGTCCCTGTTGAGAAGCCTAGTATAATT
The DNA here is from genome assembly GCF_963924665.1 of Micromys minutus. Classification (NCBI taxonomy): domain Eukaryota; kingdom Metazoa; phylum Chordata; class Mammalia; order Rodentia; family Muridae; genus Micromys; species Micromys minutus. The sequence goes on along the minus strand of NC_137960.1, from coordinate 45,091,766 downwards.
CTGATAGGCCTGCCTTTATATGTCCCTTGACCTTTTCCCCTTACTGCCTTCAAGATTCTTTTTTTGTTCTGTGCATTTGCTGTTTTAATTATTATGTGATAAGAGGAATTTCTTTTCTGACCCCCCCTTGGTGTTCTGTAGCCTTCTTGTATGTTTTTGGGACTTTCTTGAAGATGTTTCTTGGCCCTTTTGAGTAGGGAATTTTCACTCTTTTCTATACCTATTATTTTCAGCTTTAATCGTTCCAATGTGTGCTGAATTTCTTGAATGTTTTGAGATAAGAGATTTTTGCTTTTTGTGTTTTCCTTGACTGCTGTGTCCATGTTTTCTATGTTATTTTTCCATCACTGTGATTCTCTCTTCTCTCTTGTATTTTGTTGATGATGCTTGCATCTGTGACTCCTGTTCTCTTTCCTTGGTTGTCCATCTCCTTGGCTGTCTACCTTTGTTTTTTCTTTAATGTTTCTATATCCATCTTGAGATGGTGAATGGTTTTGTTCAATTCCTTCACCCATTTGATTGTGTTCTCTTGTATTTATTTAAGTGATTTATTCATTTCCTCTTTAAGGGCTTCTACTTCTTTTCTTTGTGTTCTGTACTTATTTAATGGATGTTTTTAGGTCCTACTTAAAGTCTTCTATCATCTTTTTGAAATGAGAATTTAGATCTGAATCTTGCTTTATAAGTATGTTGGGGTATCCCAGACTTGCTGTGTTCTAGATTGTGGGGAAGAACTGGGTTCTGATGTTGCCAAGTCAAATTGGTTTCTGTTGCTTATGTTCTTATGCTTGCTTCATACAATATGATGTTCTCTGGTGTTATCTGGCAACTGTGCCTCTGACTGGAGCCTGTCCTTCCTGTAAGTCTGGGATCCAGTGATCCTGGATGTGTCAGAATACCTGAGGAGTCGATCTACAACTGGTGTGTGGTCTGTGTAGATTCAGATCCAGAGCTAAGGCTCTGCTCATAGCACAGGTGGAAACTGGAAAGCCTGTGGGTCTCTGGCTGAGCTGGTGATCTCAGAATAGCACTTTTTCAACAAGCCAAATGAAATTTGAAGAAACTGACTTCAGATTAAATTACTCTACAAATGGTAGAGATGGAGAAATAAAATAAAATAAAAGGAATTCTCCCAGAATATGCAGAAACAAGGTCCTCAACCTAAGCACTGAGCCAGATGTCAAGAAATAAGCATATAATGTATTTCAAAGTAAAATTTACATTTTACTCATAGGGGTACATTGAACATGCCCTCATATTTTGACTCATGCAATGATTGCTTGAAAAGAAATGTTAGATTTGGTGAAGGTTTTATGCATCAGAGGGCTAATGAGGCTAATTGGGATCTTTAAAACGGAGGTTAAGCACTGAGAAGACTACTATGACACTGCAAAAACCATTAAATATGATATGCAAGAGTAATTTTTAAACAAGAAAATACTTGCCATAAGTAGAAACTTTAGAAACAATATGTACATTGTGGTAATTTACCAATCTCATCACAGACCTATTCACATATTAGACAAATTAAGACATCTAGGCACCTATAGCATATTATTAACTGATTGCAGTGTAACAATTCTTGAAATACTTTAAAATAATACATTTTAAGTATATGGATGTGTCTGTATCTCTGTATTGGTCTATGTATAAGTGTAGAGTCTGGAAGAAGACATCGAATCCATTAGGGCTGGAATTACTGATGGTTGTGAGCTACTCAACTCAGGAGTAAGAACTGAACAAACTCTTCAGCAAAACACGACGTGCTTATTGGGAGATAGTTTTGTGCACTTGTGTTTTCAGAAGCTGATTTTTGTGCCCAGAGATTTGGTTCCAGTCTACATATTGGCATTGTCAAGTATCTCCAGTCTCAATGTTGTATAAAAGGTGATTTCCATTGCCTATGATTAGTTAGTAATTTACTAATCAGACAATATCTGAGCAGGAGAAGAAAAGAGGACAGACTTCTTATGCCAGTAAAGGGGGTTCAAAGCAGGGAGAATAATCAAGGAAGGAATTGGGTATGGGACAGGAGTGTTCTCCACTGGCAGATCTTCAGAGGAGTTGTCATGAGAATACACATAGAACAGGGCATGTCTAAGATTGTAGGTAAAGGTCTACATATCTGGTAAGTTAGCAACAGTAGAGTACTAGAGAAGGGGAGTATTTTCTCAGCATAGTGCCTGGAGCTTGTTATTAAATTTATTTGCTGTCTGTTTTATTTATTCATGAGATCTAAATTGAACCGGAGTAGACATAGAAATACCCTTTCAGTGCCTGTGAGAAAAAGGGGCAAAGAAAAAGCCCCAGAATTACATCTACATGAACTCATAATTATTTAGCCATCTTTGCAATCTTCAGTTCTAGAAATTTACATTTAATACTGGGAGTTTTCTAAATAAATCTTAAATGTGTTAGTTTAGTATGAATAAGAAAACTTAAAGTATAATATTGGCATTCAAAACTTTATTTAAACTGTATACCTATCAAAAAAAGTTTATAATAATCACAGCAGAACAACACTGATGGAGGCTATAAGCCAAAACAGATGCAAGAGTACATTCTCAAAGATTTAGCAGAGGTGTAGGAAAGAGTAAACTCTATCAGAGAATTCCAAGCTTAAGATCATACAGAAAAACTCTATGTGGCTTAATTGAGCTGAATCAGTTTTATTCCAAGTTTTCAAAAGAGAGTCAATTACACATCTAGGTTACATGTCTACTGCATCAAGTATTTCTTCTTATCAGTTGTAAGTAATCAGAAGTTTGCATCTAAAACCGTTAGCATCATAGAGAGGATAAAGAATAAAACACAGGAGAATAAGACCTTACCAAATTCTGCATAAACAGGATCTCATCATTTTGATAATAAAAGAGTGAAAGTAGTGTGAAGACAGATAAGTTTGAGGCACTGACACACTTTAAACCTAGCAAATGTCACTGTTGTGTTATTCAATTGTGAATTTTTATAGAAATGCAAAAATAATTGGAGTGAACTGCATTGCAGTGAACTGGATTGTAGTCTCTAGAGTGTGAGCTTCTGAAAAAGCAAGCAAGTGACAGAAAAAGGGCACTATTTAGGAAAACAAATTATTTTCTGGAAACTAAAGAAATGTGATTATTTCCTAGAGATCAAAGCATCCCTTCATTTTTCTCTAACTACTGACTAGCAATGGGAAGGAAACAGGCTATAAGTAAGGCATCACTTCCAGGATTTCTATGCTGAAAATATATATAAAAATATCCTAGTAGAGTGTAAGATATAAATGTTAGTTATTAATTATACAGATATGAAAAGTCAACTAATAAGAACATTATTTTGAATGAAAGGTCTCGTAAGTCATGTTCTTTCCCCAAAGACATTTGTCTTATATTATATTCATTGACTTTTCTAAAGCAGTACTAGAGACGTTCATATTTTTCAAACATTGAAATATCTTAATGGGTAATAACTATGTGAACAAAGTATTTACTCATATCATAGAAAATTTGAAACTTTATACTACATTAGAAAGTATATCAAATCACTGCAAACTTGTCACAAATTGATGATATTTTTATGAAAATATGTAAAGGCACCTCTTTTAGATTTTTGACAGTCCATAAGACAAATATTTTAAAAGAAAAATGAAGGGAATGTGTTTTCCTGTTAAGAAATATGACTATGATTAATTATTATCTCTGGTCATTTGTTCTTCCAATAATCTTTGAGTTTAAGCATATATTTCCATGTTCTACAGTGTGTGCCTACTGTGTGTGTGTGTTCTGAAAGAGAAACATCACTCATCACAATGCTGGGAAAGAAGGTGACATTGACCTAGCTTGTACAAGAGAACAAAATCATGATATTGCTTTGCACTTGATAAAATCCTTCTCACAACACATTTCTTGCCCATATTATTGTTCTTAATATTTTATTCAAAAATTTTCAAAAGTATCAATTTAAATGTACCATAGGACATGATATGGGTGTTTTTTCATTTGCTGTGTCTTATAAGCATACCTGACTGTATTATGTATATCTCAATCTGTTTATTTGATTTATTATAATATATTTAGAAGATAACATGCTAATACTTGAATAATTCACATGGAATTTGATGATATAGATCACAAATTGGAAGTTAGGGAAATATGCAAGTATTCTCAAAATAGGGTGAGAATACTACATATTGCAATTCTTTTCAATATGAATGCAAAGAAAGGACACCTAAAATACATATAGGAAAGCATTACTAATTTTTTATTGGTTATTTTGTTTATTTACATTTCAAGTGTTATCTGCCTTTCTGGTTACCCCTCCAAAAAACCCCCTAATATACCTTCCATCCCCCTGTCTCAACGAGGGTGTTCCTCCACCCACCAAATCATTCCCACCAAGTGGCCTATCATTCCCCTATATTGAGGCATCAAGGCTTCACAAGACACAAGAATTTCCCTCCCATTGATGCCAGGCAAGGGCATCCTGTTACATATACATCTAAAGCAATGGGTACCTACATATGAATTGTTTGATTGGTGGTTTATTCTCTGGGAGCTCTGATTGGTGGATATTGTTGTTCTTCCTATGTGTTTAGAAATCCCTTCGGGTCCTTCTGTCCTTCCCCTAACTGCTGAATTGGAGTCCCTGTGTTCAGTCTGATGGTTGGCTACAAGTATCCACAGCTGTATCAGTAAGGCTCTGACAGCTTCTCAGAAGTCATCCATATCAGGCTCCTGTCAGCAAGCACTTCTTGGCAGCATGACTGGGTTTGGCATACAGCATGGATCCCCATGGGGGGCAGTCTCTGGATGGCCTTTCCTTTACACTCTGCTCTAATGTTTATCCATATTTTTTCTTTAGACAGGAGCAATTCTGTGTTAGAATTTTGAGGAAGGTAGGGGAACTCATCCCTTAACCTGTGGCCATACCTAACTGTGGGGCGCCGCCCACACATTCCCACACATTCGCCATTACAAGATGGCGCTGATATCTGGCTGGAGTTAGCAGTAAACAAGCCATGTGCGCACAGGCTGGGTAACTTCCGCTTCATGAGTTCCGCCTCTTCAGTGGCGTCATAGGGCCTGGTGAGTTTCAACCAATCAGGGGGCTCCGCGTTCAAGGCAAGGACTGATCCCTTTATAGGGGACGGGCTGGATAGCTCCTTCCTCTCTCCCTCTCTCTTCCTCTCTTCCTCTCTCTTCTTCCTCTCTTCTTCCTCTCTTTCTCCTGTTGGTTTTCGGCCGTCTCGTGGAGCTTGTTCGTCCTGTTCGTCTTCTTGGATTTCTTGGTTTTCTCCGTCTTTTTCGTCACGTGAAGCAAGTACTGGTTTTCCAGAGCAATAAAGTTTACCGCAGAAGGATTCTATTTTGTGTGCCGCGTCGTTCTTGCAGGCGAGACGGTTGCGCGGGACATCTGGTGCCTCAAACCCGGGAAATTCGACCACTCCATCGTCTGCACCACAGAATTCAGAACTGCAGGGAGATTAGTTCGGCAAGGTATGTCTGATCCTGGATCTTTCTTTAATTTGTTTTAAATCTTCCACGGCCGTGTGAAGGGTCTGTAGAGGCTCTGGTCTTCGTCAGTGCAGTTTTTATTCTCTTCCTCTTAATTTCCTCTGTGTCCAACGGGGCTGGTGTTAATTTTGTGCTTAAGTCGGACTTAGATAAGCAGAGGCACCCCTGCGTTCCATAAGTCTTTGTAGATAAAAAAAGCGAGAACGCGCTGAGACTTGCCTTTCAGTTTCGCCTCGGGCGGCCACGCAAATACGCCGCGGGCATTACATCGCTGTGATGGGCTCTTCACACTCGACCATTACAGCCCTGCAGTCAATTCTTAAGCAGAGAGATTTAAAATTGCCCACCCGCATCTTGCAGCGTTTTGTAAGAGAGGTTGAGCGAACAGCCCCTTGGTTTGCAGTTTCTGGGTCTCTCTCACCAGCCTCATGGAACAGATTGGGTAGAGAATTAAACTGTGCGCAGAATGCTGGAGACCTCGGGCCCGGAACCATGGCCATTTGGACGATGGTACAAAATTGTTTAAGAGATGAGAGTTGTAGGCCCGCCGTCGCTGCGGGGCAAGAGGTATTGAGTGAAGCGCAGGATAGGCTATCAGAAGCCGAACAGAGTGAGAGAATGGGCGCGCGCAGGAAAAGGTATTATCCCCCTAAGGAAAAAGGACCTCCAGAAACGCGGTATAGAGGGAGAGTAGCTACCCACGAACCTTCAGATTATCATTCCCTTATGCCCTCTAATGTTAGGAGAAGGGGAGTCAGTTTGTACCCTGTAGAAGACTTCGAGGCTCTAGACATTGATAGCCCCGAGACTTCAGATAATGATGATTATGAGCGAGAAGGCTTAGACCCAGAAGAGGAGGCAGGGGTAGATGAAGAAGCAGCTAGTTATGAGGAAAAAAGATATTATCCTGACGAGCAGTACAGGCCCACGCGCTTGTCCCCAGTTGTCCCAACAACACCTCCTTTACCAACAGCCCCTCTTCCTTATGAGACACGCGCACCTTTAAAAGCCTTCTCATTCCTCCCAGAGAGAGTAAAGAAACAGGTGCGTCTTGCATTGTGCCACAAAAAATTGATGATTTTAAAAGAGGCATTTCCTATATTGTTACAGGCCCTAAAAAGTAAGGGCCTATATATTGCCACAGAAAAGCTCCAGATTTTTGATACTGGTCAATTCCTAGGGTCTGTGGTATTTATTCCCTGATAGGATTGTCCCTCAAAAGCTCGAGATAAGAAGGGATCACCTTCACACTCTTAATGATTTTCAAAAATTACTGGGAGACATTAATTGGCTTAGACCTTTTCTTAAGATTCCTTCTGCTGAACTTAAACCCTTATTCGATGTTTTAGAAGGAGATCCGCATGTCTCCTCACCTAGAAGTTTGACCCCGCAAGCAGAAAGAGCGTTACAGTTGGTAGAAGAAGCTATACAGGATGCACAATTGGTTCGCATGGATTATGATAAACCTTTTTCATTATGTGTTTTTAAAACAAACCGGCTCCCTACTGCAGTGCTTTGGCAACAAGGACCCTTATTGTGGGTACATCCTAATGCCTCGCCAGCTAAAATAATTGACTGGTATCCAGATGCTGTGGCTCAATTGGCGCTGAGAGGGCTAAAATCTGCCATCACGCATTTTGGCAGTGAGCCACAGCTGTTAATTGTTCCCTATAATGCCATGCAGGTTTCCACTCTTGCTGCCACTTCGAATGATTGGGCTATCTTAGTCACTTCCTTTTCAGGAAAAATAGATAATCATTACCCAAAACATCCAATTTTACAGTTTGCTTTAACTCAGCCTGTAGTTTTTCCCAAAGTAACGTCCTGTAGTCCCTTAAAAGACGGGTTAGTTATTTATACTGACGGTTCCAAGACCGGGCTGGGGGCTTTTGTGGCTAACGGGCAGGTCTATTCGAGGCAGTATACAGAAACCTCTCCACAGGTGGTAGAATGTCTAGTTGTCCTTGAGGTTTTACAACGTTTCTCAGGGCCTATAAATATAGTGTCTGATTCATCTTATGTTGTTAATGCTGTCAATTTGCTTGAGGCGGCTGGCATTATTAAACCGTCTAGCAGAGTTGCCTCAATTTTTGCGCAAATTCAAAATTGCCTTCTAGCCAGAAGATCACCCTTTTATATTACTCACATTAGAGCTCATTCTGGATTGCCAGGACCTATGGCTCAAGGCAATGATTTGGCAGACAGGGCTACAAAAATAATTGCTGTAGCCATGTCTTCGCCGCTAGAGGCTGCTAAAAGTTTTCACAAAAACTTTCATGTAACTTCTGAAACTTTGCGGCACCGCTTTTCCATTTCCAGAAAACAGGCTCGCGATATTGTTGTCAATTGCCAAAATTGCAGTCAGTTTCTGCCTGCGCCCCACTCGGGGGTTAATCCTCGGGGCATCCAGCCTCTTCAAATATGGCAAATGGACATTACCCATGTCCCCTCATTTGGTAAACTGCAATATGTACATGTATCCATTGATACCTGTTCGGGAATAATTGCAGCCACTCCCTTATCTGGAGAAAAGGCCTCACATGCCATCCAACATTGCTTGGAGGCTTGGAGTGCCTGGGGTAAGCCAAAGTTCTTAAAGACAGAAAACGGACCGGCTTTTACCTCACAAAAATTTCAACAATTTTGTAGCCAGATGGCTGTGACTCATCTTACAGGTTTGCCGTATAATCCACAAGGACAAGGTATTGTGGAACGTGCTCACCGCACTCTTAAATCATATCTAATAAAACAGAAAGGGGGAATTATGCAGGCTTTGCCCCCTGTGCCTAGGACTGCAGTATCCATGGCACTGTTCACCTTAAATTTTTTAAATCTTGATGACCATGGCCATACGGCAGCTGAAAGGCATTGCCTACCCATGGATAAACCAAAAGAGATGGTAAAATGGAAAGATGTTATAACTAATAAATGGAAAGGACCGGATCTTGTGTTGATAAGATCCAGGGGAGCTGTTTGTGTTTTTCCTCAGGATGAAAATAATCCTTTCTGGGTTCCCGAGAGGCTCACGCGAAAAACGGCAGAGACTCCTGATGACAGCCCTGCTCCTGACGCAGTGGAACCAGAGAGCCAGAGAAGAGACGAGATGGGCGATTCTGTCGGCATTCCTGAAACCAATTCCAGCAGAACTTGATGCTACAGTCTTCCCTAACCTTTTCACCCCCGATATTAACTTGGGTGGGGGTGGGACTCTTGGGAGCAATCCTTTGCTGCGGACTTGCGTTGCTTCTCTGGCTGGTTTGTAAGCTCAAGGCCCAAACAAAAAAGAGACAAGGTTGTTACTGCCCAAGCGCCTGTCGCTCTAGAACATACAGCATCAGCCGATATCTAGTTGTCTATGCTTAAGCAGTAGGTCGCCGGCCAGACAGCTCTTGCACTCCTAGAACTTCGGTTCATTGCACAGGATTAGAGTGTCTGGTTTGAGCAGCCCATGAGGGATGCCGAGCTTAGCATCGCACTGAGAAACCTCTGGTCGCTGGGCATTCTCCGGGAGATAAGCCATTTGTATGAGGGTTTCCTGCCCCAGTGTCCCTCCCTCAGAAAAACGGCAGAGTGACAGGTCAGGTGTACTGCGGGCTACAAAAGGCCTAGCGGTTACTCCTGTACATGGTCTTTATACACCTTAATGAGGATTTGACCTCTATCTCCGCCCTCCTAATATGGGTGTCCTACTTTGCTCAAAGTATAAAAGATAGGGGGAGATGTGGGGCGCCGCCCACACATTCCCACACATTCGCCATTACAAGATGGCGCTGATATCTGGCTGGAGTTAGCAGTAAACAAGCCATGTGCGCACAGGCTGGGTAACTTCTGCTTCATGAGTTCCGCCTCTTCAGTGGCGTCATAGGGCCTGGTGAGTTTCAACCAATCAGGGGGCTCCGCGTCCAAGGCAAGGACTGATCCCTTTATAGGGGACGGGCTGGATAGCTCCTTCCTCTCTCCCTCTCTCTTCCTCTCTTCCTCGCTCCTTCCTCTCTTCTTCCTCTCTTTCTCCTGTTGGTTTTCGGCCGTCTCGTGGAGCTTGTTCGTCCTGTTCGTCTTCTTGGATTTCTTGGTTTTCTCCGTCTTTTTCGTCACGTGAAGCAAGTACTGGTTTTCCAGAGCAATAAAGTTTACCGCAGAAGGATTCTATTTTGTGTGCCGCGTCGTTCTTGCAGGCGAGACGGTTGCGCGGGACACCTAACCTCTGGAAACAGACTCTACAGGTTCTCTCTCCCCTTTGTAGAGTATTTCAGCAACTGTAATTGAGTCCTAGGAGACTCTTGCTTTTCTGGCACCTTGAACTTTCTGTTGCCTACCTCCAGTTTGCAATCCTCTTGTCCTACACACCTCTGTCCAACTTCCAGACCCACTATACATGTTGCTTGTCTTTTCCTACACTTATCCTACACCCATCATATTTCTCTTCCCCTCCTTTTCTCCCTCACATCCTTCCCTCACTCAATCTTCTGTGAACATTTTGTTCCTGCTATGAAGTAGGACATTGGCACACAAATTTTGATCTTCTCTTTTCTTGTGCTTCATATGGTCTATATGTTTTATCATGGGTATTCTGAGCTGTTCCCTAACATCTACCTACCTGTGAGTACATACCTTATATGTTCTTTTGTGACTGAGTTACCTTACTCAGGATGATAGTTTCTAGTTCCATGCATTTGCCTAGGAATTTCATAATGTCATTGTTTCAAATAGCTGAGTAGTATTCCATTGTATAAATGTAATATGATGACTATATCCATTTCTCTGTTGAAAGACTTCTGGGGTTTTTCCAGGTTTTGGCTATTATAAATAAGGCTGCATTGAACATGGTGGAGGATGTGTGCTTGTGAGATATTGGAGCTACTTTTGGGTATATGTCCAGGAGGACAATAACTGGGTTCTCAGGTAGTACTATTTCCTATTTTCTTAAGAACTGCCAGAATGATTTCCAGAGTAGTTGTACCAGTTTGTAATCCCACCAACAACAGAGGAGTATTCTTCTTCCTCTACAGTTTCACCAGAGTTTTTGATCTTAGTCATTCTGACTATTGTAAAGTAGAATCTCAGTGTTGTTTTGATTTGCATTTTCCTAATATATAGGAATGTTGAGCATTTCTTTATGTGCTTCTCAGATATTTGGTATTCCTATGTTGAGAATTTTTGTTTAGCTCTGTACCCCATTTTTTATAAGGATTATTTGATTCTCTGGAGTTTTCTTTGAGATTTTGTATATAATGGATATTCGCCCTCTATCAGACATAGGATTCATAAAAATCCTTTCCCAATCTGTTGGTTGCTGTTCTGTCCTACTGTCAATGTCCTTTGTCTTACAGAAACATTGCAATTTTATGAGGTCCCATTTATTGAATATTGATCTAAAAGCATGCGTCATTGGTGTTCTGTTCGGGTATTTTCCATATTCCTGTATATTTGAGGCTCTTCCCTGTCATGTGCCCACGCTTCCCGCCACTAGGAACAGGTGTGCAACAAACAAACAGATTCTTCTGCGGACAACCTTTATTGTACAGCACTTTGAGCAGGGGGCTTCTTGAGCAGGAAACTTCTCTCTGAGCCGGGGACTCCCTACCGGGTTCTACTGTCTAGGCGACCTCTCACGCACAGTCCCCCACGTGCGATCTCTCTGTCCAGTCTCTGTCCACGCGGGATCTCCCGCAGTCTCTTTTACCGAGTCTCTCTCCACGTGGGATCTCCCGCAATCTCTCCTATCAGGTTTCTCTCCACGTGGTATCTCTCCGCCATCCCACCACGTGGGGTCTCCCACAATCTCTCCACTATCTTCCTCTCCCACTCACGTGGGGGAGAAATGCACTGCTATATATGCCTAAGAGACTTGTGTTGCTACCTGATTGGTGCATCCTCCTGTAGCTCAATCACGTGCCCCGGGGGTGGGCTGTGACTATGTGGTTGCCAAGCAACACGAGGGGAAAGGTTTTTGTAGGCTGAACAATGGGCGGGAAGCTGGCACCATCTATTGGCTCCAACGGCTTCCTACATTTCTCCCTTTTCTCTTAAATAAAAAACATAAAACATGGCCGATCAACCATCAGGCTCTTGTTGGACCTTTAGGGTTCAAGACCATGATCAGTAATAATTTTTGGGTAAGGCGCCTTCCTGCGTGCAATGGGAACAAGCCCTGCAGGGTGCAAAGGCTGCCTTAGTGTAGGACACCCAATGCTGGTGCAATGCCTCGAAAGCTGAGGGTGCAGGGGCTATCCATACACAGACCCATCACTTTTCCTTAAGCATACTAAGCCAAACAGAGGGAGAGGTGCCCATTTCGAGTGCAGCAAGAGCTTGTGCTATGACCACTATGTCACGTTATTGTTGAGTACGGAGTTTGCACACCATCTAGAGCAGAAACTCAGTCTCTTTGCACAAAAGCATGCCAAAATTACTTGATAAGGCAAGAGTTCTAATCCCCATAACCCTGCTATCTCTGTGTCTAAGGGCAAGTACAGTACATTAAAGGTTACAATAGTGACAAACAAACAAGAAAATAATTTTGCATTAAGGCACATGGGCATCGGTTTTGGGAACACCGACAGAATCTTCCAACTCAGTTCCGCTTGAATCGTCATGCAGGACAGGCTCATCTGAAGCAGGTGGAACAGCTTCTTGTTCTGGTAGCACTCGACGTGTCAGACGTTCTGGGATCCAAATTGGACTTTTTTCTCCCTGTGGAAAAACACAAATAGCTCCCCTGGATCGTATTAAAACAGGATCCGGGCCTTTCCAATTACCAGGGAGGACATCTTTCCATTTCACTAGCTCTTTAGGTGGCACAGGCCATTGTCCATGGAACTCGGCAGCTGAATGGCCATGAGCATCCAAATTTAAAAAATTTAAGGTAAGAAGTATAGTAGAAATGGCCATTTTAGGCGTAGGGGGTATCTCTCCAATTCCCTCCTTTTGTTTGTTTAAATAAACCTTTAGGGTTCGATGGGCACATTCAATGATGCCTTGACCCTGAGGATTATAAGGCAATCCTGTCAGGAGTGAAACTCCCATGTGATGGCAAAATTGCTTGAATTTTGCTGAGGTATATGCAGGAGCATTGTCCGTTTTTAACACTTTAGGAATGCCCCATGCATTCCATGCTTCAAGACAATTAGTAATAACATGAGAAGCCTTTTCTCCTGATAAAGGAGAAGCAAAAATAACTCTTGAACAAGTATCAATGGACACATGTAAAAGATACTAAGATAATGGTTTAGAATAATTTGCAGATTTAGTAAAATTTTTATACTGAATAGTGGTCACACATAATCTTGAGAACTTTTATTGGCAGCCCAGCTGGGCGACCTGCCACAATATATCCATCCGTTTTTGAACCAGATCAATTCTCTAAGGCATTATTATAAACAGTTATTATATTAGGAGTAAAATTAAAGAGGCCATTAACTGCCCAATGTACTCTCCGAGATTGACAGCCAGTCTAAGGATGCAGGGCTGAATCTCTTTTTCTTATACAAAAATGTGACCACTTAGGTTGGGCTGGAATAAACAAATTATCCTTTGGCTGGAAAATAGGCCAGTGACCGGCAATCCAGGTGGCATTAGCCTATCCAGGTTTATTGTATAATTAGCAGTAACTCTATAAACTCTATTACCTTCTCTCTTTATATGACCAGGCTTTCCGCATTGAAAGCAATTGACACCTTTTTTAAAAAGACCTAGCTGCTTTTGCCCCTGTAGTATGGCAGCAGCCAAACCTGCATTAGTTAAAGGTCCTCCGATCTCTCTGCAGGCCTTAATCCAGGCTTGTAATCCTTTAGCCTTGCAGGGGGGATGGCATTATGACATTCTTTAGTACATTGTTCAAAAATTAGTTGCTCTATCAAGGGCATAGCCTGTTCTTGGTCTCCAAATATTTTTCCAGCTGTCTCTATCATTCTGGCCACAAAATCTGAAAAAGGTTCACTTGGACTCTGAATAATTGTTGTTAGATTTTCTGACACTTCTCCCTTATTAGTGAGCACTTTCCATGCCTTTACGGCACAAAGTGCTATTTGGCCATAGACTTCTACGGGATAGGCGGTTTGATTTACCGCCCACTGCCCCTGTCCAGATAACATATCAAAATCCCAAGCTGGCTGTCCTTTGGCTGCATTGGCGCGAGCCTGGACCTAACAAGCATTCTGCCACAAGGCTTTCCACTCAATGTATTGTCCCATACTTGGGAGACAAGCTTTAGTAACAAACTGCCAATCAGCAGGTGTCATGGCTATAGAGCTTAATCTTTCAATTAACGACATAGTAAAATTAGCAGTGACTCCATAAATTCTGACTGCCTCTGCCAACTCTTTGACTTGCTTATGTTCTAGAGGCTGATAACTGTGTATGTTATTCTCCTCAAACACCGGAAACATTTGCCTGAGTGCATGGAATGTCTCTGGCGGACAAAAGGAAAATTCACACTTCCTCTCTGCATGAGGTGAAAAAGCAGAGGCCGCCTTTTGTTTTGCTAAAGTCTTTTGTTTCCCCTGAGACTGCTTTGCCCCAAATTCTTTTGTCTCTTGTTTTTCCAAAATTTCCTCAAATTGAAATTCGGTTTGTGATCCTCTTTCTGCCAGCTCTGCAGCCCGTTCCTTTAATGGATACAATGTATTGGACTCTGGCGCAGTCCTCTCTTTTCCAGGCGGTTCTTCCACCTGGACCTCTCCGATTCTGACTTGTTTTGAATATGTCTTTCGGAGACCATCTCCTTTAATTCTTTCTGGCAACTCTCCGTTTCTGACTTGTTTTGAACATGTCTCTCAGAGACCATCCTCCTTGTCCTTTTCTTTATCACGTTCTGTTTCTGACCCACTCTCTAGGTGCTGCCTGCTAACTTTCCATCTAGATAACTTCCACAACAGTAATGTTATAACAATTACCACAAATGCAAGCAATACTCCTACTACCGGAGAAAAATCCAAGAAGAGACATGCCTAAGTTTTTGGCATGTTCTTTTGGCACCCCGTATAAACTAAAGAGTGACATGTCTCTCAGAACTTACCTCTAAACTTCTTCCTTAGTTCTGAATCTGTTCAGCGGCCTGAAGGTTTCCCTTGGCACTCCCGGGATTTCCAGCACCACTTGTCATGCGCCCACGCTTCCCGCCGTTAGGAACAGGCATGCAACAAACAAACAGCTTCTTCTGCGGAATAACCTTTATTGAACAGCACTTTGAGCAGGGGGCTTCTTGAGCAGGAAACTTCTCTCTGGGCCGGGGACTCCCTACCGAGTTCTACTGTCTAGACAACCTCTCATGCGCAGTCCCCCACGAGCGATCTCTCTGTCCAGTCTCTGTCCACGCGGGACCTCCCGCAATCTATTTTACCGAGTCTCTCTTCACATGGCACCTCTCCGCCATCCCTCCACGTGGGGTCTCCCGCAATCTCCCCACTGTCTTCTTCTTCTTCTCACGTGGGGGAGAAAATGCATTGCTATACATGCCTCAGAGACTTGTGTTGCTACCTGATTGGTGCATCCTCCTGTAGCTCAATCACGTGCCCCGGGGGTAGGCTGTGACTATGTGGTTGCCAAGCAACACGAGGGGAAAGGTTTTTGTAGGCTGAACAATGGGCGGGAAGCTGGCGCCATCTATTGGCTCCAACGGCTTCCTACAGTATTATGTCCAATTTTCTGAGGTATCACCAGACTGATTTCCTGAGTGGTTGTATTAGTTTGCAACCCCACCAACAGTGGAGAAGTGTTTCTCTTTCTCTGCAACCCAGCCAGCATCTGTTGTCATCTGAGTTTTGGATCTTGGCCAATCTGACTGGTGTGAGGTGGAATCTCAGGGTTGTTTTGATTTGCATTTTCCTGATGGCTAAGGATGTCGAGCACTTCCTCAGATATTTCTCAGCCATTCGATATTCTTCAACTGAACGTTTAGTTTAGCTCTATACCCCATTTTTAATAGGGTTATTTGATTCTCTGGTGTCTAGCTTTTTGAGTTCTTTGTATACCTTAGATATTAGGCCTCTATCTGATGTGGAGTTGGGAAAGATCTTATCCCATTCTGTTAGCTGCCGTTTTGTTTTCTTGATGATGTCCTTAGCCTTACAGAAACTTTGCAATTTCATTAAGTCCCATTTGTTAATCATTGACCTTAGCACTTGAGCCATTGGTGTTTTGTTCATGAAATTTTCTCCTGTGCCTATGTGTTCTAAGGTTTTTTCTACTTTCTCATCTAATAGTTTCATTGTATCTGGTTTAATGTGGAGATCTTTGATCCACTTACACTTGAGCATTGTACAAGGAGATAAGAAAGGGTCTATTTTCATTCTTCTGCATGCTGAGTGCCAGTTGGATCAGCATCATTTGTTGAATAGGCTGTCCTTTTTCCATTGAATGTTTACAGCTTCTTTGTCAAAAATCAGGTGACCATATACATGAGGGCTCATTTCTGGATCTTCTATTCTATTCCATTGATCCAGGTGCCTATTTCTGTATCAGTACCATGCAGTTTTCAGCACAATTGCCTTGTAATATAGCTTGAGGTCAGGGATAGTGATTCAAGCAGATGTTTTCTTTTTGTTGAGGATGGATTTCGCTATTCTAGGTCTTTTGTTATTCCATGTGAAATTGCACATTGATCTTTCCAACTCAATGAAGAACTGTGTTGGAATTTTGATGGGGATTGCATTAAATCTGTAGATTGATTTTGGTAGGATGGCCATTTTTAAGATGTTGATTTTTCCAATCCATGAGCATGGGAGATCTTTCCATTTTCTGAGATGTTCCTCAATTTCTTTCTTTAGAGTTTTGAAGTTCTTGTCATGCAGGTCCTTCATTTGCTTTTTGTTTGTTTGTTTGTTTCGTTTTGGTTTTGTTTGTTTGTTTTTTTTGTTATTCCAATTGAATTTGCAAAATGCTTTGTTCAACTCTATGAATAATTGAGTTAAAAATTTGATGGGTATTGCATTGAAACGGTAGATTACTTTTGAGAAGATAGCCATTTTTACTATATTAAACCTTCCAATTCTTGAGCATATGATATATTGTCATTTTCTGAGATCTTCTTTGATTTCTTTCTTGAGAGACTAGAAGCGTGTGTCATAGAGATAATTCACTTGCTTTGTTAGAGTTACACCAAGGTATTTTACATTATTTGTGACTATTGTGAAGGTGTTGTTTTCCTAATATCTTTCTAAGTCTATTTATCCTTTGGGTAGAAAAAGGCTACTGATTTGTTTGATTTTATATCCAGCCACTTAGATGAACTTGTCTGTAAACTGTAAGATCTCTCTGGTGGAATGTTTGTGTTCACTTATGTATACTATTATATCATCTGCAAAGAGTGATATTTTGACTTCTTTCTTTTCAATTTGTATCCATTTTTCCTGTTTGTTGTTTAATTTCTCTGGCTAGGAATTTGAGTACTATATTGAATTAAAAAGGGTAAGAGTCAGCATCCTTGTCTACCTCCTTATTTCAGATTGATTGTGTCAAGTTTCTCTCCACTTAGTTTAATGTTGGCTACTGGTTTGCTCTATATTGCTTTCACTATGTTTTGTTATGGTCCGTAAATTTCTAAAATTTCCAAGATATTAACTTGAAGGGATATTGAATTTTGTTAAATGCATTCTCAGCATCTAATGAGATGATCATGTAGTTTTATTCTTTGAATTAGTTTACATAGTAGATTACATTGATGGATTTTTGTATATTGAAACATTCTTGCATCATTGGGATGAAGTCTACATGATCCTGAATGATGATAATTTTGAGGTGCTCTTGGATTTGTTTTGGAAGATTTTTATTGAGTATTTTTGCATCAATGTTTGTAAGAGAGTTGGCCTAAAATCGTTTTTCTTTTTCTTTTTCTTTTTCTTTTTTTTTTTTTTTTGTGTTTTTGGGTCGTTTAGGTATAAGCATAATTGAGGCTTTATAGAACATATTGGGTAATGTCCCTTCTATTTTGTGGAAGAGTTTGAAGAATATTGATATTAGATCTTCTCGGAATGTATGACAGAATTCTGCATAATCTTCCATCTGGTCCTGGGATTTTTTTAAGTTTTGGAGATTTTTAATGACTGCTTATAATTCTTAATGAGTTGTGGGACTGTTTTGATGGTTTATCTGATCTTACCTTAACTTTGATATCTGGTATCTGTCTAGAAATTGTTCATTTCCTTTACATTTTCCAGTTCTGTTGAATATAGGCTTTTGTAGTTGGATCTGATAATTTTTTTAATTTCTTCACTTTCTCTTGTTTTGTCTCTGTTTTCATTTTTTATTTTGTTAATTTGAATACTGTCCCTGTGACCTCTGGATAGTCTGGCTAATGGTTTATCTCTCTTGTTGATTTTCTTTTCAAAGAACCTGCTCCTACTTTTGCTGACTCTTTATAGTTATTTTGTTTCTACTCAGTTGATTTTAGCCCCTAGTTTGATTATTTCCTGCCTTCTGCCTTCTTGAATGTATTTTCTTCTTTATGCTCAGTGCTTCCACATGCGCTGTCTAGCTGCTGGTGTAAATTCTCTCCAGTTTCTTTATGGGGGCATTTAGAACTATGACGTTTCCAGTTTGGGTATTATGTGCCTCCATTTTCATTAAATTCTAAAAATTCTTTAATTTCCTTCTTTTTCAGCTTATCATTTAGTCGAGTATTGTTCAGCTTCTGTAAAGATGCAGCCTTTCTGTTGTTTTTGGTAATTACTGAACACCAGCCTTAGTCTATGGTGATCTTATGGAGTCATGGGGTTATTTCCATCTCCTTTTATCTTTGTGGGCTGTGTTGTGGTGGATTATATTTTCAATTTTGGAAAAAGTACCATTAGATACTTAGAAGAAGGTATATTCTGTTGTTTGGAAATGAATTGTTCTATAGGTATTTGTTAAATTCATTTGGTTCATAACTTCTGCTAGTTTCACTGTGTCTTTGTTAAGCTTCTCTTTTTGTGATCTATCCATTGGTGAGAGTCAGGTGTTGAAATCTCCTACTATTATTCTGTTAGGTTCAGTGTGTGCTTTGATCTTTAGTAACCTTTTCTTACAAATGTTGGTGCCCTTGCATTTGGGACATAGATGTTCAGAATTGAGAGTTCATCCTGGTTGATTTTTTCTTTGACATGTATGTAATATTCCACCGCATCTTTTTGACAACTTTTGATTGAAAGTCTGTTTGTTGAATATTAGAATGTCTACACCAGCCTGGAAATATTTTCCCAGCATTTTACTTTGAAGTAATATCTGTTGTTTACTGAGGTATGTTTCCTGTATGCAGAAAATGTTGGATCTAGTAGGGTAGACATTAGCTGAAGTACTCTACAAAGGTGAGAGAGAACCTGTAGACACCATATCTAAAGGTTAGACATGGCCCCTGGTTGTAATATGGGGCCATGCGTCCCTCAGTAAATTTTAACTTAGAATTGTTCCAGTCTAAAAGAAATACATGGAGAAAGATTTGAGCAGAGATTAAAGTAAAGAATATTCACAAACTTCCCAATATGATGATCTATCCCACCAAACTCAGTCACCTACACTGATGCTAAGAAGTGCTTTCCAATAGGAGACGGATATGGATGACTCCCAAGAGGCTCTGTCAGAATCTTACTGATACAGATGTGGATACTTTCAGCCAACCATCAGACTGAGCACAGGGAATCCTAATGAGGAGTTATTTGAAGGACTGAAGAAGCTGAAGGGATTTGCAAACACATAGGAAGAAGAACAATATCAACTAATTAGATCCCCCAGCTCTCACAGGGAATAACCCATCAACCAAACAACATACATGTAGAAACCCATAGCTCCAGCAGCATATATAGCAGAGAATGTCTTTGCCTAGCATCAATGGGAGGGGGAAGCCCTGTGTCCAGTAAAAGCTTGATGCCCCAGCATTAGTGAATGATAGGGTAGTTTGTGTGTGGATGGGGAAGAAACCTCATGGAGACAAGGTTGGGGCTGTTGTAGTGGGGAGTTTTCAAAGGGGAAACTATGAAGGGGGATACCATTTAAAATGTAAATGAACATAATAACCAATTTAAAAATAGAAAAGTGCTATTCTAGTACTCTATCTCTTTGTTCTTGAATTTTCTATATTATAATATTTATATTTGTGGATATGATATCTACCATATCATTCTGTATGATTGTTCATTGCTCAGGTGGTTATCTTTATGATAAACTTAAAATAACACTGAACATATGTATGTAAATATTTCTTTATTGGCTATTCTTACTTTTTCAACTAATTATGTTCACCAAATGTTAACTATGAAAATAAAGCATGTCTATCTGGTTAGAACCCATAAGTAAGTGACCTGCAGTGTAAACAACAGTGTGACAAATCCTATTCTAATCATCTATGGCTGCTGTCTTCTTAGACATATCGTCCTTTACCCGCATTCTGAATCATGCCCTGGCTGCCTCTGTTCTGTGTCTGTGATGCTGGATGACTATACAGTTAACTGTGCCGGCTCTTACATCTTAACCTGTAGATACATATGAGTCAATTTATATAAGCCAGATCTAGGATGGTTAATTATCTAAAATAGCTGAACAACGTTGTCACCCTTATTACAATTTCAGATATTTGTTAACTAAATAACCCAAATAATTATGTCACCACTGTTAAATTTCTATTTTGACCAGTCTAGTTAATAATACAGTTTACAAATGCCATTTTATGTTATCCTTATTTGCAATTTAAAGCTTCATTTTATATTTCTTGCCATTGAGGTCATGGATCTGAGTCAAGTTTGTTAATTTGCAAATATGACAAATAATAAATTACACTGTTAGGTTTGAGCTTCTGCATTCCAAATATGTTTAATTGTTATTCTCTTCACTAATCTTTATGTATACATTTTATTAAACTACAGTTTGTTTTCAGTAAAAAGATATTGAATTTTACCTTTTCGTAAATCCTGATCTCAGCATATGAATCTAGAGGTGTGATAAGCAGATAAATAAATAAATCATACACAAATAAAAATAATTCATTTCTTGGTTTCTAAACATTATTTGTTTAGTTTGGGAGTAAAATTAATTAAAATGAAGCATAATTAAAGATCACAAAGAAAAAAATATAGATAAGAAATTTAAACATTAAATACTAAATGATTTAAAATAAAACTTTCTGTCATTATTATTACTTTTTTGGAATGTCTACTACTTCAGTACAAAACTTTGCATTCTCTCCATTTTTTAAATCCCATCATGTCCAATTTGTGCTGCTCCAGCAGAACTGTATGTGGGACTCTAAAACAGAACAAGATCAATTTACCAGAGAGTCTGTCATACAAACATCCTACTGACACATTCATCTAGCAACAGTGAAACATAATTTTTTCTTCAGGTATTTTGCAGTGACCACCCAGGTAACTACTATCCACAAAAGCCACCTATGAAAATTAAAAGAGTAGAAATCAGATAGTATCTGCTTTCAGATCACAGAAAAATTAAACATAAAATCAATAATAAAAGACAGATGGAAAATTCCAGAACACTTAGAGAATTAAAAGCACACCTATAAATCACAGAAAGATCAAAACAAAATTTTGTGAGACACTGAAATATACTTATTAATAAGGGAAATAAAAACACAATTTATCAAAATTTGTGAAATGCGACTAAAGAAAAGTTTGTTGGGAAATTCTGGCATGAAATGTGTATATTAGAAAGAAAAGACTATAATCAATCTTCCAAGCTTCCACCTTAGGGAACTTGAAAAGCAATGTAATCAAGGGAAAAGACAAGAAATAATACATTTCAGAGCAGAAATCAATAAAGTTTAAAATACGAAACTGATGCAAAGAAATCAGCAAAACATAAAGTTGGAATTTGAGAAAGATTAATGTATCTTTATAGATTTAATTAAGAAAGAATAGAAAGTATTATCATCAGAAATTAAAGGGAATTGTCATTAGAGATCCCAGGAATATTGATTAGAAAAAAACATATTATTCTTAAAAACTCTATGGCTTCACATTTGATAATCCAGATGAAATGCAAAAGTCTTTGAAAAATGCATTGCATTCTTTTTCACTCACACAAAACATGTACAAACTTGCAGTTTTCTACTGTGCAAAGATATTAGAGCTGAAATATCACAAAATACATTTATCTATTTTTGTGTTGCTATAATAAACACTTTGACTATAAAGAATGTAAGGAAAAGTCTAATTTGGCTTCAGTGTCCAGATGGCTAGATGTCCTAATGGTGAGAATGGCCTGGTGGGGGATGGAGCTAAAGCATAGGTCAGAATGGCCTGGTGGGGGATGGAGCTAAAGCATAGGTCAGAATGGCCTGGTGGGGTATGGAGCTAAAGCACAGGTCAGAATGGCCTGGTGGGGGTTGGAGCTAAAGCACAGGTCAGAATGGCCTGGTGGGGGATGGAGCTAAAGCACAGGTCAGAATGGCCTGGTGGGGGATGGAGCTAAAGCACAGGTCAGAATGGCCTGGTGGGGGATGGAGCTAAAGCATAGGTCAGAATGGCCTGGTGGGGGATGGAGCTAAAGCATAGGTCACAGCTGCACACTGAAATTAAACAACTCGAAGTGGAGCAAGACTATACCTTACAAAAGAGCCTCCAGCAAACAATATTCAAATACATCTGTCTACAGAAGACATTTCTAATTCAGGTGGCCATAAGGTTAGACATTATCAAAAGCATGTCAAATATCTCCAAGTTTATAATAAAAAGAAAAGCGAAGAAGATAAAACAATCTGAGTCATTTATAAAAGATATGAGAGAGGAGTCACATTATTCTAGGATCTGGATAGAAAAAAAGAAACAAGTACCAAGTCTGCCTTTCTACCAGAGATGCTCTTTAAAATAGTTACTGTAGCAGAGTATTTACTGCTAATAAAATTTTCAGATAACAAGAAAAAAGAAATAGCATATGAAAATGCTCTGTTGTCTGAACTAAATGAGGAATGATAGTCAATGATTGTCAAATTCAATATGAGATAGAAAAAGATATGTCAAACATCTAAATCAAATATTCATACCATGTTTATATGACGTATACTCATACATATAACCTATACTCGAAAGTTGGTTACCTAAAAATGAATGTATAGCACCCGCCCAGAGTGCCATACAGCTGGACCTTAAATCATTAATAATCCAAGAGCTAAGAATATAGCCTTTTGGCAAGTTTTGGTATTCACAGATCATTATGCTTAATCTATACTCACCAAGAAAACTGCTATGTTTTCCATGTTACGTTCTGTCCTACATGTACTTCATGCTTATGGTAACTAGTGGGATTTCAATGCATGCTGTAAATTCTCTAAAAGAATTAAGTACTGACAAAAATATATTCATATAGTGTTATGCCAAAATGCCTTTAAAAATCTGTATATGTATCCCTCTTTTTAAAAAATAAAGTTGTATGAGAGAGAAAAAAGAAAAAATTAACAGCTTTTGTACTTAGCTATTTAGCTATTGTAGATATAGTACTTTTAAATGTTTGTTTAACTTACAAAAAAGTTGGTTACCAAAGATGGAGACAAAAACAAAATATGGCAACTCTCCTGAGGTATGTGTGACAAATAATGAGTTTGTGTTTAATCAAGGCCACAGATGCCTCTGTACATTTTAAAGAAACAATGAAGAGAAAGAGAGCAGTATTAAAAATGCCACTAGAAGTCTCTCCTGTTGTCATATTAGCAAGACTTAGATGTGAATTCATAGATCTAATCTTCTGTGGCATAGTGAGCGGGATGAGTGAGGGGAGAGAGGGGAAGGGCATAATGTTTGAAAGGTAAATACAGAGAATATCCAATAAAATTGAAAAAAATAACTTTGATAAATGTCACATACATTGAAGCAGAAGTAAGAGACACTTAAAGAGGCAGCGTGGCTCTATCAAATTTGCAAATTTAGGGCCCAGAAGTTACTATGTTATTTTAACTTTACTGCTGATACTCAAAAAATTCTAAGCAAGTACTCAAAGAACTCAACTACTGAACTATTTCTATAGTATCCCATTACACCATATTTCTCTTCATATATATTCTTTATTCAGCACTAGTTTAGTAAATTAAAATATACCAGCATTATGTTCTGTTTTCCCTTTGATATGGTTTCCATATGCTTGGCCCAGGGAATGGCACTATTTGAAAGTGTGGCCTTGTTGGATTAGGTGTGTCATTGTGGGAGTAAACTAGTTTTAATAGTTTTTAATAGACTCGTCCTAGCTTCCTGAAATTCAGCATTCTGATAGTAGCCTTCAGATGAAGATGTAGAACTCTCAGCTCCCTCTATACCATGCCTGGCTGGATGCTGCCATACTCTTGCTTTGATGATAATAGACTGAGTCTCTGAGCATGTAAGCCATCTACAATTAAACATTGCCCATATGAGAGTTTCCTAGTTCATGTTGTCTGTTCATATCAGTAAAACAGTAAGACAGAAATTGGTACAGGGACTGATATGCCTGACAATGCTTTTGTCTAGAAGAATGAGTTTTTTTAGACTTTAGATTTGGAGAGCAGTGGAATGCTTTAAATGGGGTTTAATGGGTTATTCTAGTAAAAGTACAAAAGACATTGTTGCTGAGATTCATTTGAACTGTGCAGCCATCGCCCAACAGGGTTCAGTGGGGAAGGATTTTAGTATGTG